>NC_090383.1:8665126-8976226 GCF_036365525.1 Heterodontus francisci | reverse complement strand
TGGGATGGGGGGGTGGTGGTGATGGGGGGTGGTGGTGGTGGGGGGGGATGGTGGTGGTGGGGGGGGGATGGTGGGGTGATGGTGGTGAGGGGGGATGGGGGGGTGGTGGTGGTGAGGGGGGATGGGGGGTGATGGGGGGGGTGGTGGTTTTGAGGGGTGATGGGGGGGGGTGGTGGTGGTGTGGGGGGATGGTGGTGGTGAGGGGGGATGGTGGTGGTGAGGGGGGATGGGTTGGGGTGGTGGTGGTGAGGGGGGATGGGGTGGTGGGGGATGGGGGGGTTTGGTGGTGGTGGTGGGGGATGGGGGGGGGTGGTTGGTGGTGGGGGATGGGGGGGTTGGTGGTGAGGGATGGGGGGGGTTGGTGGTGGTGAGGGGGGATGGGGTGGGGTGGTGGTGGTGAGGGGGGATGGGGGGGTGGTGGTGGTGAGGGGGGATGGGGGGGTTGGTGGTGGTGAGGGGGGATGGGGGTGGGGTGGTGGTGGTGAGGGGGGATGGGGGGGTGATGTTGAGGGGTTTGGTGGAGAGGGGGGATGAGGGGGGTGGTGGAGAGGGGGGATGAGGGGGGTGGTGGGAGAGGGGGGGTGGGGGGGTGGTGGAGAGGGGTGATGAGGGGGGTGGTGGAGAGGGGAGATGAGGGGGGTGGTGGAGAGGGGGGATGAGGGGGTTGTGGAGAGGGGGGGATGAGGGGGGTGGTGGAGAGGGGAGATGAGGGGGGTGGTGGAGAGGGGGGATGAGGGGGGTGGGGGGATGGTGATGAGAGGGGTGGGGGGATGGTGGAGAAGGGGGATGAGGGGAGTGGGGGGATGGTGGAGAGGGATGAGGGGGGTGGGGGGATGGGTGTCGGAGGGGGATGAGGGGGGAGGGCGGATGGTGGAGATGGGGGATGAGGAGGTGGGGGGTGGTGGAGAGGGGGGTGGGGGGGTGGGATGAGGGGGTAGAAGGTGGGGGTCGGGGGGATCGGGGGGGTGGTGGGGAGGGTGGATGAGGGTGGTGGTGAGGGGGGATGAGGGGGGTGGGGGGTTGATGGTGAGGGGGGTGGGGGGTGTGATGGTGAGGGGAGATGAGGGGGGTGGTGGTGAGGGGGGATGAGGTGGGGTGGATGGTGGTGAGGGGGGATGAGGTGGGTGGGTGGTGGTGCGGGGGGATGAGGTGGGTGGGTGGTGGTGAGGGTGGGTGGTGGTGGAGGGGGGATGAGGGGTGTGGGGTGGTGATGATGAGGGGGGGTGGTGATGTGGGGGAATGAGGGAGGGTGGTGGTGAGGGGGAATGAGGGGGGGTGGTGGTGAGGGGGATGAGGGGTTGGGGGGGGTGGTGGTGATGAGGGGGGGTGGGGGGGGTGATGGTGAGGGGGGATGAGGGGTGTGGGGGGGTGGTGGTGAGGGGGGATGAGGGGGGTGGTGGTGTGGGGGGATGGGGTGGGTGGGTGGGTGGTGGTGAGGGGGTGGGGGGGGTGATGGTGAGGGGGGTGGTGGTGAGGGGGGTGGGTGGGTGGTGGTGAGGGGGGATGAGGGGTTGGGGGGGGTGGTGGTGATGAGAGGGGTGGGGGGGTGGTGGTGAGGGGGGGGATGAGGGGGGGTGGGGGGTGGTGGTGAGGGGGAATGAGAGGTGGGGTGGTGGTGAGGGGGGTGGGGGGGTGGTGGTGAGGGGGAATGAGAGGTGGGGGTGGGGATGAGGAGGTATGGGAGTGAGGAGGAATGTGGGATGGGGGGTGTGGAGGAATGATTTTTGGGGGGGGGCGAGGAGATAGGGGGGGTGGGGGGGGGCAGGAGGAATGGGGGTGTGGGGAATGATGGGGGGTGTGAGGTATGGGGGTGAGTGTGAGGAATGGGGGTGAGAAGGAATGGGGGGTGGGTGTGAGGAATGGGGGGTTGGAGATGGGGGGGATGAGGAGGAATTTGGGACGAATGGGGGGTGTGAGGATGAATGGGGGAGGGGAATGGGGGGTGAGGAGGAATGATGGGGGGCGTGAGGAAGGATGGGAGTGAAGGGGTGTAAGGGTGAGGAGGGATGGGGGGGTGTAAGGGTGCGGAGGGATGGGAGTGAAGGGGTGTAAGGGTGAGGAGGGATGGGGGTGTAAGGGTCAGGAGGGATGGGGGGGTGTAAGGGTGAGGAGGGATGGGAATGAAGGGGGTGTAAGGGTGAGGAGGGATGGGGGGTGTAAGGGTGGGGAGGGATGCGGGGAAAAGGAGGGGAGGTGAACGAGGGATGGGGGAGGGATGGTGGGTGAAGGGGGTAGGGAAGGGGCGATTGGGGGACAGATGCGTGATTGAAAGGGATGGGGGTGAGGGTTGTGGAGGGATTAGGGGTCAAGGGTGAGGAGGGTTGGGGGTTGGTGAGGAGGGTTGGGGGGGTGAAGGGAAGGGATGTGTGAAGGGGGATGGGGTGTGAAAAGGGGGTGAGGGGGGGAGGGGAGATATAATGGTTAAGTGGGGGGAGATAAGGATGAATGGGGTTATATGGGGGGAGAAGGGGGATGTGAAAGGGCGGGCGATAAGTGAGTATGGGGGCATAAAGGAGGACGGAGGGGAGGGATGACGGGGTGGGGTAAGGGAGAAGGAGTGGGTGAAGGGGGGAGATAAGGAGAAGGAGGGGATGAAGGGGGGAGATCAGGGAGAATGAGGGCGTGAAGGGGGAGATAAGGGAGAAGGGGTGAAGTGGGGCGAAATGGGAGAAGGAAGGGGTGAAGAGGGAGATAAGGGAGAAAGAAGGTTGAAGGGGAGATAAGGGAGAAAGGGGTGAAGGGGGAGTTAAGGAGAAAAGGGTGAAGGGGGAGATAAGGGAGAATGAGGGGGTGAAGGGGGGAGAAAAGGGAGGAGGAGGGGGTGAAGGGGTGAGAAAAGGGAGAAGGAGGGGGGTGAAGGGGGAAGAAAAGGGGGGAGGTGAAGGAGGATTAGGGAGGAGGAGAAGGAAGGGGGTTAAGGGAGGAGAAGGAAGGAGGAGGGGTGAAGGGAGAAGGAGGGGGTGAAAGGGGGAATAAGGAGCAAGAGAGAGCGAGGGGAATAAGGAGGAGGAGGAGGTGGTGAAGGGGATAAGGGAGGCACAGGGGGTGAAGGGAGGAGGAGAGGGTAAAGAAGGGAGATAAGGGAGGAGGAAACGGAGTAAGGATAAGGGAGGAGGGGTGAACGGGATTAGAGATAAGGGAGGAGGGGTGAAGGGATTGAGATAAGGGAGGAGGGGTGAAGGGATTGAGATAAGGGAGGAGGGGTGAAGGGATTGAGATAAGGGAGAAGGGGTGAAGGGATTGAGATAAGGGAGAAGGGGAGATGAAGGGATTGAGATAAGGGAGGAAGGGGGTGAGGGGGAGTTAAGGAGGAGGAGGGGGTGGGAGGGGGTTAAGGGAGGAGGAGGGGATTGGATGTGGGGTTGAAGGGAGGAGGAGGGGTTGAAAGGGGGGCTAAGGGAGGAGGGGTGAAAGGGGAGGCTACAGGAGGAGGAGGGGGGGTGAAGGGGGGATAAGGGAGGCACAGGAGGTGAAGGGAGGGGGAGGGGCCGTGAGGGGATAGGGACGATATGTGAGGACGATATGTGAGGGGGGAATAGGGGATAAGGGAGGACGAGGGGTTGAGGGGGGAGGTAAGGGAAGACGAGGGGATGAATGAGGGATAAGGTTGTACAAGGGGGTAAAGGAGGGATAAGGAGGATGTGGGGGATAGGAGGGAATGGGGGATAGTGAGGGGGATAAGGGCGCATGATGGTAGGGATAAGGGGGGATGAAGGGGATGGGGCAATAGGGATGGAGGTGAGGGGGGATGTGGAATGAGAGGATTGGAGGAAGGGGGCGGGGGGTGAGGTTACGGGATAGGCATAGGTGAGGGCAGGGGTGGAGGTGAGGTGGGATGGGGAGTTTCGGGTAGGGAGAGGTGGGACGCGGTGGGGTGGGGATTCAGTACGCGCATGGCCGCGGGTGGCTGAGAGTCTGTGTCCCAAGCTGCAAAAGAGAACTGGGTGCAGCTTCTCTGCTGCATACTTCGGTACTGCGTACCACTTCTGGTTCGTGTTTTGGAGTTCCAGCACCAGCCTCAGTACCTTCTGTCAGTATTAGCCTGGTTCAGTGGTGTTATCTCTCTTGCTTCTGAGTCAGAAGGTTATGGGTAATTCCCATTCCAAAGACTGAGGCACAAAATCTAGGCTGACGCTGCAGTGCTGTACTGTTGGAGATGCTGTCTTTGGATAAACCAAGGCCCTCAACTGCCCTCTTGTGTGGACATAAAAGATCCCATAGCACTATTTCCAAGAAGAGCAGGGTCTCCATGGTGTCCTGCCCAATATTTATGCCTGAACAAACATGACTTAAAAAGCAGATTAACTGGCTGTTATCACATTGCTGTTTGTAGGAGCTTGCTCTGTGCATAGTGGCTTGTGCATCTCCTACATCCAATGGCTGCACGTAAGAAGTACTCCATTGGCTGTAAAGCACAGCGGAACATTCCAAGGTCATGAAATGCAAGTCTTTGATTTTTTTTCTCTCTACCACTGCCAAATAGTGCTAAGGTACAATCAAGTATGTGTGTTAATGTAGTGTGGCCCAGTACCAACCTTTTGATATAATCTATTTCTTCTGCAATGTTTTTTAAGGCAATGTTTTCCAATTATGTTAGCCACATGGATTGATAGATGCCATTCAGTCCATCATGCCTGTGCCAGCTACTTGGGAATCCAGATGTGATTAATTACAATAGTAAATAAATAATTACTAATACACACCATGGAAAGTGAGACTGATCAGAGATCTGGCACAGGCACGATGGGCCAAATGGCACCCTTCTCTGCTGTATGATTCTATGAGTTTTCTGGTTGGGCTTTTTTTTATTCGTTCATGGGATGTGGGTGTCGCTAGCTGGGCCAGCAATTATTACCCATCTCTAACTGCCCATGAGAAGGTGGTGGTGAGCTGCCTTCTTGAACTGCTGCAGTCCTTGGGGTATAAGTACACCAATTAGGAAGGGAGTTCCAGGATTTTGACCCAGTGACAGTGAAGGAATGGCGATATAGTTCCAAGTCAGGATGGTGTGCGGCTTGGAGGGGAACTTGCAGGTGGTTGTATTCCCATGCATCTACTGCCCTTATCCTTTTAGGTGGTAGAGGTTGCGGGTTTGGAAGGTGCTGTTGAAGGAGCCTTGATGAGTTGCTGCAATACATTTTGTAGATGTTACACACTGCTGCCACTGTGCGTTGCTGGTGAAAGAAGTGAATGTTTAAGGTGATGGATGGGGTGCCAATCAAGCAAGCTGCTTTGTCCTGGATGGTGTCGAGCTTCCTGTGTATTGATAGAGCTGCACCCATGCAGGCAAGTGGAGAGTATTCCATCACATTCCTTACTTGTGCCTTGTAGATGATGGACAGGCTTTGGGGAGACAGGAGGTGAGTTACGCGCTGTAGAATTCCCAGCCTTTGACCTGCTCTTGTAGCCACAGTATTTATGTGGCTGGTCCAGTTCGGTTTCTCGTCAGTGGTAACCCCCAGATTGTTGATAGTGGGGGATTCAGCGATGGTAATGCCATTGAATGTCAAGGGGAGATGGTTAGTTTTTCTCCTGTTTGAGACGGTCATTGCCTGGCACTTGTGTGGCGCGGACATTACTTGCCACTTATTAGCCCAAGCCTGGTTGTTGTCCAGGTGTTGCTGCATCTGGACATGGGCTGTTTCAGTACCTGAGTCGTGAATGGTGCTGAACATTGTACAATCATCAGCAAACATCCCCACTTCTGACCTTATGATGGAGGGAAGGTCATTGATCTCGATATTCATTTTCACCTGACATGCATGTGGGCTTTAAAATTTTTGTGCGCTTGTTGGTAAAAAGGTAAGATGAAAAGCAGACTAATTTTTTAATTAATGTGAGTGTTTTATTTGAATTACTTAGTGGTGATCGATATTTAAGCATACACAGGTGATAGGCTTGAAAAATTGGGTCTTTGTCACTAGAATACTGATTATGGGGAAATCTGATAGAATTGTTTGTAATTATGAAAGGATAGGAAGGGTTTGATTAAATGTAAGAGATGTAGAACAAGATGGCAGGAGAAATACACAGAGTTGAGAGGATGTGGAATTCACTTCCAGGGTTAGTTGTTGAGGCAGGTACTGTCAGCATTCAAGATTGGATAAAAGCAAAATACTGCGGATGCTGGAAATCTGAAATAAAAACAAGAAATGCTGGAACCACTCAGCAGGTCTGGCAGCATCTGTGGAAAGAGAAGCAGAGTTAACGTTTTGGGTCAGTGAGCGCCGAAGAAGGGTCACTGACCCGAAACGTTAACTCTGCTTCTCTTTCCACAGATGCTGCCAGACCTGCTGAGTGGTTCCAGTATTTCTTGTTTTTATTCAAGATTGGATAGGTGGATGAAGGAAATGGAGTTGAAGCTATATGGGAACAGGTGGGTAAATATGATTGGAAATGTTTGTGTGGAGGGTAAATACTGACACAGAATGGTTGGGCTGAATATAAAAGAACTAGATTTGTTATGGTTGAAGAAACCCCTGTGGGGTTAAATGCGCACTTTATAGCTTATTTCCCCTTGTCCAGCAATGCCTTGATTTTAAAATTCTCCTCCTTGTTTTCAGGTTCCTTTATGGCCTCACCCCTTCCTACAACTCTCTTAGATCTTGGCAATCCTCCAATTCTGGCCATTTGTGTGTCCCTGATTTTAATTGTTCCACCATTGATGGCCAGGCCTTCAGCTGCCTAGATCCTAAAGTCTGGAATTCCCTCCCTGAACTTCTCTCTTTCTATCTCTCTTTCTCCTTTAAGACACTCTTTAAAATCTATCTCTTTGACCAAGCTTTCAGTCACCTGTCCTAATATCTCCTTATGTGCCATGGTGTCCAATTTTGTTTGATAACGCTCCATGAAATGCCTTGGGATGTTTTATAACATTAAATGCACTATATAAATGCAAGTTGTTGTTTTGCTGATTTTAAAAAAAGGACAGTGTGGGATTTAAACTGGCTGTACTGCCTGGCCAATTCCACAGGTTTCCCCAGAGCTGCACATGCATCGCCAAAATTGGGTGACTGCTGTGCTTGCTTATAATCAAGCAACCAATGGCAGGTGAGAGCCAAATGAGTTGTGCTTTATGTCTTGAAACTCACAGATCAATGAAATCAGAGAGATTTTGAGTAATAAAGATGTGCTGACGGGTCTAATTAAGTCAGATTACAAACATGTGTATCGGTTGCTGAGGCCTTAAAATTAATCTCTTCAAAGTGATTCTAATGTCTGGATAAGAATTTCACATGGTGTCTAATCCCAGTTATGTTGCTGATAAACACTATATATGGAATATACTTTCCTCCAGTTTCAGAATGTTTCAACAATCCATTTTTGCTAAAACTCTTAGTCTGGAGATCCAAATTCAAATGCCTTCAGACTATAAGAACTTTGACTGAATCAGGCCCATTTAATCATTAATGTTGTACATATCAATTGTTAACATTTGACTGTTGCTCAAGGGAAGGGGAGAATGGCAATGATTTAAGGAGAGAAATGTTAGAAACCTCTCTTAGTTGACCGCTGCCTAATTTGAGGCTGAATTCCATTTCAGGCATGAATACCCTTGCTGTTTCTGAACACAGTTTCTGGGATCGTAGTGGTCCTGAAAACGATAGAGGAATTACACTTAAAATTGTTCTTTGTAATATTGTGGCATGCCAGTTGGGTGCTTTGGAAAGTTGCAGAGTAATCAGATAGGAATAGGCTGGCTTATGCTCTTTTGAGGAATCAGTAAGTTAGTTTTTGACTTTGTCCAAGATTGCAGAGCACCCTAAGAGCCAGGAGCAGTCTACTTTCAGCAATTTTCTTAAAGCTGTTGATCTAATGGTCACCGAGGTCCTGCCTGCCCACTCAGATGGACGTGAAAGATTCCACAACACTATTCAAAGAAAAGCAAGTAGATGGCCAATATTTGTCTCTCAACCTTGATCACCAAAGCAGATTATCTGACCATTTATTTTGTTGCAGTTTGGGGATCCTTGCTGTATGCAAATTGGCTGTCACATTTCCTACATTACAATATTGGCTACAATACAAAAGTACTTGTTTGTGAAACTCTTTGGGACATTCTGAGTCGGGTAGGGTGCTCATGAACAAACAAGAAACTATGGGAGTACACAGATAAAGTTTGCATTTCATGTGGGATATGCACCCCAATTCCAAGCTCTGTATCAGGGTGGATGGAAGGACTTGCTACAAAAGTGCAAGTTGTTATGTTCTTCAATATTTTATTTGCACTGAAAGTTATGGGACTAATTTTAAGTTAACCCACCAGTGGAAAATTGACTGGATTCGATTACCCCCATTATAGTATATTATTTACATTTTCTGTTTCAATAATTTATTAGTAAAGCTACAATCCATTATTAGTTACATTACTACCTTATCCATCTGTAGCACGTGCATAAATGTAGGTCTGTTGTGGTATGCTCGCTATATATTACATTTGATGGTATAAAAATTGTCTCTTGTAATGCATACCTTATTTTTTATTTAAAATATGTCTTTCAGGATGACATTGGTTTAAAGGCAGAGCTACAATTTCTTTGAAATACTAGAAAAAAATGCCACTTAGCTGTCAAAATTTACATATTTTGTATAGGAGGGGAGGAATCACAGGTATTCAAATAATGTCACATTTGCCCTGTAATTAATTGGCAGTCATTATCGAGAAATATAGTATAAATGGGTGGTTGATGGTCGGCACAGACTCGGTGGGCCAAAGGGCCTGTTTCAGTGCTGTATCTCTAAACTAAACTAAACTAAACTTTTAACATTGGACTCCATCAGCTGGCATGATAGCAAAGTTGCAACTCAAACATGCTGTAATGCAGAGTGGTGAGTCAGAATTTTGGAAGCCCATTGGACACTGGAATGGAGGCGGATCGGCCTGGAATTTCCTGCTGCTGGCCAGCGTGCTGGTTTCCCCACGCTGTCCCACCTCTGGGCTATTTTCTGGGTCGTGGGCAAGATGGCCATCTACATGCAAGTGATGGACAGCAGTTGAGGCCATTAGCTCCTCTCCCGCACTGCCTGGAATTTTCCAGTCGGTAGGTGAGCCCTCTGCAGTGGCGAAACACAGCCAGAGAAAAGGGGTAGCCTCCCGGCAGCAGACTGAGGAACAGCGTTCTGTTTCACTATTTAAGCATTCCCCGGCAGCCAGCTTACAAATGGCCGCACACCACCGAGTGGTCTAGCAGCTGTGGCCATTGTATTCTCAAAAATTTTAAAAGTGCTGATAGGGTTTCTTCATCTTGAGGTGCCCTCTTTCACCCTCCAGCATTGAGAGGCTGCCCGCTGTTCTTAATTGGACAGCAGGCAAGTCTTCTGGCCTATCCAACAAAAAGTCTGGTGGGCATCACACTGTGTGGGGTTGGGACACAGAAGTGATCCCGACATCAGGGCTCTGACCCCAAAACAAAAATTTGCCTGTTTTGTGTAGATTTGCATCTGTGATTTCTCTCCCAGTAACGTGCAGCCACAATCCCTAAAAGCAATCGAGTGGGGAGTTAGAGTGGGACTCTCCCTGGGGCTGCTCTCATGTACCTCCTAGTGGTTGGTCATAGAATGTCAGTGGCAGACATTTGAGAGGAGGGAGCTTGCCTAATGTCTTGGTGACAGATGGCATGTGGTGCAGAGGTATTACAAAGTGGCATATGGTGCAGAGATTACAAAGGGTAAAGCTAGTTTTTTTTAAAGAGGGAATTATATTTTGAAGAATGAAGTTTATCCTGCATGTTTTATGCACTAAATACCAAGATTCAGAAACTACGCCGGAGTGGTTATTATTTTAAAATTGTTTATGCAGTTTCGTCAGCAATGAATATTTTGATGCAATTGCCAATCACCAGTATGGTTGCTTAGATTCAGTTTGACAGAAATCCTTTGACAACATTTCCAGTATATTTTTAGTCCAAATTGACAGGCTTAGGTATTGAATGTAAAATGTAATTTTAAACAAGCTGAGACTTGATCTGCCTGCTTGTCAGCACATTGTAATGTTCATTGAACCAAGACACACCGTTTCAACAGTAATTTAATGTATGAGAAGTATTCTAAGTATTTCAATATGCTGAATTTCTCAAGATTCCAAGTATTTCAATAGTCAATATAACAGAATAATCAGTTTCAGCATAGTCTGGGAAAAAATTTTAAATATTCATTGTTATATTTTCGAGTGCATTTTCCGCTACAAACTTAAAATGCAGGCTGTTACAAATTGTAAAACGGATTGCTTTCTTTGATATTTATGGGTTGAGATTCAGCCATTTTCTCTGAGAAAAGGAAAAAATGGAAATTGTCAGTACAATATCACTCCATGAAGGCTTGTTTATCACCAGGTCTGTGCTGTGTGAACTAATCTCCACCAGAGTGGGAATAAGGGTACTCTAGTTGACCTCACTGTTTCCAGATTGGGGAGGGGAAAAGACTCTGGGTATTCAGCAAATCCTATTGGAAATGCAAACGTGTGCATGTCAGGTGAGGATTCGACCTGTTGTGATAATCCTTGCAGTTGAATAACCCATTGGCACTCGCTGTTAAGGCTCACATGATAAAACCTGAAAGAGTTAGAGAAGGCTGCTCAGCATCCATGGTATCCCAGCAAGGAGTTAATGCTTTTAGAAAGCGGGTGGGGAAAATAAATTGGCAACAGAAATAATTGCATGGCAGAATTCCCAAATTGAAGTGTCATCCTCATTTCTTAACAACACCTTGCATTTAAATAGTGCCTTTAATGTAGTAAAATATTAAATAAATTTCATACTGGCAGTGAAATTGAATCACCTGTTTAGAGGTTTGGGAGGCAACCAGGGTCACTTTGGAATCAAGTTGGCTGCAAAATGGCATGTCTGGTAAGGGTACTTTGGAATGGAGTCAATTCTCTATAAGGCAGATTTAGTAATCTGATAACCTGAACTCGTCAGGCCTTCAGTACTTGAGGGTTTGTAGATAAATGACCAGTCAGCCTGGCTCATTGATAAGACTTGGAGTGGTAAATCTTGGAAGGACTGGGATTCTCATCGCTTGGCTCTAGATGACTCTGCAAGCCAAATGCCATAATTAGTAGGTTTGTCTAGCTGGACAAGTGCTTTGTGCTGATGCATACCACACATTTCAGGACAAGAAAAAAAGCTATTTAATCCATCATGCTCTTTTAAAAAGCAATCATGAACTCCATACTATGTATTTAGTCTGAACAGCACAGTTTTAGCTGGTTAAACTTCAGCTTTTGCACACACGAAGCATCTAATAACTGCAATGGTCCAGATGCACATGGCAAGGGTTGCAAATTTAAAAGCTCAATATGGAATTCAAGCTAAGTGTTGCCTTAGTTTCCTATCTAAAAATAAGCTGGAGTGTTCGCTACTTGGTGCAACATAAGTGTGATCTCTACCTGAAATATAGTAATTTGACAAAGTTAACTTGATAAAGGAAGTAGAAATTCGCTGGTATCGACATTGGTTGCAAGTTAGTGACCATTAGCACTGAATTACTACCAGTAATCCAGTAGAGCCTTTGTAATTTCTCATTTATGATAGATGCCAGAAATCTTTGAATTGTTATTGACATATTTTGAAAGGATTTGGAGAGAAAGAACTTGCATTTATATAGTGCCTTTCACATCTTCGGGATGTTCTAAAGTGAATTAATTTTGAAGTGTAGTTACATTTATTATATGTACAGCTAGATACCACAGATAGTCAAACAGATGAAGTTTTAATAGTAATATAAAAGCAAAATACTATGGATGCTGGAAAAATAAAAACCGAAAGTGTTGCAAATTTTCAGCAAATCGGGCAGCATCTGTGGAGAAAAACAGAATTAACATTTCAGGTTGATGAGCTTTCATAAGAACTTAATAGCGTTGGTTCAGTGATAAAGGTTGGCCCAAGAAACCAGGAAGTTCCTATTCTTAAAATAATTCCTTGGGATCTTTCATGTTCACCTGAACCATCCGGGTGTACCTTGGTTCACCGTTTCATTGGAAAGACTCCACAATTGGAGTAATTCCTCTACTGCACTGAAATATCAGCCCAGAATACTTGCTGATGTTGTGAAGGAGGGCTGAAATCCATAATCTTTTGACTCATAGGTGAAAGTGCTACCAATGAGCCAAGCTGGCACTTAGTGTTTAATATTGTGTTTATATTTAATTAATATTTGGTTCCCATTGCATTTTTTTTTTTACAAACTTTTCTGTCTTCACTCAGGTTGGCTGTCCTATTGTGTGAATTAGATGCTAGTAATTTATTTTACTAACATTGAAGGTTAAGCAAGATATGTTTCTATTTCAGTAATGTCCTCAAACAAATTTGTCCTTAAGGTAAGGCTTTTTCCTTAAATTACACATGAAGTATCATTCTGCCTTGCAAGTTACTGTTACTTATATAAAATCACTTCTTTATGAATGGAGATTGCTTAGTTTGTATGCAGCAGGGAAGAGGGAATTGCTGACCAGTGATACAGAGAATGGGTTACTGCGTATGACTGCAGGAGCCTCTTGACATACAGAGGCGAACTGTACTCTTAGTTTATCTCTGCTGGGGTCTGACTGAGGTTGCCAGAGACTTCGCTCTAAAATTAAGCACAATATTTGCTGTCATAAACTAGTTATTTTCTTCAATGTTCCCATGCAACATGAAAGTAATTCTGCCCTTCATGGAATTCTACTCCACCATGAGTCACTGATTTCATGAGCAGTGGGTAAGTGGAGAGAACTGGAGTATTAATATCTTTCCCACCTCGTCCTAGCAAAAAATCTGTTTTATAAATATAATAGATAATGCAGCATTTTTAAATTGTTGCAGAGAAAAATGATTGCAGTTGTTTTGCTAAACTCTTTTATTCTCTTAGTTCTTCTGCTAAACAAAATAACATCCTAGTTTATTGTTCCATGGGCTCTAATAACTGCCTAGCAAGTCATCCAACTGGCAATTCTTCATGTTTAAGATCAAACAATGAGTATTGCCAACTATTCTGCAACGGGGGTGGGGTCATCACTGATA
Organism: Heterodontus francisci; assembly: GCF_036365525.1. Taxonomy (NCBI): domain Eukaryota; kingdom Metazoa; phylum Chordata; class Chondrichthyes; order Heterodontiformes; family Heterodontidae; genus Heterodontus; species Heterodontus francisci. The sequence goes on along the minus strand of NC_090383.1, from coordinate 8,963,228 downwards.
ATACTGTAGTGATGTTTTGTGTTTAGCTGCTGAGAATTACATTGGATATACAGCACAGAAACAGGTAATTCAGCCCAACCAGTCTATGCTGGCGATTGTGCTCCATTTGAGGCTCCTCCCATCCTTCCACATCTAACAGCATAACCCTCTATTCCCTTCTCCCTCATATGGTTGGCTAGCTTCCCCTTAAATGCATATCTACTATTCACCTCAAACACTCCCTGTGGTGGCGGGTCCACATTCTCATCATTCTTTGGGTAAAGAAGTTTCTTCTGAATTCCCTATTGGATTTTAGTGTTTATCTTATGTTTAGTTTAGTTCAGAGATACAGCACTGAAACAGGCCCTTCGGCCCACCGAGTCTGTGCCAACCATCAACCACCCATTTATACTAATCCTACACTACCACATCCCCACCTGTCCCTATATTTCCCTACCACCTACCTATACTAGGGGCAATTTATAATGGCCAATTAACCTATCAACCAGCAAGTCTTTGGCATGTGGGAGGAAACTGGAGCACCCGGAGGAAACCCACGCAGACACAGGGAGAACTTGCAAACTCCACACAGGCAGTACCCAGTATTGAACCCGGGTCGCTGGAGCTGTGAGGCTGCGGTGCTAACCACTGCGCCACTATGCCGCCCCATATTGATGGCCTCTAGTTTTGCTCTTCCCCACAAGTGGAAACTCTATCAAAATCTTTCATAATTTTAAAGGCCTCTATCGGGTCACCCCTTACCCTCCTCTTTTCAAGAGGAAAGAGAAAAGAGACCCAGGCTGTTCATCCTTTCCCGATAGGATTGAGGACATAATCGAGGAATCGCTGCACATAAATAATCAGTATGTAGAAAGACAAGCATGATATTTTAGCAATGAAAGACTGATTTAAAAATATCAATGAGAAGCTTGTGGATAATTTTAGGGAATGAGGATGAGTTCAGGAGGTATAGATATGCCCAATTAACATCTGTACCTTTAGATGTTTGAAGGCATGTGCATGGCCAGAATGAGTCCATAACCATAGATCCATTGTATCCCATATGTTTATCTGTCTAAGTAACAATACCATCTACTAGTAATATGGTCTCAGTGTTGACTAATGTACCCTCATTCAATACAGTCCCTTTAAAATAGGTGCAACGGTTAAAGTGCACCATGACACATTTCGATACTACGTAAAAAAGAGCTTGGTTTTTGCATTGTGAAAGATAACATTTGCAAGATACATTCAATATGGTCTCTGATACTGAAAATGATGCAGACTATTATATGGTTAGATGATGCTCAGTTACCATTAGTACATTGATATTCTCAACTTTTATGCTAGTTGTACAAAGTGGTTATACATATAGTCAAGAGGAATCTCAAACCTGATGGGCTGATGTGCCCGACAGCACTCACTCCAGGGTATTTAAAGAAAGCGGGATGTGTTAAGTGAGCCCCCGGCTTATATATTTAATAGCTCACCAAAAGAATTGGACTGTCCCCAGAGATTTGAAGGAAGCTAATGCAGCTTCAATTTTTAAAAAGGGTACCAAGCAGATCCACATTGGCTTAGCTTAAGTTATTGGAAAGTTGATGGAAGGAATCATTAGCGATATCCTATTGTTACCACTGAGGCAGGAGGAGTGCACTGTCTTTCTCTAGTTCCACTTCTCCACAGGTCACAACATATATTTAAATGTTTACCAAGTTACCGATATGGTCGATCAAATACTGTACTCTTTATCCCAGAATAAAATCCACCAGCCAGTTTCTTTAATAATCAACAAAATTATAGTTTGTTATAAAACAAGACGTATTCAGTAAAGATGCAAAGCATTAACACACAGTTTGAAATAGGAATGTAAATAGATATTCCCTTCTAGATCTTTCTAGATACCCAACACACACACATTGGTTAGATTTTTAAAAAAAATTCTCTGCAGAGATTCGCTTTATAAAAAGACAAAAAAAAAACTTTGGTCAAATACTTGTTAATTCTTGAAGGAGAAAGAGAAGATATGGAAGGATATCAGTTGTCCTTTGGTCTGGTGTCCAGGTACACGGAGACGGGTGACTGGGATCTTTTCTGGAGCTGTTCTTTTCAGGCGCCATCGAAAATTAATCTGGCAGGCTTTCCAGGAGCCTCTCAGGAGAAATGTGGGGGTTTTAGCCATTGCACACTGGATTTACAGGGTTCTTTAGAGAGGTGGAGAAAGATGAGCTGAGTGTTTCTTTCAGCAGGCTACAAACCCAACTGCCTTCAAAACAGTCCACACCCCAACAGCCAGTCAAAACCTCCTGACCACCATAAATTTTGACATGTCACCTCTCTGTAACAGCTCCCCTGACCACCAAGATTCCTGTTGTTTATTTAGTTTAAGGCATGTGATATCCAGTAAAGGTTGTTTTTAATACAAAATTCAAGTGTCTTCCCAGTGACCCTTGTAAAAAAAAAATACATCCATGGAATCTTTTCAGTTTTCTAAATAAAGCAATGTCCATAATCGTTAACACAAGTCCTCGGATCACCTTCATAACACTATATGATTACCTGGAAAGAGTAGGGGTTATTAGAGATTCACAACATGGCTTCAGGAAAAGAAAGTCATGTCTGAGCAACTTAATTGACCCAGATTACCTACAGAAAAAAATTTAAATGCACATCGACAACTGCACAATGCAAGAATGAATCTGTAAATGCTTTTTGTACCTGCTTACATCGACCAGCAGAAAAATGTAATTTCATGGATGTTGATTGGGATTTCAAGACATAGATTATAGAAAGATGTTATCTCAAATTTAACACTGTTGAGCCCTAGAGAGAGAACATGCCATAGATGAACTTTAGGAACTGGCCAGAGAACTCCAGCATGCCAAATATTGTGCAGCAGATGTGGAAACAAAGCAACAAGTCTCTCATCAACTGGATAAACATCAAGTGTAAACCACAGTCAGGTCTGCTCCAATCTCGTGTTATTACTGCGATGGAAATTACCCCCATATTAATAATTGTCCAACGAAGTGCAATGCATGTCATGCATGCAAGAAATTAAATGATTGCTCCTGATGATGTCAGTTATCCAATTGTAGACATCTATAAAAGCCTCCAATGAAAAATGGTGACCAGGTTCATATCCACAAAAATACAGTTAATCAAAAATCTACATATTTTGTCAATGCGTGCTGTTTCTATCTTATTAACAAGTCCAAAGAGATTCAGTAATGTCCTCATCGCGCATAGTTGGTCATGTAGGAGCTTGGTTTTCTTCAATTCAATTTCTTGGCATTTTCTTTCTAAAAGTCCCAGTATATCGCATTCCTTTTTATCAGATGCCTTATCAAGCAATAAATGCATATGTCATGCTGGATTAGCACTACAACAAATTATCTTTCAATTAGCCTCAGTTTGAATTCCATCATTGTAACTGGGTCGGTCTGGATAGATACTGTTTGTTGTTATCGGGCTGATTTCCATTGAAAAATACCTGTTCTTGTTGGGATTGTTAAAACCAGGAGTTTATTGTATGCAGGGGTTGTTATAGTGAACTTATACTCTACTTATTCTTCATATCAGAACAGCACTGGGTACTGTGCTGGGTGGAGTTTGCAAGTTCTCCCTGTGTCTGCGTGGGTTTTCTCCGGGTGCTCCGGTTTCCTCCCACAGGCCAAAAGACTTGCAGGTTGGTAGGTAAATTGGCCATTATAAATTGTCACTAGTATAGGTAGGTGGTAGGGAAATATAGGGACAGGTGGGGATGTTTGGTAGGAATATGAGATTAGTGTAGGATTAGTATAAATGGGTGGTTGATGGTCGGTACAGACTCGGTGGGCCGAAGGGCCTGTTTCAGTGCTGTATCTCTAATCTAATCTAGCACATTGTCAACTCAGTCTTTAGCTTGTTGCAAGTTACTATGGGCTGGAATTTTCCAGCTTGCCGTTAATCTCGTCGGCGAGATTTTTAAGTGGCGGGGCATACGCGTGTGATGCATATATGCGATATTTAGTGTGGTGTTCATTTACAAGGAGGGGGTGGGTGTTCAGTCCTTGGCAACAGCATCCATCGCCAGTGCGCAGGGACCGGCGCCATTTTACAGGGCTTCAAGCCCTTCAGGACCATTAAAATTTTTAAGTCACAGTTTTCTGAAAAATAATATTAAACATTTATTCACAGTGCCCATCCCCTCTCCCACCCTTGCAATGACTAATCAGTTTATTTTTTGTACTCTTTTCCTACCCCCGCACCCCCCAGAAAAAAAGTAAACTCTCAATCCTGGCCTTTTTCTCTCCCCCACCCCCCGAACTTTCTTTACTTTAACCTTCAACCCCTTCCCTCCATCCCCTCAAACAATCGTTTTGTTTTTGTGGTTCTCCCCCCTCCCCCAGTGTTCCACCTCTGATCTCTGAATGGAGATCCAAAGGCGCGGGAGTTCCGGCATCAGGCCGGAATGTCAGCGTAGGACAGCTGTCACGTTGAGGTAAGTAATTATTCATTAATTACCATTGATTTTAATATTTAAATTAAGTCTTTTATTGAGCACTGCGCTGGGAACCATGAGGCCTCGCCGGCACCAGTAAAATGGAGCGGAGCCTTCCTGGCGACGAGGCCCGTAGCGGGGAGGGGGAATGCGGGGCTTGTAAAATCCAGCCCTATGTATATTTTCAAAGGATTGCAATTCAAGCTACTGTTGATTTCCGATTGTCCATGGAATATTATTGACGAATCCAATTATAAATCTATCGTTGCTTGTCCTGAATCTTGAGCGAAGGTCCATTAAATGCAGATCCCGTTATTTCCATTTATTACAGATACCTATTTCAGTGATTGATAAATCTTTTTTTCATACTGAGTCCAGCAGCCTAGCAGTCTCAGCTGACCTGTTTGTCTACTCACAGCTCAGGCAACTCATTAGTCTATCTTCCACAGTAAATAGCATCAACATACCAGGATTACTGCTTCTGTTTTCTGTCAAGTGATTCTGTTGCTGGAAAGTGTACGTGGATGCTCATGGGGGTGGCATTAGACTCAATTATGCCGTTCCATAACTGACTGACCCGCCCATCTGTCTTCGCTCACAAATCAAGATTGTCATTCAGCCAAGGTACTGCAAGACAGCCATCATCTGTGGAACTGTACCCTAACATCAGTCACTGCTTTCAGAAGAGGGGAAGGGATTTTGGGGGGAAGCACTTCTATACCTGCCCTTTTTAAAATCAATGTTTTATCTAGCTGGTTTTTGAAATGTACATTTATTCTTTATCAACTATTTACTGAGATCAAGTCATGGTACCTTGTCACTGATCGGGATTCAATTTAATAATGTATATTACTTGAGACTGCAGATACTGTAAATCCAGAAGAGGGAGCACTTGAGCTGCTTTTATTTACAATGTTCTGCAGCCAATATTCCTTATGCAAAAATATGCAATGGAATTTTAATGTTATAAGAATTTGACATTTGTTTAGCATTTCTTACTCTCAATAAGGTATCTTTTTTCTAAAAAAAAGACTGAACGCGTGCAAGATTTTGTACAATATGGACGGCACAGTGGTTAGCACCGCAGCCTCACAGCTCCAGCGACCCGCGTTCGATTCTGGGTACTGCCTGTGTGGAGTTTGCAAGTTCTCCCTGTGACTGTGTGGCTTTCCCCAGGGAGCTCTGGTTTCCTCCCACAGCCAAAGACTTGCAGGTTGATAGGTAAATTGGCGATTGTAAATTGCCCCTAGTGTAGGTAGGTGGTAGGAGAATTGTGGGGATGTGGTAGGGAATATGGGATTAATGTAGGATTAGTATAAAATGGGTGGTTGATGGTCGGCACAGACTCGGGCCGAAGGGCCTGTTGCCGTGCTGTATCTCTTTTTAAAAAAAAAACTAGAATCACTAATAAATTTTCGGCCCAAGGTATCTATATTTGAATAGATACAAATTAGAGGAGTATGTGAACTAGCAGTCCAAGAATAATGTACATCAACAGCAGTTCTATACAATAGACATTCTCAAGTATATTCCGCTACTGTCCCCTTAGGTCCCGCCAACAATTGTATTCCATTTTTATGATAAATTAATACAGAAAAGAATCCATAGCAAAACTAGTCACTTTTTTCTTTAATTTTGCATGGAAATGAGTAAATTAAAAAACTCCATTGTATTTGATAATTCAAGCAATATTGCTTGAAATTTCCTTATTTAATATTCCTGAAGAAAATCAGATCAGTGATGATAGAACTGTCTACTTAGGCCTATTCAAAGTAGGTTACATCAGTCAACATAATCAACTTTTGTACCATCTGAAGAGGTTTTCCACTTCTGGCTGGTCATTAATTGCTGTCAGTTATTGCTTGCTTCTGCTCATCACCCACCTTCATGGGTGGGACAAAAGTTGATTAATAGACCTGTGTTCAAACTGCCTTTCACTTCAAAAGTATTTTGCAGTCTATTCCAAACTCTGAAGTTGGCCACAGTCCACCATTTGAAGATCCTTGAAGTGCCTGACAGTCTGCTAGCAGTAACGTTCGCTTGGTTCAGTTGGCAGTAGTCACACTTCTGATTCAGATTGTTGAGCTTTAGAGTTCCACACCAGGACTTGAGCACATAATCCAGGTTGACAGTTCAGTGCAGTACTGGGGGAGTGCTGCATTGAAGGCAGTACTGTGCTTCAAATGAGAAAGTCTATTTAGCTGTTCAGTTGGATGTTAAAGATCCCATGATACTGTTTGAAGAAGTGCTGGGAGAATTCTCTCAACCAGCACACCAAAAAACAATTAACTGGTTATTCATCTCAGTGCTGATGCAACGTGACTATAGTATTTGCCTACATCATAAGTCATTAAACTTCAAGAAATAAATAATTGTGTTAAGCACTTTGAGACATTTCAATGATATGCTATATAAATACAAGTATTCAATTGAAACTCCCTTCTGATGTAATGATTGACAAATTAGGGCATAGTAGTGCCATATGACAGTCATTGCTGTTTAAAGCAGCTTACCTTCACTATTTTGCATTCGTACAAGAATGAATTCACAATCTATACGCACATGCATGTAGGTTTTCTGGTTACCATCACTGTGCTGCAATGGAAGTAATGCATTTATAAAGACATTTGGGGGGAATTCTTTCTATATAATCCCACACAAAACTGGACAGAATTGCAGTAGGGAATGAGGGAAAATTTGGGCAGTGAGGCCTACCACCTATCCTCTGACCTATCCTCTCTACCCCTCTACCCTCCCTCACTGAAGCCACCACTTGCTACAACTTCCCCTCCCATCACATGTAAATGATTGTGGGGGCAAGGTATGGGTTCCCTCCACCCTCATTTGCTGAGATTTCCTAGGGCTGCTTTGTGGAGGGTGGCAGTATGCCCCAGGAAGTGGCAATAAAAATCTTGAAGCTCTCTGCTTCCCTATAGAGGGAGTGGGCCTTTATAGCATACTCTTCTTCCTCCAGTCAGCTCTGAACATCTATCTGCTATTGGCTTTGATCTAGGCAGAGTTAATGTGTGGGAGGCTTTATCTAACCTATAGGGTGCTTCTGTCTCTAAGATCACTTGTTGCCTCTTCTGGGACTGCAGCACTGCTGAGATGTTCATCCTTGCACAGCGTTCCTTCTTGGTGGCAGGAATCCTGCTAAGGGCCGAGCGTGCATACCCAATGATCCTTAACCCAGAAAAATAGGTTGAACCTGAGTGGATCCAGAGACAGAAATACCACCCACTGGAACTCTGCCCCAAAGGGAAGAATCCTAGGATTGATGTGATCTTGCTTACTGTAGAAATAATATATTTGCATTGTTCTAAAAATCATTTAGCAGAAGAATTGGATGGTCTCTGAACAACATTTACTGGTAGGAGGTAATATTGTGTGTTAAAGGAATTGACCTACCAGTTTTGTTACTTCCCATACTCTGATGAGGAGCACTGTGCTCCAACTAATGTTCCAATTTAAAATTGAAGAACCTTTCCAGTGATTTTATGTGAGCTCATGCATCATTTAATGTTGGATTTCAAATTTTTGGCTCCATAGATTGATGATCTAAAGAAAGACATAGCACATCTCCTCAGTTAAGCACTAAATCACTCAAAAGTTGGGTCAATTAAAAAGCAAAATTCTTAATTTCTTCTAAAAGATAAGAAAACGTCATTTCATTTTCTTGATCTAAGATATTCCATTTAGAATCATTACATTTTAATACAGAAGGGAGCTATTTGGTTTTATTAAATGAATCACAATATTATTGCAATGTCCCCTTTTATGTATTCATGCAATTTTTCAAACTAACTAATATCAATTCAGTAGCAATGTGGTACCTTACTAGAAGTGCTGCTTTTACGTGAGTCAGTGGAGCAGACCTCAGCTGCAGGTTCCGACTATTTCACATACCATGGTGGTGTAATCAAAGCTACTTTTAGTTTTTCAGTGTTGCTCATTTTGACTTTTTGTCAAGACATGTTGTTCTCAAGTGCAACATTCAGAATGAAATCTTAAAAATATGAGCGACTTGGAACATTTTTCCATAAAGGTTGCACATATAGAATGAAGTTTTTGTATAATTTTTAAATTAGTCTATTTGATTTTATACTTTAAAACAATACAAGAGGAACATCCATTTAAGTCTTGATATGGTAGTGTGTATGTGCAGGGTGCTGGTGGGTGCATGTGGAAATCCTTGGATTTTTGATTTGAATCAATTTGTTGGGCTGTCTCCTATTTCCCACCCAGATGCCGTCTCTCAACAACATTGGCGCCAGTTTCAAATGCCTCCAATTTAAAATTCTTGGCCTACTTCTATTCCTATGTTCCAATCTCTGTAATGATTCTTGCAACTTTCCTCAGGTTTCTCTGTTCCTCCGATTCTGGCAAATAATACATCCATTCCTCCCTCACTTCACCCCACCATTGGTGAATATGCCTTCAACTGCCTCCCCCCCCCCCCCCCTCCCATGTACTGGAAGTCTCCCCCCAAAATCCCTCCCTCTCCTCACCTCCATCTCCTTTAAGATGCTCCTTTAAACCAAGCTTTTGATCATATCTATTAATACCTTTGGCTCGGAATCCATTTCTGTCTGATTGTGCCTCCGCAAAGAACCTTGGGTCATTTTTCTATGTTTTTGGTGTTATGCAAATACAAATTATTGTGTCCTTTTATGTTTAAAATGGCATATAGGTTTTTCCAACTGACATCAATCATCTGCCTTCAGTAAATGTATATTTTAAAGAAAGCTGCTGGCTTATAAATATGAAGGTTATTAGTCTGAGGGTTTACATACCGTAACTATTTTGCATATGACGTACATTATTTCATTTGATTATGAGCTTGAAATCTATGCTGTTTTTGCAGCACATGTTACCTGCAAAAAGAATTAGTTAACTGTTGTGGAACAGCCAAAATGCAAGGAACACCAATGGGTGGCCGATACAATAGTTAGAGTTGGAATACTATTTCACTTCTGGATTTGTGACTAGAATTTATTTATAACTCTGTAGGATATATCTGAAGCTCAAGAAGACAGTTTATACTGATCTGAATTGCATTAAACACACCACAAGTTATATTTATTTACAAAGCTACCTAGTGGTGCCATTGATTACTTTCATTTTGAAAACTTCTGAAGGTATATGTTTTGTACCTTCCAACACTAATTGCATTTTGAAGTGGATTTAACATAAGAAACCATTTAAGAAATTGAAATTTCTAACATGTCACAACATAGTTAGCTTGGATAGAGTTTAGGTACTGGAACTGTTGGATAATTAAGTGTTTTTTTATATATATTTTGTGGTACTACAGTATAAGACCACTCAGTTAGTTTGTAGGCACACAAAAGTATTTCCGAGTTATTCAAAGTGCTATACAGGGAGACTTAATCTAAAAGTGTATATACAGTAAAGGCCTGATGAGAAGAGCAATGTGCTGATATGTATTTTAAACAAGGTTATATGATGTGCAATATGTTGAACGAAGTAATTACTCCACTTGTATTTTGTATGTCAGTACACAAATCCAGACATGCACGCCTCCAACTGTGACCGTGATCATTGAAAGACATCCTGCTAATCTTTTCCTATGAAAATCTGGGGTGGATGTGGATCAAAAAGTTATCGTGACCTACATTATCTATATGTCTCGAACTTATTTTTACAAAGTTCATTCAGTAGCTCTGTGATGCAGCCACTTCTCTCAATGAGGCACTACATCTGAAAGTATGTGTGTTAAACATTATGATTCCTATCAAATGGTGTGTTTTTCACCTGCATTGTGTAGACACATTTTGTACAGTAAAGAAAGACTTGCATTTACATAGCATCTTTCATGACCTCAGGAAGTCCCAAAAGGCTTTACAGCCAATGAAGTACTTTTGAACAGTAGTCGCTGTTCTCGTGTAGGAAATGCAACAGCCAATTTGTGCACAGCAATCTCCCACAAATAGCAATGTGATAATCTGCTTATTTTTAGTGATGTTGTTTGAGGGCGAAACATTGGCCAGGAGACCGAGGATGACTCCCCTGCTCTTTTTCGAAATAGTGCCATGGGATCTGTTATGTCCACCTGAGAGAGTAGATGGGGTTTCAGTTTAATGTCTCATCTGAAAGTACTGTAGTCAACATTGTATTTTACATTATTAAATATCAACAAATATCTAAAATTCAGGAACAGAATATATTTTCTTTAGCAATCATACAGGTTTGATATATAGCTCTAAATGCCTCAGGCACATTCTAGGATGAGCTATCTATTAGATTAGAAAAATACATCTAGTGAGTGATTATAGGTTTCAGTGTAGTAATTGTAAAAGTGAAGAAATTTGGATCTGGTTTTGCTTTTTGTTGCTGCATCCACTATGCACATTATACAAAGTGGTTGTGGTTTCTGTAAGACTTCTGACAATGTGGCAGCTAAAATCCTGTAGGTTGATAGTAGTGTCAAAGGGCAGAGGTACTGAGCAATGCATTCTTTTATACTGTGGTTCTCTACACTGCAAAAACATAGCCTGGTAGTGGGAAACTAAGCAGGAGATAAAAGGTGATGGAAAGATGTCTGGGAGTTGTGAGTGATGTAGAACAGAACTAGCATGGACAAAATTCTTAGAATGCAAATTAGTGTAATGTAGTTATGGCAGTAGGGAAAATGCTCCACATTTTCTTTCTCCAATTTTATTTCTGCAATAAAACATAGAAATCTACTTAGCCATTTCCAACTTGGGTTAACCACTCATATGTAAAACACTTCGGTTGTCTTGTGGCCATGACAACAGTCCATAGGTTGCTGTTCACCATGCTATTCCAGGTTTAGAATGGTTTTAACTTCAGAGCTTTTTATTCTGTATTTAAGAATTTCACAGGACAAAAATATAGCTCACTCCTATTTTAATGTTACAATGTTATTTGCAATTTTTACATTTCAAACTGCCTGGAGTTTCCACACGATTGTGCTGTTTTTCTCAGCATAATTCCTCCAATATCAGCGCAACTGGTGCAAAAGTTCACAGAATTATAAGTGCACATTGCGTTCGGCACGACTCAAGTTTCCATGATCTTTTGCATTCGTTTTAAAAACATCAGGCTAGAATCTGGCCCTGCCCACAAAATTGGCCATGTCTCCAGGCTCAATTATTCACCATTGGGAGTTTCTGCTAATTACACTTGGTTGCGGGACTTCGAGGGCGCTGCAGAAATTAAGCTGGTTCTTTTGTGTGGAAGAACACTAATAGATATGTTTTGAAAGATTTTGAATTCATTTTTAAAAATTTACTTAAGAAGCTCGCAACTGTGCCCCTAGAAAATAGTTTTGTGTATTTTGTAAGAGTAATTTTCACTAATTTAAAATTGGTTTACACTCAGGTAGTGGATTGACATTGTAATTTAAAATGCTTAATCTTTATGATAAACCCATTTTCAGCTGTATTAATCAAATTTTGTCAAGTTACCGCTCTTAAGTATATCGAGGAATATTTTTAAAGCTAAATTTTTTAAGCAAAAGGTTTCAAAACTTTGCCCAATTGCGCTGACTCATGGCAGATTTTGCACATGCTAATATGCAAATGGGTTTAAGCATAAACTCAGGATGTTGGAGGAAGTGGGGGGAAAACACTTTTCAAAAGGGGCATAATTTTGGGTGGAATTTGCGGTGGAATCACAGATTGTGCCCGAAGCAGAAACTCTACCCCAACATGTTTTGCAGGACATACAAGCAGCATTAGAGTTTTTAATTGAAACAAATAAACCATCTTTGGTTTAATTATTTAAAGCTGCATAGGTTTAACTATATAACATGTTTAAGTTACTTTTTTGGCAAAATAGTGGAAGGATGTAATAAACTAAATTGAGGCTTGATTCCATGAATCTGCCAAATTTTACCTAGTATCCCAGTTCTGTTAGGTAAGTTACAGTTTAAAAACTATTAACAACAATAACTTGTATTTTGTATTTACATTATATTTACCACGATAAAACATTCCAAAGTGTTTCACAGGGGCATTATAAAACAAAATGTGATAGGGAGCCACATAAGGAGATGTAGTGTAAGGATGTAAAGAGTTAATACCAAAGACCGTGAGAGAGACCCCTCCCACTGTACGAGCAATGATGTAATAGGCACATGAGATAGGCTTGAGAAGAAGGAGGTATAGCAGCACGAAGGATGCTAGCTTAGGTGGCTTGCGGAGAGTGCATATAGTAACTATAAATAATAGAGTTGTTAATTGACATCTACCGGAGTCTAGGTCTTTCTTTAGAGCACCCTACAACGCACCAAATATAAATGCAACAAGGTGGTAGCAGTAAAATGATAGTAAACAGCGGTGAAAGTGACCAGGGGAATTTTAAGATCTCTTTACCTTTGGAAAAAACAAGAGAAATTTAAAGATAAACACTGGCCCAGTACAGTGAGAAAACTACTTACCTGCAGAAGAGGCTGTGGAGAGCTCCGCACTCCGCAGCTGTGATGAGTCAGAGCACAGAAATATAGGCTGCACGATTGAACGGAAGCGTGGTGGCCTGCAATTTGAATCCAGTGATCGAGTGAGTTACAATACTAATGGTCGGGGATTGCATAAAAAGCCTTTGAAAAGCTTGTAGTACTTTTCAAAAAGCATTCTGCTAAGAAAGTAAAAAAAAAGCAGGGCTGAACATGAGGGTGAAGAGCGAGAAACCCCCGAAAACAGCAGGGACACCTCCATTAAAGCAAGCAAGCCTGAAAAAAACAAACTGCATTTCTCAAAGAAAGGGGAAAAGCCTATTAAAACAGTATGGAACTCTGGAAAACAGCTGGGACGCCTGCATTAAGGCAACCAAGCCTGAAAAAAAACAAACAGTGAATGTATTAAAGAAAGGGGAAAACCCTAGAAAAGCCTATTAAAACAGCATGGAACTCTGGAAAACAGCTGGGGACCTCCATTAAAGTAAACCAACCTGGAAAAGAAGCGCAGAATTTCCTAAAGGGGAACACCCAAAAAGTCTATTGAGAAAGCAATATGGATCCAAAATTGGGAATGCCGGAGAGTTTCCAGAATCAGGACGGACCCAATCACTTTCAAAATTGGCTGTCATGGAAAAAAAGGTTCTTAAGGTTTAGAATTTCTTTGCAACTCCATACAAAATCTGAAGTGAACACCCTCCGATATTCAGTAGGTGCAATTGTGGACAATGTAATCGTCCGACAAGGGATCAACGAGGTTACCAATAAATTCAAAGAGATACTCCAAGCCTTTGATATATTTTAATTTCCATATCAATAAAATCTTGGAAAGAGCGAAATTGAATAAGTAGGTGAATATGTAGGCTCCTATAATGACCATTGGCAGAAGGTTGTGAATAGGGCAAATTAAAGAACTAATTATAGACATTGGCATAGTCGTTGGCATAGCGGATGAATTCTTGTCAGACCTGTTACGATCTAAGGAAGAACTTACACTGGCAGAGGCCATTCAAGTTGTAAGACAACTGAAGTTTGCAAACAGAATAGGGACATCTTACGAACTGAAGACAAGCCGTGGCAGAGAAGGAGTCCAATGCTCGTCCAACTGCTTAAGCCAAAGCCAGTGAAACACTTTGAGGAACAGAAAAAGCATACTGGTGAGAAGGCGCATGAAATAGGAAAGCCTTGCCAATGTTGTGGAGCCAAGAAGTCCTACAGACAGGAGCAGTGTCCAGCAAGTAAATCTGAGTGTCTTAAGTGTGGAAAAACTGGACACTGTGGGAAGATGTGCCACAGCAAAATTTCTGCACTTACAAAGCTGAAGACCTTCATGCCAACAGCAGTGAATCAAGTACTGCAATACCCACAAGCAAAAATCAGGAAAGTTCTTGGGAGAAATCAGTAATCCAGACCAAGATTTCTGGACAGCAGACATGTGTGATACAGAGGCCAGAACAGCGCGAACCTCTGTTGACTACCCAATTTCCAACTAGTTCGTGAGAAAGGCTGGTCATGGATTTATTCATGTTTGGTGGGAAATCATACATCATTATCGACTACTTTTCCAGGTGGATAGAAGTCCGACGATTATATTCAACAACCACTGGCGTAGTTATCACAATCCTTACGGACATCTTCACGATGCATAGGATTCCGGAAGAAATATTATCAGACAATGGACCATAGTTCGCGAACAAATCAAGATGGGCTTTCAGCATCTTACGAGCTCACTGACTTATCCACAGTCCAATAGCGGGGCAGAATGAGGTGCAAGAACCGTAAAACCTTTACTCAAAAATGAAGACCTTCCTATCTCACTTCTAGTTTATTGTTCAATGCCGTTAATGTTTGGATTATCAGCAGCTGAATTGCTAATGGGTAGGAAGTTAAGATCACAGCTTCCAGTATTGCCTCAACAATTAATGCCTGGATTGAAGACTCAAGACTACGAGAAAGTTCGAGAAAGAGAAAACTCCTACAGAAGGAAACAAACCCGGAATTACAATAGGAAAATTTGAGTGAGAGACTTGCCCAAATTAAACAATGGTCAAAAAATTTGGATACGGGTCCTAACACGAGAAGGTACAGTAATCCATAACCATGACGACTATCAACGATCGTATGTTATACGAACAAATGAAGGGAACATATAAAGAATCAGAGGAATGTCATTCCTATTTTGCAAAAGCAACAGCCAATAATCCATCTGCAAGATCCAGATGAAGATGAACAAACCCAAACTGAATGAAATACTACAACTCGTAGAAGTGAAAAACCAAGTCAGCAACCCAGACTTCCTATGAAGATTACTGATTGTCCCAGACAGATTACAACCAGATCGGGGAGAGTTGTCAAACCTCTGATGAGACTGAATCTGTAAAGTCAGAGACTTGGGGGGACAGAGAGTAGCAGAGAAGTCATAAATGTATATATGTTTGGAAATATGTTGGATAAAGACTTGGGGGGAGATGTTGAATATGGATGTAAAGGGTTAATACTGAAGACTGTGAGCGAGGCCCTTCCACAATGCGAGCAATGATGTAACAGTCACATGAGATAGGCTTGAAAAGAAGGTATGGCTGCACGAAGGATGCTAGCTTAGGTGGCTTGTGGAAAGTGTATATCGTAACTGTAAATAATAGTTATTAGTTAACCTAAGACTTTCTCTAGAATGCCCTTCAATGCTACTAATAGAAACCCAACAATGCAACAGGAAATGTTATGGCAGGTGACCAAAAGCTTAGTCAAACAGGTAGGCTTCAAGGAGGAAAGCTAAATAGAGAGGCAGAGAGGTTTAGGAAAGGAATTCCAGAGTTTAGGGCCTAGGCAGCTGAGGCATGACCACCAATAGTGGAGCTATTAAAATCAGGGATGCTGAAGAGGCCAGAATTAGAGAAGTGTAAATATCTTGGAGAGTTGTGGGTGTGGAGGAGATTACAGAGATATGGAGGGGCCAGACCATGGGTGGACTTGTAAACAAGGATGAGATTTTTAAAATTGAGATGTTGTTTGACCTGGAGCTAGTGTAGTTCAGCGAGAACAGGTGAACAGGATTTGGATGCGCTCCAGTTTGCGGATGGTAGAACTTGGGAAGGCGGCTAGGAGTGGGTTAGAAGTCAAGTCTTGAGGTAACAAAGGCACGGATGAGAGTTTCAGCGGCAGAAGAGCTGAGGCATTGGCAGAGTTGGGAGATATTATGGAGGTGGAAAAAGGCAGTCTTAGTGACGGCATGAATATGTGGTTGATACCTCATCTCAGGGTCAAGTATGACCCCAAGGTTGTCAACAGCCTCTTTAGCCTCAGACAGTTGCCAGGAGAGGGACAGAGTCGGTGGTGAGAGAGTGGAGTTCGTGGTGGGGACCGAAGACAATGGCTTCAGTCTTCCCATTATTTAATTGGAGGAAATTTCTGCTCATCCAGATGTCTTTAAGGTAATGGGCAGAAGATTTAGAGGGGAGTTGAGGAAGAATTTTTTCACCCAGAGGATGGTTGGAATCTGGAACACACTGCCTGAAGTGGTGGTAGAGGCAGGAACACTCATGACATTCAAGAAGTATTTGGATGAGCACTTGAAACGCCATAACATACAAGGCTACGGGCCAAGTGCGGGGAAATGTGATTAGTTAAGACAGGTGCTTGATGGTCGGCGCAGGCGCATTGGGCTGAAGGGCCTGTTTCTGTGCTGTAAAACTCTATGACTATGGACGTTGGACAAAGGGTGTGACCATTTAGAGACGGTGCAGGGGTTGAGAGAGGTAAACTTGTATATATCTTTACCAGCGAGCATAGCATTATTTAATTAAAATTTTCTCTTTAGTGCAGCATGTTATTCCACTCCTGTGGGAATACAGATAGGTCGCTTCACTAATTTATGCAATTGTGGAGCCAAGAATTAATTTCCTGCTCCAGTTCCCAGATCTACTTTAGTTAATGATCTGAAAATGACTTGTATTGTCATTAGTCTAAAATTCTATTCGTCTGAGACAAAAATAAATTTAGTATTTTGTAAAGAACTAAAGTGACTGTAAAGTGCTTTGGGACCTCCTGAGCTAGTGAAAGGTGCTATAAAAATGCAAATTCTTTTATTAATTTAGGAAGATGCATTATGTGTCTCCCTGCACCCCCTTTAATGTAGCATTTTTGCACCATCTGTCCTGTGACTTGCTCCTAATCTACTTTAAACCTCATTGGTGATGAGAGTCTTGTAACTCGTTTTCTTCAATACCTTAATGTTGTTGAGGGCATTCAGGGGAGGTGTGTCATGGTGGCACATGTTGTCCAATTGCGGAATCACATGTAATGTTTTGAGTTTTGCAAGCACGAGCTGGTTGGGTACGGTCTGTACCTTGCCTGTTGCGAATAGCGGACGGGACGTGCTGCTTGATACGATCCGCCAGTCTTTGGGACGTACGGCCTATGTACCTAGCGTCACACTGGCATTGAAATTCATATATCACATTACTCATTTGTATGATAGGCAGAACCTGTTTTTGGCTTGACGGCAGCATCCTGTTAGTGGCAAACACCACACGTTGCTACTACATAGTAGCAGCACGAAACAGCTAGCTTCACCTGTTGCTCAAATTGTTGGGCTACATAACCCTTTCAGGATAATCTGAGGTAGACTGGGCACTTTTCAGATTATGGCTTTAGACCCGTTCATAAGTTTGCACGATATGCAGCGAGAAATGATCTGATCAGGGTAGCCATTGTCACACAGGATGCCTTTGATTTGCCCTATTTCAGCATCAAGCTGGCATGGTGAGCAAATGGCTTGGGCCCTATTTATGAGGTTGCCAATAAGGCCAATCTTACAGTGCGTGGAACTGTAAGAATCCCAACGTGTGTATTGATCAGTGAACGTAGGCTTGCGGTAGACCGTGGTAGAGAACCGCGATTCTGTGATTGGACAACATTTGCTAAAAAATCCTCACTGTGCTTAGAATTACGCTGACAACCAATTTAAGATTGTTAGTCGGGATCGCAGTGTGGTGCATTTGCGCATACTGGAACTTACAAATATTAATACACAGGGCCCTGTTCTTTGCAGACAGAAAGAACATGTACACATATTGCGCTTGTTTAGCTAAACAAAATAAGTGACAGCCATTCACTGGTTCATTCCTCAGTGCAATGCTTTGACCAATCAGATTCAAGCTGCCTGGTTTAAATTTCAAACAAAGCTTGGCAGTTAACTGTCAGTCACCATAAACTGATGCATTCTCCATGGCAATGCTTCTACCAATCAGAGTCCACTTGCCAACCAGTCAGCACTCTCTTCTCATACAGTATAAATTTGTTGCGTCCTTTACATTGGTATTCCTGCGAATTGTCCTGATGAGTGCAAGACGAAAAGCTTCGACAAATTGTCTGTTTTCAGCGATACTCAAGTTCTATACTACCAAACAACTATTTATTTAGAATACTTCAAAATAAACTGCCATTCCAACCTTTTATGCTGTGTGGGAGTGGGGAATACAGTGTGCGACAATGCCGAGTTTGGAAACATCTTTAAAAGGAGGTCATCCTTCACATAATTTCCGAGAACATGATTCAGACCTGGCTTAGTTCCAGCTGTGTGTAGAAAATACCTTCTATCCAAACAGGCTCTATAAGCTAGGTAATCTTTCTTTTTTAACTACAGAACAGTACATAGCATGGGAAAACAAGGTCTGCCTAATGTTTGGCTACCCATGCAAACAGACATGCGAGCTGTCTGAGGATTTTTTTTTAACATGCACATGGAGAGTATGAAATATAACTTAGGATGTGAGCTACAACCTTGCTTGCTACAGCATAATCACTTCATTCTGTGTAAGCTTAACTGGGTTGAGTTTATTCTTGCTGCCCTTGAGCTAGCTCCCAAGTTAGGGTTTCTAAAGATTTCCATTGAAACTGGCCTGGTGCAAGTTAAACATCAGGATGTTAGGATTAAGAAGGGAAGCTTGGCAGACATTTTACAGAATGGTGGGTTCAGGTGATGCATGTTTTTCACAAAAGGGTAGTTGACTTCTGGAGTAGGTTATCATAGAAACATAGAATGGTTACAGCACAGAAGGAGGCCACGCGAACCATCATGCCCATGCCAGCTTTCTGCAAGAGCATTCAGCTTGTCTCACTCCCCTGCCCTTTCCCCCTAGCCCAGCAAATTTCTTTTCTCTTCAGATAATTATCCAATTCCCTTTTGAATGCTACGATTGAATCTGCCTCCACCACACTTGAGCAGTGCATTCCATATCCTAACCACTTGCTGTGTAAAAAAGTTTTTCTTCTTGTTGCTTTTGGTTCTTTTGTCATTCACCTTAAATTGGTGTCCTCTGGTTCTTGACCTTTCTGCCAATGTTTCTCCCTATCTATTCTGTCCAGACCCCTCATGATTTTGAACATCACATCTCATCTCAACATTCTCTTCTCTAAGGAAAAATCCCCAACTTCTACAATCTATCCAAGTAACTGAAGTCCCTCATCCATGGAACCATTCTCGTAAATCCTTTCTGCACCCTCTCTAATGTCTTCACATCTTTCCTAAAGTGTAGTGCCCAGAATTAGACACAATACCCTAATTAAGGCTGAACCAGTGTTTTATAAAAAAATCACCATAACTTCATTGCTTTTGTACTCTATGCCTCTCTTTTTATAAAGCTCAGGATCCTGTATGCCTTATTAACGACGTTCTCTATCTGCCCTGTCATCTTCAACAATTTAGCCACATGTACCCCCAGGCCCCTCTTTTCCTGCACCCCCTTTGGAATGATATCCTTTATTTTATGTTGCCTCTCCTCATTCCTCCTACCAAAATGTATCATTTCAAACTTCTCTGCATTAAATTTAATATCCATGTGTCCTGCTGTTCCACCAGCCTGCCTATATCCTCTTGAAGTCTATCACTATCCTCCTCACAGTTCACAATACTTCCAAGTTTTATGTCATGTGAAAATTTCAAAATTGTGCCCTGCACACCCAAGTCTAGGCCATTAATATAGATTAAGAAAAGCAGTGGCCCTGGGGCACCCCACTATATACCTTCCTCCAGTCTAAAAAACAACCGTTCAGCACTACTCCCTGTTTCCTGTCGCTCAGCCAATTTTGTATCCAAGTTGCCACTATCTCTTCAATTCCATGGGTTTCAACTTTTCTGACAAGACTTTTTTGTGGCACTTTATCAGACGCCTTTTGGAAGTCCATGTACATCACATCAACCGCATTACCCTCATCAACCCTGTCTGTTACCTCATCAAAAACTCAATAAAGTTAGTTAAACACAATTTTCCCTTTAAAAAATCCATGTTGCCTTTCCTTAATTAATCCACGTTTCTCCAAGTGACTGTTAATTTTGTCCCAGTTTATCATTTCTGAAGGCCTTCCCACCCACCACTGAAGTTAAACTGACTGGCTTGTAGTTGCTGGGCTTATCCCTTAACCCTTTTTTTTGAACAAGGGTGTAATGTTTGCAATTCTCCAATCCTCTGGCACCATCTCTGTATCTAAGGAGGATCGGAAGATTATGGTCAGTGCCTCCACAATTGCTACCCTTACTTCCCTTAGTATCCTTGGATGCATCTCATCCGGTCCTGGTGACTTGTCAACTTTAAGTACAGACAGCTGTTCTAATATCTCCTCTATATCAATTTTTACCCCATCCAGTATCTCAACTACATCCTCTTTTTCTATGATTTTGGTAGCATCTTCTTCCTTGATAAAGACAGATCTAAAGTTCAGTACCTCAGCCATGTCCTCTGCCTCCATGCAGAAATCCCCTCTATGGCTCTTAATCAGCCGTACTCCTCCTTTTACCACTCTTTTACTATTCATATGCCGATAGAAGACTTCTGGATTCCCTTTTCTGTTAGCTGCCAGTCTCTTTTCATACTCTCTCTTTGCTTCTCTTATTTTTTTTCACTTCCCCTCTGATCTTTCTATATTCAGCCTGGTTCTCACTTGTATTATCCACCTGACATCTATCGGACACACCCCCTTTCTACTTCATCTTCTACTCTATCTCTTTCGTCATCGAGAAGGACTGGCTTTCTTTGTCTTACCTTTCCCTTTCCTGGGAAAGTACCTCGACTGTACCCAAACCATCTCCTCTTTAAAGACATCCCATTTTTCTGTTACAGTTTTGCCTGCTAGTCTTTGATTCCAATTTACCTGGGACAGATCCGTTTTCATCCCATTAACATTGGCCTCCTCCAATTAATTATTTTTACACTGGATTGCTCCTTATCCTTTTCCATAGCTAACCTAAACCTTCTTATACTATGGCCTGAATTTTACGCCACCCCAGCAAGCTGGATGGTGGTGGGAGGGGCGGGGGGGTGCGGTGCCGTAAAATTGAGCAGGAATTGGGAAGCCTTCCCAACCCGCACCCGCCTGCGCCCCACTTTACGTGGGTCGAGGGGTGGGGGCGAGAAACGGGCCGCCCGCCCCAGACCAATCAAGGCCCGAAAGTGGCCACTTAAGGGCCTTCACCCGCCTCCATGGGGATTTTACCTGTGGCAAGCGGGCATCCGGGAGATGTGAAAGCCTGCCCAGTGAAAGCTGGCGGCCTCTTAGCACCCCAGGGGTGGGCCCTGACAAACGGGTACAGAGTGCCCAATTGTGGGCCACCCCCCGATTCCCCAACCACCCCGAGGCCCTGAGACGCCCCCACGTCCCCCCCACCACAGCCACCCTTGCCTTGCCAGTGCGCGACCAATCACCCCGGCGAGGCAGCCCTAACTTACTTGTAGTCCTGGCTCCATGTTCTTGGCTGGGCTGCAGTCCCAGCTGTGGCCACCGCTCCCGGTGGCACTGCTGGGACTAAGATTGGCCGGCAGCTCAATGAAGCAGGTCTTCTTCCCTCAAGTGGGTGGAAGTCCTGCCTCGGAACAGTTAAAGCCCAGGGACCCATAAAATGCGGGACAGATCCCTGGGCCGGGGGGAAGCGGGTTCGCCACTGACTTTTACGTGTCCTGTCCACCTGACGTAAAATCCAGCCCTATGATCACCATCCCAATTGTTCCCCTCTGACACTTGATTCACCTCATTTGCCGAAACCAATCCAGCAATGCCTCCTTCCTCATTGGGCCGAAAACCGCATGATCTAGAAAATTCTCCTGAACACATTTCAGAAATTATTCCCACTCTGTGCCCTTTACACTATTACTATCCCAGTCCCTCATTATAACTGCTCTATAGAATTAGAATTAGAACATTACAGCGCAGTACAGGCCCTTCGGCCCTCGATGTTGTGCCGACCTGTGAAACCATCTGACCTACACTATTCCATTTTCATCCATATGTCTATCCAATGACCACTTAAATGCCCTTAAAGTTGGCGAGTCTACTACTGTTGCAGGCAGGGCGTTCCACGCCCCTACTACTCTCTGAGTAAAGAAACTACCTCTGACATCTGTCCTAAATCTATCACCCCTCAACTTAAAGCTATGTCCCCTTGTGTTTGCCATCACCATTTGAGGAAAAGGACTCTCACTATCCACCCTATCTAACCCTCTGATTATCTTATATGTCTCTATAAAGTCACCTCTCCTCCTCCTTCTCTCCAACGAAAACAACCTCAAGTCCCTCAGCCTTTCCTCGTAAGACCTTCCCTCCATACCAGGCAACATCCTAGTAAATCTCCTCTGCACCCTTTCCATAGCTTCCACATCCTTCCTATAATGCGGTGACCAGAACTGCACGCAATACTCCAGGTGCGGTCTCACCAGAGTTTTGTACAGCTGCAGCATGACCTCGTGGCTCCGAAACTCGATCCCCCTACTAATAAAAGCTAACACACCATATGCCTTCTTAACAGCCCTATTAACCTGGATAGCAACCTTCAGGGATTTATGCACCTGGACACCAAGATCTCTCTGTTCATCTACACTACCAAGAATCTTCCCATTAGCCCAGTACTCTGCATTCCTGTTACTCCTTCCAAAGTGAATCACCTCGCACTTTTCCGCATTAAACTCCATTTGCCATCTCTCAGCCCAGCTCTGCAGCCTATCTATGTCCCTCTGTACCCTACAACATCCTTCGGCACTATCCACAACTCCACCGACCTTAGTGTCATCCGCAAATTTACTAACCCACCCTTCTACACCCTCATCCAGGTCATTTATAAAAATGACAAACAGCAGTGGCCCCAAAACAGATCCTTGCGGTACACCACTAGTAACTAAACTCCAGGATGAACATTTGCCATCAACCACCACCCTCTGTCTTCTTTCAGCTAGCAAATTTCTGATCCAAAGCTCTAAATCACCTTCAACCCCATACTTCCGTATTTTCTGCAATAGCCTACCATGGGGAACCTTATCAAACGCCTTACTGAAATCCATATACACCACATCCACTGCTTTACCCTCATCCACCTGTTTGGTCACCTTCTCGAAAAACTCAATAAGGTTTGTGAGGCACGACCTACCCGTCACAAAACCGTGCTGACTATCGCTAATGAACTTATTCTTTTCAAGATGATTATAAATCCTGTCTCTTATAACCTTTTCCAACATTTTACCCACAACCGAAGTAAGGCTCACAGGTCTATAATTACCAGGGCTGTCTCTACTCCCCTTCTTGAACAAGGGGACAACATTTGCTATCCTCCAGTCTTCCGGGCACTATTCCTGTCGACAATGACGACATAAAGATCAAGGACAAAGGCTCTGCAATCTCCTCCCTAGCTTCCCAGAGAATCCTAGGATAAATCCCATCTGGCCCAGAGGACTTATCTATTTTCACACTTTCCAAAATTGATAACACCTCCTCCTTGCGAACCTCAATCCCATCTAGCCTGGTAGCCTGAATCTCAGTATTCTCCTCGACAACATTTTCTTTCTCTACTGTAAATACTGACGCAAAATATTCATTTAACACTTCCCCTATCTCCTCTGATTCCACACACAACTTCCCACTACTATCCTTGATTGGCCCTAATCTAACTCTAGTCATTCTTTTATTCCTGATATACCTATAGAAAGCCTTAGGGTTTTCCCTGATCCAATCCGCCAGTGACTTCTCGTGTCCTCTCCTTGCTCTTCTTAGCTCTCCCTTTAGATCCTTCCTGGCTAGCTTGTAACTCTCAAGCGCCCTAACTGAGCCTTCACGTCTCATCCTAACATAAGCATAGTTTTTGCACCTCTCTGTAATTTTCTTGCAAATTTGTTCCTCTGTCTTTCCCAGTAGATGGTGGCCATAGAATACACCCAGTAGTGTAACGCTACCTCGTTTTTAAAAAAAAAAAAAAATTTTAGCTCTGATCAAATGGATTCTGTCCTTAACCCCTCTAGGACATCCTTCTTTGCAGAGAAGGCTATTGATGGATAGTATAAATGAACACATGTGACATTTTGATGCATTTCTGCAGTGAGAACGGATTGAGGGATTTGGTAAGAAGGCATGTGGGCAAACTTGGTAGGTGGTGAAATTGATGTGCTTGCTCAGCAAATGGCTTTTTTCCTCTGCTTAAAGTATCTTTCGTTTTGAGTTGGTAGTCGGCGATTCTTTAAATACATGAAGTGTAAACCCTTTATTTAAAAAGTCCACACTGATCTTGACATGATAGAAAATTACTGGCACATATTTATTTTTACATTGTTGGGACTGGTAATATTTTGCTCCACTACTAAAATTCAATACAGGTACATTCAAAGAGATACATTTACGTCCTCTGATTATTAAATTATTGTAAAGAATAGTTAAAGAGTGCTGTTCCAAAAGATTATACAAGAATTTTGCAGCACAAAGGGAAGTACCAACTTAGTTGTAAATAATGCCGCTGTGATCATTATGGACAAAAAGGTTTAAAGCAGCTTTGAAATGTGAGATACAACAATTTAAGATTGAATTTCAGTAGATGAAAGTAATTGAATACAGTGGTATTGTGTTATATTCTTGTCTTAGAAGATACAAAGTCCTCCAGCTGCCAAGCCAAACTTACAACAAACTGTGTTATAAAATGAATGCATTAGAATTTAGCATCTATATTGTAATTGAATTTAATAGTTCTTTGTCTATTTTATATGAAAGAGAAAAATAAATGCATTCGAAGTTTCGCTGAAGTTTTATGATGGGTGTAGCTAATACTCAAATGTTAAACTACTTGAAATTAAATCTGCCTTTGGTACACTCGTGAACTGGGACCACTTAAAACATGCACATGTCTTGATTTAATCTAGATGATGACCATCCTAGGCCTAATGTTAAAAATATCATAGCAGTGGCAAAAAATCTGATACTAATTTCTTCTATCTGCAAGGCATGTGTCTTGCAACAAACAATCAGTAACTTTTCCTTTTGTTTTGCAGTGTGGGAACTTTGCAGTTCTGGTGGATCTTCATATTTTGCCTCGAGTAACAAGTAAAGACACCAGCTGGTTTACTGATCACCACAAGGAGGTACAACAAAACTTGCTTTCTACTTCAAAAAAAAAGCAGATAGCTGCAGGGAAAGAACAGAACTACAATGATGTATTTATATCTTGGACATTGTTAGGAAGGTAGTATTATGAGTTACACCTGAATTCTTAACAATTCTTGTGATATTTGAAGCCTGTGATACACATGCCTTATTTCATTGGATCCCTCAATGCTTCCTTTTTTATTGGTTTTAATATTTTGGCAAACTAAAATCAAGTTGCAGTAGCTAACTCATCTGATTTAGCCAATACGGTTGTTAAAATAATTGACCTATCAACATACAGGGAACTGTAGTGGCATGGAAAATCTTGGCCCAAATTTTCCTTGAGAGGCGCATTGGGCGCCTGCCCTGTTAGACTTGTTTGTGCACATTTAGGTTTTAAAAAAATTTCCCCACAAGGTTGCTGAAAGTGCGAACTGATAACGGTGCAGCGAGGGCAACAGGATATCTAGGACCTTGGTGAATAACAGAACAAACAAGTTATCTCCTGAACCAATTAGATTTAAAGATTGAGAAATAAACCAAGGAAGGACTGCAGAGGAGGGTGAATTAGATTGGTGATTTCAGATACAGAAAGATAAATAAAAAGAGGGAAAGAAAGATTGGATTATGAGGGAGAGAAAAGAGATGAAGGAAAAGCAAGAAAAAAAATTATAAATTTAAAATTTGGGATTTTTTAAATCTCCTAAAACAATTCACAACCTGAACGAATGAGACGCGACACTTTTAATTGTTTGCTTTCTTAGCAGACAATTATTAACAATTATCATGTTGTTAAAGGGTAGTTACCAATGGTTCCCCCTTAGCTTCGCAGGTGTGTGGCTGCACAGCAATGTGCTGTGCAGGGAATAAACAGGCCACGCACAAAGTTTCCTTTAAGATGTGCGCATGCTCTGTCGAGTGGCAGTCTTAAAAGGATCCTACAATGCAACAAAAAGGCTGCACACAGCAAAGAGAAATTGGAGGGAATGTGGCTACTTTGTTAATTACAAGACATGACTTACTGGGCAATTAATGTGCAAATGCAGCAATGTCATGACAGATTAAGCGCACAATAGCGCTTTCGCAAAGCTAACAATGGTGTGGTGCAAATCGACCAGCAGTGTGTGATTCCAAATTCACAGGGTGTCTCTTCCTCTCTACAAGTTGCTGGACAATTTCTGCATAAATAAAGCATGCGTCGTTTAGATTTTTTTTCCAGCAAAATGTGGCTAAATTCAACTGACTGGTTTTTAGCGATTGAATTTAAAAATAAATGACATATACTTGGATATGGTTGTGCAATGGTTATGTTACTCGACTAGTAATCCAGAGACTTAGACTAATCATCCAGACAATTTGAATTCAGTTTACAAATTCTGGAAATAAAAACTGGGATCAGTAAAAGGGACTACGCAATTGTCAGATTCTTGTAAAAACTCAGCTGCTTCACTTACTGTCCTTTAGGGAAGGAAATCTACTGTCCTTGCCTGGTGTGGCCTATGTGTGACTCCAGTCCCACAGCAATGTAGTTCACTCTTAACTGCCCTCTGAAATGGCCCAGCAAGCCACTTAGTTACATCAAACTGCTACCAGCAGTTCAAGAAAGCTCAACATCACCTCTCAGCGCAGCTAGGCATGGACAATGAATACTGGCCTTACCAGTGACGGCCACCTCCCATGAATGAATAATAAAAATAAATCCCTTCAGTCTGGATAGTCATTCTGCCAATGTTTTCTCTGTATTCATTATTGCTTTAAACTTAATAGTACAAAACTACACTGTAATTATCAAAGTAACTTTTACAGGAACCTTGCTTAGTGGTGTGGAGTTGATAGCTCACGGTAGGGTATTTTATTTCAAGACTTCAACTTCAATTGGAATGAGGCAAGGAAATGTGACCAATGCTATCTTTAGCCAGCTAAGCTTTAGCTTTTGAGCCTTTTGCAGTGGCTGGAGTCACAAACCACTGCAAACATCAAGGATGCTTGGGTGATATGACAGAAGAAGTAACTCAGACTGAAGTATATACAAGGTAAATTAAAATGTACAGGAAAATTTTGACAGTTCTTAGGATATATAGACAAGTCTACAGTACTTTTCCCCCTCTCATACATATAAAATCTGGTGCATAGTCATATATCTCAATATTGTTGTTCAGGCCATTAAACCTGGAAATATGATTGCACCACTTCAATCTTAATCTTGCTCCCTGTAAAGCTAAGAATCTGTGTATTTACAGTGTGTGCCTATATATAACAATCCTACCCTGACTTTACTCATAAACAACTTTTTTTTATTCGCACGTGGGATGTGGGTGTCACTGGCAAGGCCAGCATTTATTGCCCATCCCTAAATGACCTTGAGAAGGTGGTGATGAGCTGCCTTCTTGAACCTCTGCAGTCCTTGGGGGTGTAGGTACACCAACAGTGCTGTCAGGAAGGGAGTTCCAGGATTTTGACCTAGCGACAGTGAAGGAATGGCAATATAGTTCCAAGTCAGGATGATATGTGGCTTGGAGGGGAACTTGCAGGTAGTGGTGTTCCCATGCATCTGCTGCCGTTGTCCTTTTAGGTGGTAGATTTCGCAGGTTTGGAAGGTGCTGTTGAAGGAGCCTTGGTGAGTTGCTGCAGTGCATCTTGAAGATGGTACACAGTGCGTCGGTGGTGGAGGAAGTGAATGTTCAGGGTGGTGAATGGGGTGCCAGTCAAGTGGGCTACTTTGTCCTGGATGGTGTCAAGCTTCTTGAGTGTTGTTGGAGCTGCACCCATCCAGGCAAGTGGAGAGTATTCCATCACACTCCTGATTTGTGCCTTGTAGATGGTGGACAGGCTTTGGGGAACAGGAAGTGAGTTACTCGCCACAGAATTCCCAGCCTCTGACCTGCTTTTGTAGCCACAGCATTTATGTGGCTGGTCCAGTTCAGTGGTAACCCCCAGGATGTTGATAGTGGGGGATTCAGCAATGGTATGCCATTGAACCTCAAGGGGAGATGCTTAGATACTCTCTTGTTTGAGATGATCATTGCCTGGCACTTGTGTGGTGCGAATGTTAGTTGCCACTTATCAGCCCAAAACTGGTAACTACCTTTCTGCGGGATGGGAAGGGAAAGTAAGCCCTTTGGCATCAAGATGGCTCCAAGATTACACGTCTGACAGAAATAGGACGGTGATGTCCTGTGGTGGAGATTTGTAATTGCCTCCATTCTGACGCGGAACCCAGCGAATTGTGGGTTTGTTGTAGAGCTAGTTGAAGTTGAAGAAATAGTGGGCGTTTAGGGATTGGGAGTCAATGTAGGTCAGCTCTGACAGGTGTAATGAGTGCTGGGAATGGTGCAAGATAGGATTTTACATGAGTTGAGATTCAACTCATGAGTTGAGTGTGGGACATGGGGAGTCTGGCCAAGTGAGCAATGAGATAGTATGGTCTTGAAGTGACAAAGGCATGAATGTGGATCTGGTGTCTGCGGATGATGTTGCCAAAGGGCAGCGTATAGATGAAGAAGAGGAGAGGGCCAAGGATAGATCTTTGGAGACTTCAGGATAATGATGCAGGGCAGGAAGAGAAGTTATTGCTGGAGTTGCTTTGACTAAGGGTAAAACCAAACAAGTGCAGTCCCACTGTGCTGGACAATGGAGGAGAGGCATTGGAGAGGATGATGTTGATGACCATGTCAAAGGTTGTAAAGATCAAGGAGGGATATGGTACCAATCACAGAGGATGTTGTTTGTGATTTTGATCTGGGTTGTTTTGGTGCTGTGGCAGGATTGGAGACCTGATTAGAGAGATTCAAGCATAGAGTTGCAGGAAACATGGTAATGAAATTGGGAGGTGGCATTTTTTTAAATTGTAGGCATAAATACAGATGATCAATTTTTTTGTGTATGATGGTTAATGCACAGTTTGAACCATGAGGAGTCACTTGTGGAAGGCACCTGGTTGAAGTTGTAAATTTAGATTAACCTTCTGTTTTGCTCAGCTACCTTTAGGGTAAGAAGTACATTTCATGGACCAGTTGCTTTTGTGGAGTTTACCTGTGATTCTTATCCTTCCTCAGGAGAAAGTGTACAGTTTCAATTGTCAAGGAGACCACCACCCATCGCTTGAAATTTCCAGTGATTATGGGCCACATTCTCTTATAAGAAGAAGAGAGTGTTTCAGTGATGGCTGACAGTCTTTTGTTACAATGTTTTAATACATAATGTTATAAGAGGGGCAGAGAGCAAAAACAGGATGTGTGGTAAGTTAGGCCGGCATGCTCATACAGAGCATACCGTGTGAGGGAAGCTGCATTTTTAGGTTACAGGTAAAACAGGATAAGAGAAGGGTTCAGAGATCCTTTGTGGTGGATGTTCGAGAGCATTGTGAGAGTAATGAATGAAGGAGTGTCACACAAATATAGATACTGCAAGAAAAAGTTAGGGGAGCAGATAATTTACCTTGGCTGCTTTGGTAACATGGTTAAACTTCATCCCACATTGCAAAGGAGCCCCAGTGGTCAAGGAGGTGGCATTCAGTGCCACAGTATGTTCCTCCTGCTCCATATGCCCATTAGAAAGTCATCCAGATCAGACTCATTAAAGTTCATTGCTCTTCCGTTTAATCTGGCTGTCATACTTTTTGCCCAGGTTGCCTGCTTGCCCCAGTGCTACCACTGCCTTCTGAAGCACCAGCAAGTTTTATATCTTGAATCAGTGCTTCAGATCAGGCCTGTACACCTCTACAGGATCACTGCCATCTGCTGCATGGTACATAGCTTTGTTATACAAAGAGACCAAATCCTGGTGAACGAGGAGTATCTAGAATCAATCCTATCGTCAGTATCCATCCTTTGCTGTGTTGCTACCTGATTCTGCACAATCACAAGGAAAATCTCAGCATGAGGGACAAATCAAATACAAATAATTTACTTCTGTAATATCTGTCATGTGCGTGCATTTATTTTTTTTTCCAACCACAATGCTTCTGCTTGGTGCTGGTGGTGGATTGTATGTGATGCCTAGTAATTAACCTAATAGCCTTTATGTCAAAGTGATTTTCTTATAACCCTGCAGCTGATTCAGCCACGGCCAATGCCACAGTGATTGGCTGCTTTGCTGGCACATTTACTGTGACTTGACTGAGGATGCTGAGTGGGGTCAAGTATCGCATTGCCCTGAGAGTGAGCAGCCACATCTGAATCTCCTCTAGGTATGCTGCCACTGGGCCCTTGCTCACCATGTCCATGATGTATATGGAAACAGAATGCTGGATGGTAATGAGGGGCTGGATTTTATCTGGCCAGCAGGAGCGGGACTGGAGGCATGGGGGACTGAAAAATCAGGGTGGACGTGTTTGCCCAGCAACCCTAAGTCATGATGTTGTTTCTTTATTTTGTCTGCGTCAGGAAAGCGGCATTGCCACCACAAAGCGGCGGGACTGCAATTTGAATTGGCGCGCTGTTAGTTAGAATGCATTTGCATTGAATTGAAGCCAATTTTATGGGGAATTTCAAATTTAGTCACTGGCAGACAGGGATCATGTGCCATCAAATCCCCAGCCGTTTAAAGGTGGTGGCGCCGAAGCGAAGCTTCAGTGCTACAACGGGAAAGCAGCCATGGTGAACAGTGACTAGGGGAGAGGGCGAGCAGAGGCTATTATCCACCTGCAGTGCTGGGCTGTCTGCAAGGGTGGGTGCTAGGCTCTTTGCAAGGATGGGTACTGAGGTGATTTAGTACATCTTCAGAGGGGAATGGGAATATCCCAAGACAAGCTCATCTTTCCAAGGACAGTGCACAGGAAGAGAGAAAAAAATCAGCTGGCATGGGTCTCATACACCCAGTCTTTGTAGGTCTCCACACCATGCAGCAGTGGCTCAGAGGAAGGGAATGCCAGAATAAGGCTGGGCCCACCCATGAAGCTCTAATAGGACAGCAGCAGCAGCCAGCCACACCAGAGAGTGCCAGACTCGCGTCAGCTACCTCCAAATGTCCAATGGGTGGTGTCAGCGAATACTGCAGCTCTCCAGGGAGGCCTTTGCTGACTTATACGCCATGCCGCAGGCCGAACTGCAACCCGTGGGCTTCTGTGGACACTCTATGCCCGTGGCCCTGTAGATTACCGTGCCACTCAATTTCTACGCCTGTGGCTCTTTCCAGAGATCCCGTGGGGACATGTATGGGTTTCCCAGGCAGCAGCCAAACACTGCATCAAGGAGGTGACCAATGCCTTGTTCAAAGGGGTCGGTGACTATGCGATACCAAACCAACGCTGGCAGTCAGGCCGAGAGGGCCATCAGCTTCAGGGCCATCGCTGGATTCTCCCAGGTGCATGGTATCATCGACTGCATGCATTTGGCCATCTAGACACCTACAGAACAGTCAGTGGACTTCATCAAGAGGAAGGGCTTCCATTCCAGCAACATACAACTGGTCTGTGACCACTGATAGCGTTTCCTGCAGATGTGTTCAGGCATCCCGGGAAGCAGCCATGATGTCTACATACTTCGACAGTCCCAGGTGACGCAGCTTTTCAGGCCTCCACTTGCCTTCAGGAATGGATTCTCGGGAACAAGGGCTACCCATTGAAGACATGGCTACTCACGCCTATTAGGAACCCTCACACTGCAGCAGAGGAGAGATACAACCCCTGCCACGGCTTCACCTGAGCAGGTCATTGGACTGCTGAAGATAAAATTCTGGTGCTTCGATCAATCCAGTGGGGCTGTACAGTATGCTCCAGCGAGAGTCTTGCATATTGCGGTGGTCTGCTATGCTCTGCACAATGTAGCACATCAGAGGGAGGATGTTTTGCATGAAGAGGACATGATGCCAATTCTCATCCGACGAGGAGGATGTGGAAGAGGTTACTGAGCAGGCAGCAGTTGATCTTGAACCCCTTGCCAGGGCCATTGAGAGATGCACAAGGGAGGTACGAGACAATCTCATACATACCCGCTTTCTGCTGCTGTGATGGCCTGTCAAAGTGAACTCAATAAAGACTCACCTCAGTGTATCCCGCCTGTCACCTCCTTCCTATCGCACTCCAATGCCTAGCGCCCAGATCACCATGCGCTCTGACATATGAGACGCTGACCAAATATGGCCTGTGCCTGCACTGGCAGTCCATTGTGGGAGCAAGGGTGAAGATTGCAACTCGCAAGTCAGCAGTGAAAGCATGAGCTATTTACAGTAATGATTCTGACCTCCATTTATTAGCACAATTGTAGCAACTAATGAAAAGGCCACAATTACTACACTCATGAAGCCCTAGGTTTGTTTAGATGCCCTTTATACGCTTTCGTCTGCTTCTATGCAGTGCGCCCCCTGCACTGGCAGCTGGGGTAGAGTCAGGCTGCCTCTTGGCGTGGGATGACTTTGGTGGGCTTCCTCTGGCTGCCTGAAGTCTGGAGGGCTCTGGCTGACAGAGGGGTTGCTGCATAGGTGTAGGAGCGTCCTCAGTTGTCGTAGCTACTGTAGTTGTGGTCACTGGTGGAGAGGCTGAGGAACCGCTGTAAACACTCAGCACCTCAAGGGGAGCCCCCAGATGTGGAGGGCAGACCCTCTTTGTTCTCCCTTACAAGGCTTACTTGCATCTCCCTGCTAACCTGAGACAGATGAGGACCTGGGGGAGACTCCAGGCACCTCACCCTTTGCCCACCTTGCCACTGCCGCGGGTTCTCCATCAGGGTCACCAACCTTTTGTTGGAGGAAGCCATGCACTTACATGCCTGAGACATGGCA
Source organism: Heterodontus francisci (assembly GCF_036365525.1). NCBI lineage: Eukaryota > Metazoa > Chordata > Chondrichthyes > Heterodontiformes > Heterodontidae > Heterodontus > Heterodontus francisci. The sequence goes on along the minus strand of NC_090383.1, from coordinate 8,930,220 downwards.
GCACTCTTGGCATGGATGGATTCCTCCCTCATCCACTCATGACCTCGCATTGCCTCTGGCAGTTTCACCATATGTTCCTTTACCTTTCCAGCATGTTCTGTACTTCTGACACCAGAGGCTTGTTATCAACCTGTGGCTCAGCATAGGCCTGACCACCCACAGTCCTCCGACTGTCAGTGGTCTCGGCTATCACAGCCTCTGTCAGCTGCTCGGGCGTGTATTTGGTGCTCTCACCAGCTTGTGACACTGAATTTAAGCCCGAGCACATACCCTTGGAGGTGAGCGTATCTGTGCTGGTGGAGGACGTGGGAATGATGTGATGGTGCATCCTCTAACTGTTCCTCCTCCTCCTCAGAGGATGACTGCAGACCTCGTCCCAGCGGCTGAGCTTGCCTCTGAAGTGCCATGACCTGTATGAGAGAACACAAACATTTGTGGGTTAGGTTGCTCAGATCTCCTCATGCCAACCATGTGTGATGCAGGACAAGTAAGCACATTGTCTCCCAACTCTCTTGTGCAGACACTTCAGTCTCACCATCGCGATTATGCAGCTGCCCTGGGCCTCTGCTAGCTCTAGAGCCGCCTCCTCTGCTGATGTCAGAGGATGCACATCAATCCTTAATGCCTTCCTGGTGTTATGGGCCCATTTCTCCTGACGTGGAGAGACACAGTTAGACCTCGCACGAAGAACAGCAGAACACTTATGCCAGTGGCAGCCCCTCGTCCCCTGATGGGATCTTTTAAATGGCTCCTCCCCACATCCGCTCTCAGGGCACATAATGGGGGTGAACTCTTAAAGAAGGCAGCCTGGTGCAGAGATGCAGCCATGCATCTGAAAGGATGTGGTGATACTTCACCTCCTTGCCACTGCCTTTGTGGTCACTCCCTGCCCATGTAGCACTCCCTCCTGGGCAGACACATGTAATCCCCAAAGAGGAGATGGATAAGGAAGACTCACCTTGGCAGAACAAAGGAGGTCATTGATCCTCTTGTGGCACTGTACCCAGTTCCTGGGGGTGACCAGGCTTGCTTGGTCAGATGGGAGTGTCTCTTCTTGCCATCGCTTGGAAAGAGGGCCTCCCGCCTTTCCCTTGCAGCCTGGAGGAGAATCTCCAGGGAGGCATCGCTAACCCATGCGGCCACCCAGTGTCTTGCCTTGGACATGATCCCAGTTACCTCCTGCTCCATCCATTCTGTCTGCAGTACATGCAGGGGCGCAGGGAGGTCCAGCAGCAGCAGCAGATGGGTGTCCAGCAGCCGCTGTGGAGGGGTTGGGGGGGTGGGTGCGTGGGTGTTCAACAGCAGCAGCAGCACTGGAGGGGCTGTCCTGCAGCAGAAGTTGAGTGGGGGCTGTCCAGCAGCAGAAGTTGAGGGGAGGGGGTGTCCAGCAGCAGAAGTTGAGGGGAGGGGGTGTCCAGCAGCAGAAGTTGAGGGGAGGGGGCTGACCAGCAGCAGAAGTTGAGGGGAGGGGGCTGACCAGCAGCAGAAGTTGAGGGGAGGGGGCTGACCAGCAGCAGAAGTTGAGGGGAGGGGGCTGACCAGCAGCAGAAGTTGAGGGGAGGGGGCTGTCCAGCAGCAGAAGTTGAGGGGAGGGGGCTGTCCAGCAGCAGAAGTTGAGGGGAGGGGGCTGTCCAGCAGCAGAAGTTGAGGGGAGGGGGCTGTCCAGCAGCAGAAGTTGAGGGGAGGGGGCTGTCCAGCAGCAGAAGTTGAGGGGAGAAAGCTGTCCAGCAGCAGAAGTTGAGGGGAGGGGGCTGTCCAGCAGCAGAAGTTGAGGGGAGGGGGCTGTCCAGCAGCAGATGTTGAGGGGAGGGGGTGTCCAGCAGCAGAGGTTGTGGGGAGGGGGCTGTCCAGCAGCAGAGGTTGTGGGGAGGGGGCTGTCCAGCAGCAGAGGTTGTGGGGAGGGGGCTGTCCAGCAGCAGAGGTTGAGGGGAGGGGGCTGTCCAGCAGCAGATGTTGAGGGGAGGGGGCTGTCCAGCAGCAGATGTTGAGGGGAGGGGGCTGTCCAGCAGCAGAGGTTGAGGGGAGGGGGCTGTCCAGCAGCAGAGGTTGAGGGGAGGGGGCTGTCCAGCAGCAGAAGTTGAGGGGAGGGGGCTGTCCAGCAGCAGAAGTTGAGGGGGGGAGGGGCTGTTCAGCAGCAGCAGTTGAAGGGGGGGGTCCAGACGTCACAGCAGCAGTTGAGGAGGGGGTCCAGGCATCACAGCAGTAGTTGAGGGGGGGGGGGGGGGCGGGGGTCCAGACATCACAGCAGCAGTGGTGGTGGAGGGGGGGGGGGTCCAGACATCACAGCAGCAGTGGGGGTGGGGTATAGATGTCACATCATCAGTAGAAGGGTCCAGTAGCTCTCTAGATTCACTGCATCAATCAAAGGCAGCAGTACAAGCAGGGCTGGCAGCACTTTAAAGATGGTGCCAGCACCTGCATTTTCATCAGCTGACGCCACCATCAATGCCTCATAGCCCATCCCTGTCCTGCAATAGGAAGGGCCCTGCGCCTTTGTAATGTTAATTGGCTGGCCACCACGTGATCGTAATCGGCTAGCTGCATGCGTGACGTGGTGACGGCGCCTGCTACCAGTGTCATTGCCGGGACCCACAATGGGCTGTTAAAATTCAGCCTGAATTCCTGCGTCAGGCTTCTCTTAATCCAATTATCCAACATGTTGAAGAAAGAGTGTTTTTTTTAGATTTGAGTCCAAGGCCTGTATTGCTGCAGTCTGTACTCTTGCGAGAAATGCTCCCACTGTGCTTAGAACCTGCCCCATAAAAAGCTCTGCGACTCAGCACTCCATGGTAGACTGTTCGTCTAAGACTGCAGGTGTGGCTATGGACTCTTCCATATGCCTGACCAGACCATGCAGGATGTTTTGAAGGGGCATATATGACTTGGGTATAATGCCCTGCTCAAACAGCAACCTCCTTTTATAAGCAGGCCTTGTGAGAGTGCAATCTCTGGCCATTGAGGCAGAGGCAAGAATCAAGGAATCAAGGTGGCTCTTTGGGATGCACATATCTTTGCTGCTGCTTGGCCATGCTGGTGAGAACTGAGAGATGCTGCCTTAGTTGGGTCCCTAGTTGTAGTTTTTTCTTCCAGGCATCCAAAAACAGAAGAATGTGTTAAAATACTATTCTGAGAACTGCCCTTCAAGCAGTTATTGCATTGAAATGTACTGTTTGTGATGGTTTTGAAACTAAGTATATGCCTGTTTTTCAGTGAATAAGTTAGAATAAAATAGACACAGTGGGCGGCGCAGTGGTTAGCACCGCAGCCTCACAGCTCCAGCGACCCGGGTTCAATTCTGGGTACTGCCTGTGCGGAGTTCGCAAGTTCTCCCTGTGACCGCGTGGGTTTTCGCCGGGTGCTCCGGTTTCCTCCCACAGCCAAAGACTTACAGGTTGATAGGTAAATTGGCCATTATAAATTGCCCCTAGTATAGGTAGGTGGTAGGGGAATTGAGGGAAGGTGGGGATGTGGTAGGAATATGGGATTAATGTAGGATTAGTATAAATGGGTAGTTGATGGTCGGCACAGACTTGGTGGGCCGAAGGGCCTGTTTCAGTGCTGTATCTCTAAATAACAAAATAAATAAAATAAATAAATAAATAAAACAGGAACATTTTGACACTAACCATGAGTTTGGGACAGGCCTCCAGTTTAATCCATCCTGACTCCCTCAATTGTTCTCACCCAACTATGTCTAAGTGGTATCTTGTCAGATAAGTAGATATAAGAATTGGCCAGTTTAGGTAGCACAGATATTGACATTATCGTGCTGCTCTTCCAACCCATCCTGTCTGCGAATAAATGAGCATGCATCATACAACTAGGTTGGTTTGCAATGAATTCCCGGGATGCTTATTGTATTTTTTTGCCAGAGGGAGCTATGCATGGTAAGCTTTCAGTGTTTTGCTTGACTTATAGCAGTGCTGCACAGAATAAGCTTCTATTATTTCCAGTTGTTCATCACTAAATCACTTCCTGATTATGGAGTTACATTTTGTTGCATATCTTATCTAGGTGCTTGGCATACTAAACTGCACTTTAGGCTTATCTTGGCTGCTTTCTTTCATGTTTCTTCATTCCCACTGGTTTCTAGAAACTGTATTTACCCTGTCTGCTATATGTTCCCAAACTTGCTAGACTACTGGGAGGGCTCCTTTAAAGCTTCATGCAGAACCGTGCTACTGCCCCATTCTACTTGTACCAATGCTGCCCCTGTCTCATCATCAAAACAGCTCTTGTGGGTTCTGGATGTCTGTGCTTCACAACAATCTTACTGAGTAAACCCTTGCTCTTTCTACAATTGCAAATTTTAAATGCCTCCTTAATATAGTTTCCATCTGCTCGGCCTGGCTATGGCTCCTGCAGCTTTATTGATGAATCTGCTGTGCTGAAACCAGCAGTATTGGATTAGTGGACAGCAATAAATTCTCCCAGAAACTTTTAGGAAGCCAGAGTTAACTACTGGATAGCACACCAACAGTAATCTCATAATTACCATGCTAATCATATGACAGTCATGATCACAATTGATTGTTTTTATATATCTCATACCAGTAAAATGCAGTATGTTGTTTAAATTGACTTAAATTGTGAAAAATTGCAACAGTGCCTGTACTGTGAACATTTTAGATTTGTGAAAAATGTGATGAGCTTTAGAAATCTATTTTTTTTCTGTTATTTTTCCTCTTTCGTTATTCCACAATTTTTTCTTTCCCTTGCTATTGTGTGCAGTATTTATATATATAAAAAAAACATGCAGGTCCTATAACTTAACACATCGAAGGAAAGATGTAGATCAATGCTGAATAAAAAAAACCTGCTAATCTTCAAAGACAAATTATGTTAAATACTGTGGTTCTGAGATTTGCTGATTGATGACAATTGTCTAAAATCTACCATTTGTTTTACTCAAGTAACCATTAAATTATCTTATTATTGGCAAGTAAATTACACCACTGTTAATCTGGCAAAATAGAGACTAAACTTGCAGGTACTTTTACTCATGAAGCATATAGATGAGCAGTTTTTAAAAATTGTTTTTCATCATTTCTATGCTTAGTGTCACTTCAAAGTTATTGCCATTCCAGAGTTACAGCCACCCTCTCCCTTAATCCAAGGTTGTTTCCAGGTTGAGAAATCTATACAAAGGACCAAGGTCCATAGTGCAGAACATTGCCAAAGACTAAAAGGCAAAAAAAGATATAATCTGGAAAATCATAATTGGGTTTTGCCGAGCATGTATTTTAAGGCCTGAAGATTGTACTAGAAAGGGAAGACAGAGGGAGGTAAAGTATTCCACAGTTTTGAGGCTCTGGGAAAGAATAAGTCTGAGCAGGAGATAGACATTGCAATAAGTCTCAATGCCAATGGAGGAAGAAAACAGAATGTGTGGGACAGCATGTTTGTAGCTTAGGATGAATGATAAGGTTCAGAGGAGCACTGACCATAGTAGTGTCAAAACAATAGAGGCTAGAAAGATTGCAAGGAGAGAGCAATTTAGATAACTAATGTTCCACTATATATGGCAGTGTTGTCAGCAGGCATTTAAAGTACCTGGCATTATGTGCTGTCACAAAGTGTGCCGCTTGGTTTGTTTTGAATGCAAGTTGCTGAGCTCAGTCCCTGCTCAAGTGCTGTGTCTGATAGAAACACGATAAAATTTTTACTATTTTTAAATTATCAGATGAAACACCCAAAGACTCCACAAATTTTCAAAGTGGAAAGAAAAAATTAGGAATGGTAGTACAAATTGCCTTGCGAATCCAAAAATTCCAAATTTTTGGAAGAATAACCTTGAGAATTTATACAGATGATGTACTGAAAGTATCTTTTATGGCTTTGGAGCATTCCAATTTGCTTTACAGCCAATAAAGTACTTTTGAAATGCAGTCACTGTTGTAGGAAACATGGCAGCCAATTTGCACACAGGCAGCTCTCGTAAAAAGCCATGAGACAAATAACCCGATAATCTGACTTCTTTATCAGTTGTTGGTTGAGGAATAATTGAAGAGGACTCCCCTGCTCTTTTGCATCCACCTGAAAAAGCAGACACGACCTCAGTTTAACTTGTCAACTGAAAGACGGTGGCTCTGATATTGTAGCGTTGTCCTAGTACTGTGCTGGAATGTCAGCCTGGATTATATGCTCAAGTCTCTGGAGTGGAACTTGAACCTACAGCCTTCTGACTCATAGGCTAGAGTGCTACCCACTGAGAGAAGGCTGACACTTTGCAATTCATTACAGGAAAAGGATTTAGTTCTAGTTGGGTATGGTGATCATGTAAGGTACTTTAACTTGAAAAGGGTAAAATAAATTTTGTCATCGATAATGGCATCTGCATGTTTGATTTTTGAGGTCTAATATTAGTTGGCTTATCTGGTATCTGGCACATCTTCAGAGAAAATATTAGCATTTTCCAGTTTAGTGCTGTTGTTTACTTTATGTTTTTAAGTCTGTTCAGAATAATTGTCTCTTTTATAGAAAATTTGCATAAGAGTATTAATTTACACTGTTCAGTTTACATAGAAATGCAACTTTCAATGGAGGTGAATGTCTAATTTTGCTAAGTAATTATCCTGAGATTTTTAAATTATTTTAAAATTTTTAAATTAAAGGGGGGAGGTGGGCAGCTGAGAGCCACCCCCCTGTCCTTGCTAACAACCCACGAGACCCCTCCCACTCCTGGGCCTCGGGTAGTTCCTTAATTGGCAGCATCCATTGCCTCTGCAGTAATGTTGCTCAGTGGAAGAGCTGCCGGCCTCTGAATGGCTGGCAGCTTTGCTAAGCTGGAAATTCCATTGCCGGTGTCCTTGATCCTGTGGAAGGCCCACCGCTGTCTGCTTAAGTGCCTAATTGGCACTTGATTCAGCGGGTCTTGCACAGAAGATGCGACACAGGTTTCTCGGCGTCGCCTTTTCCAGACGTCGAGACCCCCGCTACCAGCGTAAAATCCCGGCTTTAGTTTTTAAAGTGTCAATGATGGAAAATAAATCAAATTATGCGTTTCCATCTTTAGCATTTATTTTTGAATATGCCTGGCCAAATTTGGGGAGGTATATTCAGTTTCTGTGATGGAGAAATCCCAGAGGTGGTGCTTGAGGCTGGCGATCCAGCAGAACAGCTCCTTGGCATATATAGAATTGTCTGCCCAGCACCTGCTGGTAACAGAAAGGGAATTCCCTTAATGGTTTAGTATTATTTTCTTGTTCTATGCTTTATTTCCTTCACAAGAACTTTTAGATGTGAAGGAGTTTCAAAAACATTACATGCATTGAAACATTAGTAAGGCAAGTGGGACACAGAATTAATTGTTTTACTCTCTGAAGAGTTCCCAGTCTTAATCACATTGCTGTGGGAGGTGCTGAATGAAGGCCTGAAAAGGTGAAAAATATGACTGAAGTTATCCCTGGGACATTCTTATACCTGGTTCAGAACAAGATTGCCATTCATCTGGGCACAGGTCACTCTCCCACACACCCTACTGCAGATTGTACATAGCTTGGGAAGACCAAAAAGAAAACAAAATGGAATAAGGAAGCACTAGATTACTAAGATGTTGGGAAAGATTTAACAAATTTGCATATCCGTGGCAGGAATAATGCATATCGGAAATTCAGGCAAACAGATCAGCAGACTCAACAGAATTTCAGGTCCCCATGCCTGAACTCTTGATGTACACAAAGCTCCTCACCAGGAGAATGAGCTCAGAAAATCAACCTTGTTATTTCTCCATTCAGCTGGAAAAAAAACTGAATCTGTGACTCACAGTAAAAGTGTGATTTTTAAATCTTACATTTTTAGATCTTCTTTTGGAAAAAAAAGTATAAATTGTGAACCAAAATATGTGGATTATAATTTCAAAATATAATTATACTGATTTTTTTTGTTATTTGTAGGAGATTAGTGCACTTGTAAAGGAAGATGTTGATTTTAGGATCAAACAGTACCTTGAAGCAAGAAAACAGCGTAGTAACGCTCGACCTAAACCAAGCAAAGAACTGACACCCAGTAACCCACTGTGTATTAAAGGTAAGAAATCCTTCATTTATGTGTACACTGAGAATAAAATGTTTATGGACATGAGGGCTGAACCTTAAACTGTATTGTCAAGTCATGAATCATCACCACAAAACTACTGTCCCACTTGCCTTATTAATGTTCCAATGCACATCCTATAAGAAGGAAAACAAATGAGGTAGAAACCCAAATTGGGCTTAAAGGATATTATTTGGTAGCCAGTACAGAGACCTGGTTACGAGTTGGCCATGATTCAGAGCAAAATATTCCAGGCTACAACAACAGCAACAACTACTTGCATTTATTTAGTGCCTTTAACATAATAATACTAAGGCATTTCACAGGAGTGTTATCAAACACATTTTTACATCGAGCCGCAGAAGGATATATTGGGAAAGATATGGTCATGGAGGTCGGTTTTAAGGAGCATCTTAAAGGAGGAGAGAGAGAGAGAGACATAGAGAGACAGAGGTGTTTAGGGAGGGTGTTCCAGAGCTTAGGGTCTAGGCCATTGAAGGCATGGCTGCCGAAGCTGGACAGATGAAAATTGAAGATGAGCAGGAGACCAGAATAGGAGGAGTGCGGAAATCTCAGGATTGTAGGGCTGGCAGAGGTTACAGAGATTGGGAGGGGTGAGGCCATAGAGGGATTTGAAAACCAGGATGAGAATTTTAAAATTGAGGCATTTCCAAAATGGGAGCCAAAATGTAAGACATTGAACACACTGGTGATGTGTGAATGGGACTTGGCGTGAGTTAGGTTACAGGCAGCAGTCTTGGATGAACTCAAATTTATGTAGAGTGGAAAATGGGAGGCTGGCCCAGGGAGCATAGGAATAGTCAGGTCTAGAGGTTCCAAAGGCATGGATGAGAATTTCAGCAGCAGATGAGCTGAGGCAGGAGCAGAGTTGGGTGAAGCACAATGATGGAAGTAGGCGATCTTGTTGATCAATCGAATATGTGGTCAGCAGCTCATCTCAGGGTGAAACACAACACCAAGGTTACAAATGTGATAGTTTTGGTCTAGAGGAGCAGTATCAATTTGGAACTTGATAATGGTCCCAGGAGATACAGTGTTTATTCCATTCTAAAATACAAGTTCACAATTTTGCATTTTTTTCATGTCCTCTGAAAATAAAGATGCAAGTTAAAACTGGGTGCAATTTATAATTTTATTCTGATAAGTTGATTTTAAAATAGGAGAAATTTCTACAGGGTTGCAACTTATACACTTCCTCAGTGATATGTCTACTTATCAGATTCCATATATATATTGATCTCTACCGGATCTACCTCACCACCAATGCTCTCACCTCCTTCATTGCCTCTGATTTATCACTTTGCTTGTTCCATATCCAGTTATGGATGAGAATGGCATCAAGGAGCCCTAGCAAAACTGGAGTCAATGGGAATCAGGGCGAAAACTCTGTGCTGGTTGGAGTTATGCCTAGTGCAGAGGAAGATGGTTGTGGTTGTTGGAGGTCAGTCATCTCAGCTCCAGGACATCACTGCAGGAGTTCCTCAGGGTAGTGTCATAGGCCCAACCATCTTCAGCTGCTTCATCAAAGACCTTCCTTCAATCATAAGGTCAGAAGTGCGGATGTTCATTGATGATTGCACAATGTACAGCACCATTCGTGACTACTCATACTGAAGCAGTCTGTAGAAATGCAGCAAGACCCGGACAGTATCCAGGCTTGGGCTGATAAGTGGCAAGTAACATAAGTGTCACACAAGTTCCAGGCAATGACCATGTCCAACAAGAGAGAACCTAACCATCTCCCCATGACATTCAATGGCATTCTTCTTCTTCTTCTTTGGCCTCCTTGTCTCGAGAGACAATGGGTAAGTGCCTGGAGGTGGTCAGTGGTTTGTGCAGCAGCGCCTGGAGTGGCTATAAAGGCCAATTCTAGAGTGACAGACTCTTCCACAGGTGCTGCAGATAAAATTGGTTGTCGGGGCTGTTACACAGTTGGCTCTCTCCTTGCGCTTCTGTCTTTTTTCCTGCCAACTGCTAAGTCTCTTCGACTCGCCAGGCTTTAGCCCCGCCTTTATGGCATTACGATCACTGAATCCCCCACTATCAACATCCTGGGGGTTACCATTGACCAGAAACTGAACTGGACCAGCCACATAAATGCTGTGGCTACAAAAGCAGGTCAGAAACTGGGAACCCTGCGACGAATAACTCACCTCCTGTCTCCTCAGTGGCTGTCCACCATCTACAAGGTACAAGTCAGGAGTGTGATGGAATACTCTCCACTTGCCTGGATGGGTGCAGCTCCAACAACATTCAAGAAGCTCGACCCCATCTAGGACAAAGCAGCCCGCTTGACTGGCACCCCATTCACCATCCTGAACATTCACTTCCTTCACCACCGATGTACAGTGAGAGCACTCTGTACCATATACAAGATGCACTGCAACAACTCACCAAGGCTCCTTCAACAGCACCTTCCAAACCTATGACCTGTACCATCTAGAAGGACAAGGGCAGCAGATGCATGGGAACACCACTACCTGCAAGTTCCTCTCCAAGCCACATATCATCCTGACTTGGAACTATATCACCGTTCCTTCATTGTTGCTGGATCAAAATCCTGGAACTCCCTTCCTAACACCACTGTGGGTGTACCTACACACCAAAGACTGCAGCGGTTCAAGAAGGCAGCTCACCACCACCTTCTCAAGGGCAATTAGGGATGGGCAATAAATTCTGGCCTATCCAGCGATGCCCACATCCCCTGAACGAATAAAAAAAAAAATTCCTCCAATTACATATTGGGAATATTGAAACCATTAGCTTCTGTCCACAACACAAGCTCCACTTCTGAGCCACCAACTCCATCCCCCTCCCTGGCCACTGACTTGAGCTGTTCACAATCTCATCACCCTTTTTGACCCTGAGCTAAACTTCTGACCTCATATCCTTTCTGTCACTAAGTGCATGCTTCCACCTGTGTATTATTGCTCATCTCCACCCACCACAGTTTATCTGTTGCTGAAACCATATTCATCCCTTCATTAACTCCAGATTCAGCTGTTCCAAAGGCATCTAGCCGCCTTGTAAACTTGAGCTCATCCAAAACTCTGTCACCTGTATCCTAACTTGCACCAATTCTATTCACCCACCATCCCAGTGCTACATTGGCTCTTGATCCAGCAATGCTTCGATTTTAAAATGCTCATCCTTGTGTTCAAATTCTTCCATGGTCACTCCCCTCTCTATCTCAGCAACCACCTCCAACCCCACAACTCTCCGCAGTGGCGCAGTGGTTAGCACTGCAGCCTCACAGCTCCAGCGACCCGGGTTCAATTCTGGGTACTGCCTGTGTGGAGTTTGCAAGTTCTCCCTGTGTCTGCGTGGGTTTCCTCTGGGTGCTCCGGTTTCCTCCCACATGCCAAAGACTTGCAGCATGATAGGTAAATTGGCCATTATAAATTGCCCCTAGTATAGGTAGGTGATAGGGACAGGTGGGGATGTGGTAGGAATATGGAATTAGTGTAGGATTAGTATAAATGGGTGGTTGATGGTCGGCTCAGACTCGGTGGGCCGAAGGGCCTGTTTCAGTGCTGTATCTCTAAATAAAATAAATTAAAAAAAAAAAAATCTCTGGCCTCCTGCAATTCTGGCCTCTTGCGCATCCCGGATTTTCAGTGCTCCATCATTGGCGGACATGCCTTCAGCTGCCTGGGTGCTGGAATTCCTCCCTAAACCTCTTTGCCTCTCTCTCTCTCCTTTAAATCACTCCTAATAACCTACTTCTTTCACCAAGCTATTTGATGACCTGCCCTAATATCTGATGAAAGGTCTTCGACCGGAAACAGTGGCCGGGATTTTATGTGTCCTGTGGTGTTCCCAACAGTGGGGCCAGAAGTTGTTGGAACTTCCGCTTCCGCCATTTTTCCCGTTTCGCACGCAATTTTTTGTGTAAGTCAATGGTGCAGCGATGGGCACGGGAGACACGTACGATCATGCAGCAGGGCCGGACTTTCATTGGTGGAACCTGCCCTCACTCTGTCAAGCACCATTTGCGCCATGGCTATAAATCATTCTGTGTTCCAGGTCTCAAGGAGCAGCAGGCTATGTGTTATGTAAATGTCTTCAGATTTATCACAAATAATTGTTTACTTAGTTTTAACTGCTTTTTCCTTCGTTAATTTTTCAAACCCAGCACCAACTCCGCATAATTTTTTTTGACTACAGCAAGAACTAGAAAGATGTCAGCCAGCAGGCAGCATCCCGCTCCACAGTTCAGTTTTGCCTCCCTGCAGGTTTTGCTTCAGGCTGGCAGGGAAAGGCGGGAGGTTCTCTTCCCTGTAGATCAAGTCAGAAGACCCTCCCACCTGACCAAGGCAGCCTGGATGGAGGTGGCGGAGGACGTCATGAACTGCGAGGTTATGCGACCTGGGTTTGGTGTTGGAAACGTATCAATGACGTGCTCAGCTCGACACGGGTAAGTGGTCTTGCTGTAGCTGTTCCATTGTTTTTCCCCCTGACTCTGTGTGTTTAGGACAGGGCAGACAAGGCATGAAGTGGAATGCGTGAGCAGCCTTGATGCCATGCACTAAATGATTGTGACGAAAGTTGACAATTGGCATCTTTTATGTGCTTGGGTGTGTTGTGCGAAAGCCAGTCCAGAATGAGCGATGTCGATGTATGTATACAATGGGTGTTATGCATCTTTTGACATGTCATTAAATCTGCACTGTTTCCTGCAACATAAATGCACTCCCAACCAGCGGGAGCGAGCAAAGACAGGTGGAGGTGTCCCAGACATCAGAGTCCTGACAACGGCTGAGGAGGCAGCAGAAATAACAAGAGGAGGGAGGCTGAGCAGTCGCAGATGGCAAGGCAGGATCCTCAAGGTGTAAGGATGAAGTGTTATCTTCAGTCCTGCAGCCATATATGCACACCAAAGGAAAGTGTGTGAACTCATGTTCAGCTGATGCTTAATGTGCCTCTCTTTGTGTCTCCACTGCAGGTGCCTGCACTCAAGCGATGGAACTTCCTCTGGGGAGGAAGATGCCAATGGCCCAGAGGGTGCACTGTCACCTGCCTCCTCTTGCACCTCCACCAATGCAGATACATCCACACGGTCCACGGGGGGTTTAAGATTAGAGTCTGGGTCACAATCTGGTGTGCAAGACAGAGACACGTCCCAGCAGATGAGGGAGCATGTGTCAGCTGGATCCCCTTACAATTGGAGGACTGCTGGGGACCAGGCCCCTGCTCAGCCCAATGCTGATGATAATCCTCTGTTTGTTGCTATGAGAAGTCTGCCGGAGGTGCAGCAAAGCCATGTGGAAAGATGCATGGCTTTGCGTATACCATGGAGGAGTCCATGCAAGCCATGATGTCAGCCACGTCCCAAGCATATGAGTGTATGGCTTCCTCAGTTGAGTCTGACGAGCTCCATGGTGAGTCTGGTTGAGCACTCGAGCGATATGCGCTCTGACCTGCACTCCATCGCTGTAGCCATGGGCTCCATGCAGCAGAGTCTAAGTGAGAGGGGGATGAGGAACCTGGACCTCTCTATGGGTGCTCCTTCCCCTCAGGGAGATAGGCAAGTACCATCATGCACCCAGATGGAGGACTAGCATGTGCCAGTTGCCCCGGAGCCTTCCTCTCAAGACACAACCAGGGTAGCAGCATCTCGTCCTCCCCACCTCCTCCTAGCCCCCACATTGACCCCCTTACTCCAGCAGGCAAACACACGGGATACTCAAGCACAACTGCTGCACATCCTCCAGTAGGATGGAGCTATCAAGGCCACATTCCTCCAGAGGACGCCTGCCACAGTAATCCACAGCAATGGGACTGAGCAGACTGCCTCCACCTCAGCTGCTAATGTCGGGGTAGCACCTAGACGTAGTGGTAGAAAGTAATTTTGATCACGAAAGTGGCACAGGTGTTGTAAATATTGTGCACATATTAAGGACATTTCAGTACATATTTATTTGCTTTAATATTTGATGCACTCTCGTAAATCATTTGCTTTGTTTCAGTTGAAAGGTAAAATGATTTATTGGAGGCCTATAGCAGGAACACATTGATGCTTGCAATGCATTTCTGAAAATGTCCTGTGTCCTTTTATCATTGACATTTGCACCTTCAATCTTCAATGATGGCTGTTTGTCATTTGAAGATTTTGCACTTTTTTTCCTTACCAACATGGCTTACATTTGTTGTTCTATGGTCAGCTCCTTACATTCCTTGCACAGGTGTGTTTGTGGTTCCATCGTAACCCAGAAAAGATTTGATCTACCGGTCACATCAAAGTACTGCAACGTTGTAGGATCCTATGTGCGTGGGGTAATGCCTTGATGCAGGACTATATTTCCATGGACACACAGGTCACTTTCAATGAAGTTGATAGCTTACAGGCCGTTAGGCACATCTCCACTGCAGGTTCACGTGCTGTTGTCAGAAGAGCTCTCCTTTTCGATACAGCAATGAATAAAACCTCAGGCATATGTGAGCATATTTGGAGAATGTTTTTTTTCTCCACGCAGTGTTCCTTTATAAAGTGCCTCAATATTGGCTTAAACATGCAAATATGAGGTTCTCCCTGATGTCTCTCCATGGCCCTTGTATCTGTAATGGCATCATTTGCATTGTTGTCCTCCTCCTCCTCTTCATAGTCATCCTCATCTGATGCGGACTGGTGTTCCTCCTGTTCCTCTGCATGCAAAATGTGACCACATCCGATTGCCAAATTGTTCAGTGCACAGCAGACAATGATTATCCGTGAGACCCTCTGTGGTGCGAACTGAAGAGCCCCTCCAGACTCGTCAAGGTAACATAAGCACATTTTCAACATGCCAATGATGTGTTAGATGATGGCTGTGCTAGATGCGTGCGCAGCATTGTAGCTCTCTGCAGCAGCGCTTTGGGGATGCCACGCTGCTGTCATCAACCATGTACAGAGGGCATAACTTTTGTCACCTAGGGTCCGGCCATCTACTTCAGCTGGTTCGTCAAAAATTCCTGGCAGCTGTGAGTTCCTCAAAATGTATGAATTGTGACAGCTCCCTGGGTAACGAGTGCAAACCTGCAAGATCCTTCTCCTGTGATCACAAGCTAGTTGTGCGTTCAAAGAGTGGAAGCCTTTGCGATTCACAAATGCAGCAAGCTAGTTCCAGGGGGCTCTAATGGCCACATGAGCGCAGTCGATCACCCCTTGCACTCTAGGGAACCCAGCAATGGCACCATAGGCTGCAGACCTTGCTGCCTGGCTGTTCTCGTCTACAGGTAAGTAGATGAAATCATTGGCATGACGCAATAGGGCATTGATCACCTCTTTGATGCATACAATATATGTCGCCTGTTGACCCCTGGAAGGCATTGCTGGCAAAAAAATTGAGTGCAGCAGTCATCTTGAGGGTAACGCATGGAATTCCAACAAAACCCAAGAGGTTACAGGTCATGCTGCAGGATCCTACAAATGTGGCCATTTCACGCGACATCCTTAGACATCTCTGGCATTGCCTCTCTGACATCTAAAGGTAATTTGACCTTGTCCTGAGGATGCCATGACATGCCAGCGCCTGTCTTCGATAATGCCGTTCCTGGATGTTATCATTCTGAGCATTCTCATCTTGTTCTGCCCACTGCTGCCATTCAGGCATCATCTGTTGAGGGAAAAGAGCCCTCCTTAGTCACTCCATTTGCTGCTCTTCCCATGGTAGGAGACAAATTGGGCATATGAGACGTATGTCTTTGCAGCTTTGCAAATAATGAAATGAGCAGTGCATTCCAATTCAGGCCTCTTGCCAGTCAACTGAACCATCGAGGCAATGATCATGTGTCTTAAAATTGCACCCAGTAGGAAATCCCACCCACCGTCATTGATCTCTTCCCAGTCGACTTGTAATCCTTGAATGGCCACGTGGTTTGCATTATCGTTCGAGAAAATGGTGCGTGTACATTTAAGGCATGTTTTCCAACCTCCTCCTGTCACCTTCCAGCCTGCACCCATCACCCTTTACCCACCCAATATAATCTTACACCTTATCGCTGTTACCATTGAACCTCCCCACCTTACTTTGGACCTTGTCATAATCACTTTATTCATGCCATTCCTCCCCCCGTTCTATTCTGTTACCATCTAAATGCCGACTCTGACCTTTGATTCTCCTTTAAACCACCTTAATGTTATTGCCAAGTCCTGTTCCCCTCCCTATGATGCCGTAGAATACCCAACCTTGTCTCAATTTTGCCCCCTACAAACACCAATTGCCCCATTGACTGTGACTATTCCCATTGCCAGCCAGTACCCTGAATACACCCCACAGGTTCCTGAAGTTGACAGCACTTATCCCTACCTTTAGGCCCCTCATGACCATCCATTGACTAATGCTCAAATCAACCCACTACTACTGCTGCTGCCCACAGCCAGCTTCAACAGCAATAAAACCACTACACACCCTGGATGCTCCCATTCTCCCTCCCCTGCTTCTGCATGCACCCGATTAACCCCATACTTTGTCCTGCCCAAGTACTCTCCCCTGCTCCTCCATGCATCCAATAACCCCATCCTTTTTCCTGCCTGAGCACTTTCCCCTGCTCCTCCATACACACCCCTCCATGCCTACCCCACCATCCCCTGAGAAGAATCGCCCTTGCTAGTGCTGAGCTTGGAGCCATACATCCATTCCAGTGTTGGCCTTCCCTGTGCCAGAGTTCAAGACATGAAACCACTAACCATAGGCGCAACTGCACAAAGCTGACTGGTGTACACCAAGTTTAAACAAATATGAACCAGGTGGCACAGGAATACTGCTCGTTGTGAACTTAATCTGGCACATAGGACTTAATTTGAACTAACTGTATGGTAATGAGTATTCATGGCATGGAAATGAATGCAGAGCTGCAATCTGTCACCGTGCGGGGGAACCCGGACTGCCGCAACCACGCCGCTGACTTAATTGCAATTTTAAAAAAGCCCGCCATCGGAAATCCAATAAACAATTCCGCCGAATTAAATCACTCCACACGCCACCAAAGCCACTCTTGCAGGGCCCATAAAATTCCCTGTTAACTCTGTTTCTCTCGCCATAGGTGCTGCCAGACCTGCTGAATATTTCCAGAATTTCCTGTTTTTATTTTTAATACCTTTTTATGTGGCTCAGTGTGAAAGTTTGTCTGATAATACTCCTGTGAAGCACCTTGGGATATTTTTACTATGTTTTTTAAATGCAAGTTGTTCTTGTCATTAATGTGAGAACAAGTGTCGGTCTGGAGAGCAATCAAAACATTTTTATTTTGTTGGGTACTGGAAGAGAGTTGGTCTCTACTTTCAAGTTACATCTTTTATAGTGTGGATATTGTCCCCTATGGGGATTAGCAAATTAACAAAAAAACAAAATAAACAACAATTTCTTCTTTGCTTAATAGAATTTGTGGTATGTTCAATCCACCCACTCAGTCTTGCTCCAGATCAGGAATTGACATGGGTGGCCCACTTTTTAAACTGCTGTGTCTGTTCAGACATGACTAATTTGCAACAGGGCCAAGACACAACAGGAGCTATACATTGAAAAAGTGAAAATCATCAGCTTTGCACTGTTCAGAGAAGCTCAGGCACCCCATGACATCAAAGTTCCTGTGCATTCCTCACGGAATCCTTTTCCTGAGATTACTGACATCGATTAATCCATATGTGCCCCATTGCTTTACTGTCCGTGACGATTATGACATCTGGTCTCAGATTAGCATTTCAAGTTTAATGTGGATATTTCAGTGATGATAAAGATCTGACGTCCTAATGTGTGTACAGTGTTCATAAATTGCTTCTGTGCCCCGCAAAGAAAAGAACCCACTTGTCTACTTTTTTTGTAATCTGACAGACTCTACTGTTCTTTGATGTGATTGATTGTTGTACAGGTTATGTAATTTTTCTTCTTGTAGTTACTTCGTTCACGCCCTAGTTCCCAGAATTTACTGAAAAGGGTGCAGTCATGTAACACCGCCTGTCCAACTATGTCTAGTAACTTCATGTTAAATGGAAGAATATTTTGCTCGAAACAGTATCTTGTCAGTACTGTACTTTAGCCTCATTCAACTGTATTTACAGCACTGGTCAACGAAGCAGACTATTTAGTTAGCTATTATTAGTTTCTCTCAACTAAGCATTGTGAGAGAACAGCAAAGAAGATAGCTTTTAAAACAAAAATAACGTGAAATTTCTCTATTGAAAATGAAGTACTGAAATATTGATTGAATTCTATTGAAATATTATGTAGATTTTCTATCATTTGTATGGATATCAAAAAAACAGAGTTATAGGATAATGTTTGATATCATGGTATTGCCATAATTCCATTCTGGTTTCGTTGAAGTCAGACAGTAAGCAAATTCAAATGCAGGTGCTTAACAATGCTGTTTAGTATAGTTGAACTCGCTCCAAAAATGACCAGATGTAATTAAATATAGAAATGAAAGAAAAGAACAATACAATATAAGATAAAGGGACAAAGAATTATATTATGCTTGAGTTAAAAAGTCCAGGCAGCATTAATTTAGATATTTGTGACAGGTTGCCACAAATGTGACCATCAGTAAATTTGATGTAGTGTGAGTTTATTTAAGAACCAGCAATCAGTCAAATAATAAAATTGGAGGAAGGTACTGCAACCTGGACAAATCAGAATTATTGTTCATTTCCAGATTCAATTAAGATTAGTATTGACTTTGGTTTTAATTTTTCTCAATATCACAATTTGTAGGTAAATAATGGATCAAAAACATGATTTAGTTGAAACTGGGTATACACGATGGACACTTTTTCTTACTATACACAAGACAAACTCTTGATTTCCTTTTAGTGCCTTTTGATGCATCGAGTCATCAGTGCATGTGTCAATGAGAATCATTGGAGTTTCCATAAGGAAGTGAGTTTTATAAAATTATTTTCAGAATAAAATTGTTTGTGTGTGGCCACAGAAATGTATTCTTTTGTACTTGTTTAGTTTTGTATATGTCAAAAAAATCCCCATCTCCACAGGAGTAGCTGATTAGTTTTCAATGCTGGTTATATTTGTATGAGAGAGTAGCAACAGGTAGTGGTGTCCTTGCGAATGACGTTGAGGGAGTGAGGACAAAACTGGATGCAAGGGGATGTGTCAGATGTGGTTGGACCTGTTATTGGAATCTGGAAGCACTTGGATAAAAGTTTGCTGCAATCATTCTGATGAAAAGACGAGACACAGTTTGATTAAGTAATTGATAGTGATGGAACTTCCCTGCTGAATTACTTTGTCTTTTAAGCCGTTTTCATGGTATGCGATAGCTGTGTCCAGTATTCATTGGAATGTGGGAGACATGGTAAGGTCTAAGAGTGCCACGGGGCTTTCAACCAGCAAAGACTCAGCTTCAACTGCAACTTGATCTACTTTTACTGATGCTTACTTTTCAAGTAAAAACAAGGAAATAGAAAGTTACCGTAGCCGTTAGCTATTCTTTTTCTACGCCTGGTTAGTTTTTTACCATAACCTTGTACTGTATGTTCCTTTCTCTGGTGTGACCCAAGGCAGGCTGGGTATGCAATTACCCTTACTTTTGCTGCTTAGGAGTTTAAGTGACTGAGGGACTAAGGGTGGCCACAGCAATAATGAAAGGTTAGCAAGATTTATAGTTAACTATGTGATCTTTGGATTTTGCAAATCAAGGTTCTATCTGTAAGTCATGAGGTTCACATTTGTACCCATTATATTCTTACTGTAATCTACCCGGAAGACTTTCTATATGGGTGGACAGTAGAGAAAAAAAGGCAGATCCTTGCAGTTCAAGACTTCCGATTTCTAACTCCCTTCAAGTGAGTGCTTCTTTAGAATTCTATCAACTTTCATCCATCTTGTTTGAAAGACTTAGAGTTAATCTTTGAGACTGGAGAAAATTTTACAGGCCAAAGGTTTCAGTACCTCAGTTCTTAAAGTAGCATGTATGTAATTTGAAATATGCAAATAAAATTGTCCTTATCCCTCTCTGCTCCAATCAACCAACCCAACTTTCCACTTATAGGTAGATGGATAGAAGGAGTGGAATATAACTGTAAAATAAACTGTTTGAAAAAGTTTTTTTTTCTGGTTCCTAAATCTAAGAAAAAATGTATAATTTTTGTGTTAAAACAATAAGTGTGTATGTGGTGCATGGGAGAGGCTACCGCTTTTGGTAAACTTTACTGAGGAATGTGCTTTTTTAAAAAAAGACTATGTTACATCCAGGTGAGAAAGGGGTCTGGGGGTTCCCTCTCAGCCTTTGCCTGGTTTGACCATAACAGAGTTTAATTTTTAAAACACCGTCTTGGAATGCTGGCTTGTTACACATTCAATGTCAGGTGATCAAAATCCATTTGGGTTAATTGGATCAGGGAGCATTTCCATGGTCTTTTCCCTGGCATCTGTCTCTTAGAATGCAAATTTTTCTAGCCGCTGCTGATCTCTTTAAACAAGTCATCTCTTCATTCCAGCAACAGTTTAACATTAATGTTTCATATGACAAAATTAATATGCCTCATTCATGGTAGGTGGGGTCTTCATGATAACTTGTATTTATATGGTGCCTTGTCAGTGGTTGTAATTATTACAAAGGTTAACTAAAATTGGAACTTTTTAATGCAGTTATAAATTTGATACTTCTGCACATAAGGAAAGTTTATTTTTCACATATCCATTTTCAGTAAAATTCAGACTGATAGAATTTGCTTAAGAGCTTTATACAATCTGATTAATAGTGAGGTAATGTTGGAAAATTTAAAAGTGCAAGGAGAGATGTTTCAGTCTATTTCTTCGCATAGATTACATAGAATTTGTGTTTGAAATATCTCTTCCCAGCTTATTCAGAAGGTCGTGAGTTGAAGCTCCAATCCAGAAATCCAGATTGACACGTCAGTGTAGTACTGAGGGAGCACTGCACTGTTAGAAGTGACTCCATCTGCTATTTTTCAAGTAGCATTGGCCAACATTCTTGCCTCAAATTATAGAATCATTCTGCCCGTCGTGTCCACTATGCATCCCCAGCCTTTCTTGGGTCACACCAGAGAAGGAAACAAAACAGTACAAGATTATAGTACCACCAAAAAGAATAGCAAGATTAACTGGTCATTCATTTTATTTGCTGCTTTTGGAACCTTTCTGGATGCAATTGGTTGCCACGTTTGCCTGCGTGATAACAGTGATTGCACTTCCAAAATAATGCATCGAGGACATTATGAAATGCTACATAAATACAAGTTTTTTTTCTCATTCTTTCTCTTTATACTTGTTTTCATTCATTCTCTTTTTTTCTTTCTTTTTCCTCTTCTCTTTTTTCTTCTCCTTTCTGTCTCTTTTCCCGTTTTCTCTCAAACTTTAAAAAGTTTCCCCTATCTTCTAGAAGATAATGCAGCAAAAACTCAATACCTAACCTTACAATCTGCATTAGGCAACTGTAGCTAGTTATATTTCAAAAGTGATTCCAGCACTAAGCAAGTAAGCATGCATAGTACACATAAGCGTCAGGGCATCAAAAAAGCACTCTAGTTGAGCAGGAGATCTTGGCAGCCTGTCTCAATTAAATTCATTGCCAATCTGTGAGAACCAGAAACCATCTGAAGAGAGGGCTGCAGTAATGAGATGAATGAGTGTAGATTGGGAAATTAGGACGAGTTGGGAAGTGGGCCTACCTGGGATCAGCGGTCACGCTTTAGACCCCTTGTGTTAATTTCCATTATGTGTCATTTGTGGCTCAGTTGGGTTCAAGTCCCATTCCAGGACATGAACGCAAAATGCAGGCTGGCACTGCAGTGCGGTACTGAGGGAGGGATGCACTGTCGGAGGTGCCTATCTGCCCTCTCGGGTGGATGTCAAAGATCGAATGGCACGATTTTGAAGAACAGCGAGGGAGTTATCCCCCAATCAGCATCTCAAAAACAGAGTATCTGGCCGTTATCTCATTGCTGTTTGTGGATACTTGCTGTTTGAAAATTGGCTGCTGCGTTTCCTACAACAGTGACTACGCTTAAAAAGTACTTTATTGGCTGTAAAGACATCTGGTGGCCATGAAAGGTGCTATGTAGATGCAAGTCTTTTTCTTTCTTTTCTGATTAAAGCACAAGGATTTGGGTGGAGAATTTTGTTTTAAAAACCATTTAGATTGCTGTAGTTCGGGTATTATTGGAGAGTTTACTTTGTTTTAAGTAATTTCTGGAGGTGGTTGCCAGTACGATAGGCTTCAGTGTTTCACAAGGAACCTTGGAGTATAGGCCAGTAGAGAAACTGTGAAGTGGTGGGAAACGTGTTAAATTGCACGAGAATAATTTCAGGCCACAAGGAAGTTACTTTGGGTGGACATTTGCGAATGCAGTAGGGGCAGAAAGTGTTAAACATTGTAAATATGTGATCATGGCAGTAGGGAAGGACTCCAAATGGCTTTAATTTGGGGGCTTATGCTGCTGACGTACAAATATGCCTGAGGCAGAAAATTTTTCTAGGGATTCAGTACACTGGAGTGAAGTCTTGGTAACATTAAAGATTTTGTTTAAGATTGAATTCTTTTCTTGTGGGCTTGTTAATGTTATAGATTTTATATTCACCGATACATCTTGAGTTTGATTCATCTTATATACTATTTCAGTTGTGTGTCCTGCAGTTTTACAAAAAGTAGAGGATCAGCACATGAGCCAATCAGCTAGGAGAAATTTACCGAGAAATTTTGTTAAGATTACATGCAACATAGAAAATATGAAACACAAAAAAGAAATGCTGGAAATACTCAGTAGGTCTGGCAGCATCTGTGGAGGGAGAAGCAGAGTTAATGTTTCAGGTCAGTGATCCTTCATCGGAACAGGTGTTCCTGGAAGAGAATTGTCACTGAATTAAACACTAAAATAAAAGCAAAATACTGCAGATGCTGGAAATCTGAAGCACAAACAAGAAATGCTAGAAATGCTCAGCAGGTCTGGCACCATCTGTGGAGAGAGAAGCAGAGTTAACGTTTCATAGAAAATACGTTGTTACGGTCAAGTGAGGAGGAGTTGAAGGGCTTCCCTGTTTTTCCTTTCCTTGTTTTTCTGAAAGTGTATGTACAGGCCAATTCAGTAGGTGTTTGGTTCTTTTTATGATCATAGCAAGTAAGTAATCGGACAGGTTTTCTTGAAAAGAAAGAGGTTAACTTTATTATACCTGAACTGAACTAATGAAAATAATAAACTAAACGCCAACTGTCACTCACATACACACATACAAATAGGTTACAGAGTTGGGAAAGGTAGATTGGTTGAGTTAGAGTCCATAGGAAAAAAGGTATACAGTCTCTGGGGTTTGGCGATTCGGCTATCTTCCAGCTGAATTCGGTGGTCCTGAGGCTTTTAGTTTGAAGAGGTAGATGACTGGTTCGGTGGGTCTCTTGGAGACAGCGATGCGCATGATTTCCTCCAATGTGATTTCTGATTGTAGCCGGAGTATGCAAAGGTGGTCAGTCAGCAGGCAGGATTTGAAGCTTACAAGCTAGAATGGAGAGAGAGAGAGAGACTGTCACTTGGGTCTGCACGTGTTAGAGTCCAGATGCTTCTCATTGCTGCTGCAGAGAAACATAAGCTTAAGACCACAGATGGGGAGGGGCTTGTCACATGACAGTCACTCAGTGATTCAAGCATAGTAGCAGTATTTCTTCTTGCTAGAAGAAAAGGAACAAGCAGTTCCCTTAAACTTCCTGGGTCTTGGTTCTTGCTGGGATGAGCAGACATTTTGTCTCCCTCCTCAGAAGCCTTACAATATAGGATACAATGTTGCAAATTAGGTGGCCATCTTAAGCTGCTAGCAAAGTCATCTTTTATCTGTTCTTTTTAAAATTTCTTTAAAAAAATATATAAGTTCAGATCTCCAGTCAGTGAATTCAAGAAAATTATCATTCAACAAAGCAAGTTGGCGTGACATGTGCCATATAATTTTATTATTCACCAGTCATTTTACTTCAGCACGTGCATGATGTGCGCCGCGGCGCTGTCGCTGTCTGGGAACCCCCCCCCCCCCCCACCAAGACTGAGGCACACATTATTTCGCCACCAAAACAAAAATTTAACATTGCAAGCCTTGACTGGAAGGACATTTGCATAGTACCAGACAATACTGAAACAACGGGGACCCAGTAGTTGCTTCCCCAATACACAGAGAGGTCAAACCAGTTTTAGTCACATGACTAGCTGGCTGGAGTTTTTGAATTTGAACTTCCAACAAAGGATTTGAACTGAAAATGCCTTGTGCTCATGGACTAAGAACATTTTCTCTCCTGTCTGCTTGCCTCCATCTCTTTCCCACGGAACTGAATCTTGTGAAGACACGTAAACTCAAGGAGAGAACAATCTCCTACGTGAACAAGGTTCAAGATGAATACTGGGCCCCAATGAAAGGCAAGACTATATCTTCAATCAAGAGCGAGTTCGAGAAACAGTAACAAGATATTGCCTCAAACTGTTCTACTTGTCTTTTCTTCTCTTTTCTGTCCCTATTTGCATGTGTGTATCGCGTGTGCATGTCGTTTATCTGTAGGCGTTAACCGGATTCGAGTTTAAGGTTTAATAAATTTCATTTTTCTTTAAACCGAAGAAAGCCTGTTTGTGCTCATTTCTTTGCCTTATAATTGGAAAGTTGTGAACAAGGATTCACAAAGGGGGAGCTCAAAACACCGTGTGTTTAAAATAAAACCCTGTTACAATAAGACCAGGTAAAGTTAGTAACAAACCCCTAGACACCTTTCACACCTGGTCGTAACACCGCGATATTTTGCACGCCGGCTCAATAACCAGGAGGGGGCAGAAGGCCTGCCCCCGCCCCCCCCCCCCCCCATCATGTAGAGGGGTGTGGGGGTGGGCATTCCATCCCCGGCAATGCCGGCACCATTTCTAAAGGGCTTCAAGCCTTTACAAGGCATTCACATTTTTAAAGGGAACTGCAAGTGTGATTTAAATTTACGCACTCAGTAAAAGAACAAAGCCCCTCTTGCACCCCCCCCAACGACCTAACAAGTTATTTATTTCCCTGTTCCCCCCAAAAAAACCTTTCTGCTGGTCCTGAGCATTCACCCCCAAATGTAGATATCTCTGCCATTCAATGCCTTCCCAGCATCCCCTCAGCCAATAGTAACCGTTTTTCCCACTCACCACCCCCCCCCCCCCCCGCCACACCCGCCCTGAAAACTCCTCCTCAGTGTTGTGCCTTGGATTTCCTAACAGAGATCTGAAGGCGCGGGACTTCAGGCCACCGGCCAGAATATTGGCGTGGGATGGCAGTCGCTACAAGGTAAGTCAATATTCATTCATTCAACTTTATTAACATATTTAAATTAATTTTTTTTGCAGTGTGGCAGGGGGTGGGGCAGCTGGTAAAATGGGGCGGGGCTTTCCCGGCATTGAGGCCCATAGCAGGCCTCTCCTGACATCGGGGGGCTCGTAAAATTCATCCCTTTGTATATTCCAAATCACTACCTTTTTTTATACTTGTTTTTAAGTGTATGAAGCTCCAAGTGCGACACTTGAAATATATATTGCACATGCCATTATATTAGATGTGTAATAAATCACCTATGTCCACCAATGTCCATTCTAGAGGCAGTGATATGTGCTTGAGTACAGACTTATGTGTAACAGTGACCTTCAATACACCATTAATGCCTGGGCACTGAGCGTTGGCGGACTATTCGGCTTTGAGGCCATCATGTTCAACACTGTTTTTATCCACCTCCACATTTAACACTCGAACCCAAGATCACTGATGTTAATTTTATATTCCAAACTCCTGGGATAGGATTTTTGCTGCAAGTTTCTGAACCCCGCTGTCAGACTCAAATGTGGATCAAAAGGGAAACAGCCAATAGAGTCATAGCCAATGAATGTGATTTTTCCTCTGAGCAGCCAATTAATGGCAAGAGTGGGCTTACCTCCAATTAAGGATGATGGGCGGGCTCTCGAAGTTGGAGGGCCGATCAGAGGCCTTCCAGCTTAAAAGCAGCAGCAGGATGCTATCGCAGGTAAGTGGGGGAGAGTGTGCTTCAAAACGGAGGTGCCCTCTCTCCAACTTTTTAAAATGTAATAAGAGAATGGCCTTTGCAGCTGGGGCACTACTGTTGGGGGTGGTAGTGGTGAGGTGGTTGATGGGGGGTGGGGGGGATCTCCCCTCTCCAGGGCAGCCTGCAGCTGGGAGGGTCTCTAAGCTTGCCTGGGTTGCTGGTCCCCTGTTCTGCCACCAGGAGGCTGCCTTCAGGCAGCTATATTAGCCCCCGCTGCCTCCTGTGAATTTGGAAGCTGACTGGAAAGTCCCAGCCAGCCTCCATTCACAGGCCTTAATGGCCTTTTAATTTGTTTAATCGGCTACCCATGCCATGTGGGTGGGTGGGTAGCCCTGCAGCCCCGAATTGTCCCTCTGGGCCATTTTCCTGTAAGTGGGATGGCATCAGAGAACTATTTTTAGAGCCCATCCGTCTTGGTTCCCAACCTCAACGGGGGCTGAAAATGAAGCCCCTGCTTTAGCTGAGATTGGCTCACACAGCACAGGCCAAGAATTGAAACTGGGAGTAGAAATTTGTTGGAGCACAATTTTAGGCATGAAGGGAGCGACACAGTTGCAATGTACACCCAAGCCAGGAATCCCAAGGCCAGCCCAAAATTGGGCATCAGTCAAATAATTTAGGCAAACTTCAGACATCTGTCACTGCACCACAGGCAACTTGTCCTCCTACAGAAGCGAATTCTGTTAGCCTTGCCGGCAGCGGCCTCAGGTAAGCGCCGGAAGTGGTGGGGAGAACCAAGGAAGAGTGGTTAATTGCCCTCAGCAGTGCTGTGGAGCCAGGAGAAGCACTTCTCCTCCACTTCCTTCACCACCTCCTCTATATCAAAACTTAATGTTTTTACTTACCTTTCTGGCAGTAGTCACTTGCTAGGTTGCATCCCCATGATTGAAGCCCAAGTGGAAAAGGCCCCGGTCAACCCATTTCCCAGAGGGGTCTTAAAACTGGCATTAGACTATTTGCATATGCTAATGAAGGACCTAACAACTGTTTAAGGTGGCTGTCCCAACACATGAAAAATGGCCCACCCCAATATCGGGTCCAGTCTTTCAGACGTCCTTGGGCCGCAGGACGTTGGTCTGTAGAATTAGCCCTCCTTGTGCCTGTTTTGCACCTGTAAAATGGGCGCAACTGTGGGTGCCACTATCTCTAATTTCTCGTGCTAGGATTTTTATTTACAACTAAGTGTCACACCACATATTGTATTAAGCCATCAGAGGGTAATCAACACCATTGTTAACCAAATATATATCTAACTACTTTGTAAAGGATTTATTTAACATAACTTTTGATGAGAATCAATGTCATAATTGTTGGCAAAAATACTTCATCAAATTTCTAGACTAGAACGGTATCTGGCACATCCATTTCTGAACAAACCCAAGTTTGACCAGAAGAAGTCTCAATCATGAATCAGTGCAATTAATGTTTGTTGTCTACAGAACATTGTTTACACAAACTGAATACTTGTAATTTTCCCTACCTCAGTCTTTGAATGGAACCTATTTTCCAATGGAAATTGATGAAACCCTGGCTAAAATCTGGGGTCATTTAAGTGATTGCGATGACAAGTTATTATTTACAGATGGACAGCATTGCAACTGAAATCACTCTCATCCACACACATGCTTCTAATACTGAAGGAAGATTAAAAACATGAGCAAAACCTGTAGTTTAGGCCAACATCAACCATCTAGTTGTCACTGGGCCAGTTTCAACCATTTAGTTGTCATTTAAGAGATACCTACCAACAGTATACCAGCACTTTCTGTATCCATGACAAAGAACCACAGACATGAAGCATTGGAAGTGATTACACTGATAATCTCTCCAGATGTCCACAGGCTATTTGAGGTGGTTTTATCAAAGCACATCTGCTTCATTTCTAGAATAATTTACTTATCAGACTACATGCACTCTGTCTGTATAAGTAGGTTTAATTATCATACACAAATTTATAAATGCAGCTTGGATACCCCTCCTGTTTTGCACTGCTTTTATTTTTCATTCTTGCTTGGGTAAGACTTTCAGTACCCTTAGGGTGAATATGGATTGTCTTTTGTACCATTACTTACAGTTATGTTAATACATAGCTAATAATTTCGGATGAGACATTAAACCGAGGCCCCATCTGCTTGCTTGGGTGGATCCTTGTAAAGGATGTATTTTGAAGAAGAGCAGGGGAGTTATCCCCAGTGTTTCCAACTTGCACAGTAAGTTATGTGATTGTGATTGAAAAATTGCTGAAAGTTTAAGAACAAAATGATTAAACTGCGTAGTTAAAATGACAAGTGCTCCTTGAATTTGTATTTCTTGAAGTTGTGAACTTGTATGTTGGCTGTTTACACGAAGACAATGTGCCTCCTTTAGTCCTATATGCAGTTTAGAGAAAATACTGCTGGTGTTAGTGGTCGAGTTATGCAGGTGCCAGATTTCCACTGGGACAAGAACACCTGCCAGGCTGCTCCAGATAACTCAGCAGCTTTGAGGCATTTTCCCAGGCTCCCAGATGAATGGTCACTAATAGCCGTGGGAGAGGGCTTCCAGTGTCGCATAGTGTACCACATTCTCCACTTGGCAGTGTTATGTAGCTGAAGTCTGTTTGGCTGTGATTGCAATTTTTTAAAAGTAAGGCTGAAGAAATATGCAGCAAAGGGTTTTTTAAATTTTCATCTTGACTAATTCTTAGGTTTACTAAACATAACAAAACGATTTAATTTTAAGATTGTAACTTTGAAATATAAGCAACTGTAGTATCTCCTAAAATGGTGTAACTTGATTACAGTCAGTGTATCAGATACGTACACTGCTGGAAAAAGGCTGAAGGTAGCTGCCAAAAATGACTAAAAGTAATTGCACATCATTCTACAGTTGGTGAAGTTATTTTGAAAGTTTACATGACTTGAAATGCTCAGACATACTTGACCACTTCCCAGATTCAAGCGGAGACATGTAACTGTGCAATCTCCTGGGAAATAAAGATATTCACTGAAAACATTTATTTCCAAAGCCCAGTGTGGTCAGCAATCTACATGTTGTGTAGCTTAGAACTGATCTTCAAAAAAAATTCATAAGTTTGCATTTACTTGTTGATTATTGTACCTCATAAGGTTATTAACTATATATAGTTAATCAGTGAATAGTCAGAAATTGATAGTTTCGTTTCTGTCAAATTGGATGCAGCTTTTCATGTTATTTTGTATTTTGTTGAAGAAGCCTTAAAAGACTACCCTGTAAAAGTGTAGGAAGATATACATTATTAGCATATAATATTAGTCAAGCATTCTTTCCTGAAGCTACATCTATTGCTGATGTGCCTTATTCACTGTGAGATTAATTACCTTTGTGTGCCTGCCATGATTTTAGCTTTGACCCTCCATTTTCTTAGATCATTGTCTTGGTAATTTTTATTTTCTAAAAATGCGTTTGCTATAGTGGCCCATTACTGATAGTCTGTTGGATAACGTCAGAAAGAAATTAGACTTGTAGACACACTTGTGAGAGTTCGTCATTAGGTCTTAATGCCAAAAGGAATTGATTACCTATTGTGCTGACACCCCTATGCAATACTGAGGGAGCACTGCATTGTCGGAAG
This sequence comes from Heterodontus francisci, assembly GCF_036365525.1. NCBI lineage: Eukaryota > Metazoa > Chordata > Chondrichthyes > Heterodontiformes > Heterodontidae > Heterodontus > Heterodontus francisci. Next base: position 8,900,567 of record NC_090383.1, on the reverse strand, counting down.
TGCCATCTTTCGATGACATGTTAAACCAACGCCCTATCTGCTTGCTTGGGTGGATGTATTTTGAATAAGAGAGGGGAGTTATCCCCAGTGTCTTGGCCAACATTTATCCCTAAGTTAACATCACAAAAAAAGATTAGCTGGTCATTATCACATTGCTGTTTGTGGGAGTTTGCTGCCTGCATACTGGCTGCCATGTTTCCTACATTACAAGAGTGACTACACTTCAAAAAGTACTTCAGAAGCTGTAACACACTTTGAGATGGTTGTGGTGGTTGTGAAAGGAGCTATATAAATGCAAGTTTCTTTTTTCTTTTTATTGAGGAACGTATCTCATCGGTTGATACAGATTCAATCTAGGATGCCTGGCTAAAGTATTTTTAAATTCTTGGAGTTGAATTTTTGGTTTGGAGGCGGGAAACAGGAACTGAGACTGTTTCCAGGTCCTGAATCCGTTCATGAGGGGGAAGAGTCACTCTTTGGGATTTTGACAGGGCCCCCCTTTTAATTGGCATGGAGACAGGTTCCCTGTCCAATTAAGGGCACCAGGCGGGCTTGCGAAGCTGGAGGGCCAGACAGAAGCTTGTAATGAATGGTACGTTACCTGAGAGGGCACTTCAACATGCAGGTGCCCTCAGCACATTTTTTTTAAAAATCAATTAAAAGAGAGAATGGCCAGGCCACCATTGTGGGTGGGGGAGAAGGAAGGGAGGGCAATGTGGGCAGCTTTTGACGACATATGCACCCAGGAAGGCCTGCATGGAGCATTGGCACCCTGGCCTGTCACTGGGTTCCCACCTCCAGGCAGTTGAACTGCCCCCGTTGCGTCAGGAATCTGGAGGCCGACTGGAAATTCCCAGTCGGCTTCCCTTAACAGCCCTTAACAAGGCACTTAACAAGTCTAACTGGCTGCCTGCCTCAAGCTGGGCCCCGAACCCGCCAAAGTGGCTGATACCAAGAAAGGGGCCAAAAATCCTGCTCTTGCGCTCACAGAATCTGTTTGAAGAAGATAAGGTTTTAAGAATCTATTAGGGCATCATCTCCTTACATTTCCAAGGTTCTCACATGAATGAGTTTCTTTGGGGACAAGCTAACAGAATCCGGTTGCTAGAATACAAAGAACAAAGAACAGTACAGCACTGGGACAGGCCATTCGGCCCTCCAAGTCTGTGCCAATCTTGATGCCTGCCTAAACTAAAACCTTCTGCACTTCCGGGGACCGTATCCCTCTATTCCCATCCTATTCACGTATTTGTCAAGATGCCTCTTAAACGTCGCTATCGTACCTGCTTCCACCACCTCCCCCGGCAGCAAGTTCCAGGCACTCACCGTCCTCTGAGTAAAGAACTTGCCTCGCACATCCCCTCTAAACTTTGCCCCTCGCACCTTAAACGTATGCCCCCGAGTAACTGACTCTTCCACCCTGGGAAAAAGCTTCTGACTATCCACTCTGTCCATGCCACTCATAACTTTGTAAACCTCTATCATGTCGCCCCTCCACCTCCGTCATTCCAGTAAAAACAATCTGAGTTTATCCAACCTCTCCTCATAGCTAATGCCCTCCAGACCAGGCAACATCCTGGCAAACCTCTTCTGTACCCTCTCCAAAGCCTCCACGTCCTTCTGGTAGTGTGGCGACCAGAATTGCACGCAATATTCTAAGTGTGGCCTAACTAAAGTTCTGTACAGCTGCAGCATGACTTGCCAATTTTTATACTCTATGCCCTGACCAATGAAGGCAAGCATGCCGTATGCCTTCTTGACTACCTTATCCACCTGCGTTGCCACTTTCAGTGACCTGTGGACCTGTACGCCCAGATCTCTCTGCCTGTCAATACTCCTAAGGGTTCTGCCATTTACTGTATACTTCCCATCTGCATTAGACCTTCCAAAATGCATTACCTCACATTTGTCCGGATTAAACTCCATTTGCCATTTCTCCGCCCAAGTCTCCAACCGATCTATATCCTGCTGTACCCTCTGACAATCCTCATCACTATCCACAACTCCACCAACCTTTGTGTCGTCTGCAAACTTACTAATCAGACCAGCTACATTTTCCTCCAAATCATTTATATATACTACAAAGAGCAAAGATCCCAGCACTGATCCCTGCAGAACACCACTAGTCACATCCCTCCATTCAGAAAAGAACCCTTCCACTGCTACCCTCTGTCTTCTATGACTGAACCAGTTCTGTATCCATCTTGCCAGCTCACCTCTGATCCTGTGTGACTTCAAGGTCTGCCATGAGGGACCTTGTCAAAGGCTTTACTGAAATCCATATAGATAACATCCATTGCCCTTCCTTCATCAATCATCTTTGTCACTTCCTCAAAAAACTCAATCAAATTAGTGAGACACGACCTCCCCTTCACAAAGCCATGCTGCCTCTCGCTAATAAGTTCATTTGTTTCCTAATGGGAGTAAATCCTGTCCCGAAGAATCCTCTCTAATAATTTCCCTACCACTGACGTAAGGCTCACCGGCCTATAATTTCCTGGATTATCCTTGCTACCCTTCTTCAACAAAGGAACAACATTGGCTATTCTCCAGTCCTCTGGGACCTCACCTGTAGCCAATGAGGAAGCAAAGATTTCTGTCAAGGCCCCAGCAATTTCTTCCCTTGCTTCCCTCAGTTTTCTGGGGTAGATCCCATCAGGCCCTGGGGACTTACCTACTTTAATGCTTTGCAAGACACTCAACACCTCCTCCTTTTTGGTAATGAGATGACTGAGACTATCTACACTCTCTTCCCTAGGCTCATCATCCACCAAGTCCTTCTCTTTGCTGAATACTGATGCAAAGTACTCATTTAGTACCTCGCACATTTCCTCTGGCTCCACACATAGATTCCCATCTCTGTCCTTGAGTGGGCCAACCCTTTCCCTGGTTACCCTCTTGCTCTTTATATATGTATAAAAAGCCTTGGGATTTTCATTAACCTGTTTGCCAATGACTTTCCATGACCCCTTTTAGCCCTCCTGACTCCTTGCTTAAGTTCCTTCCCACTGTCTTTATATTCCTCAAGGGATTCGTCTGTTCCTAGCCTTCCAGCCCTTACGAATGCTTCCTTTTTCTTTTTGACTGGGCTCACAATATCCCGCATTATCCAAGGTTCCCGAAACTTGCCAAACTTATCCTTCTTCCTGACAGGAACGTGCCGGTCCTGGATTCTAATCAACTGATGTTTGAAAGACTCCCACATGTCAGATGTTGCTTTACCCTCAAACAGCCGCCCCAATCTAAATTCTTCAGTTCCTGCCTAATATTGTTATAATTAGCCTTAACTAGGCGCTTACAGCAGACTAACTTGATAAGGTGGTGAGGCTTCACTCTGATTACTTCTCTCTATGGGATCAATCTTAATTGCCATTGTAAGCTTTAGATTAGAGAGGGCATTAAAGTCCTTGTCCTCACATCCAGTACCTCATTGAATGGTAAGCGAAAGAGAGTGGACTTGTGGCATAATTCATTTTTTGAATCAAATTTAAAATAAGTACATGCTTTTCTTTTGTCTAATTTTCTTCTCTTGTATGTCCACTGTTAATAAGTGCTGAAATGTTGTTTCCTTCAGGGAAGTGATCCAACTCACCTTGATCAGTTGTGTGTTTGTAGAGGCAATAATGTTTTCCATTGAGATTTTTTGAGGAATCCATATAGATACTGGCAAACTGTTTCAAAACTGCAAAATCTTGATGTCAATCTAAGCTGGGATTTGAACTTTGGTCTGATATTTGGCTGCTCAACACACATGCTCTAAATTAAAACCCTTTTTAAATGATTAATTGTGTGTTCTTTTACAAGTGTGAATTAAATATCTAAGTTAGATCTAAAAAAAACTTATGTCAATGCACATTTCCTGTCCACAAAATCTTTCTTCCTGTTGTCAACTTTTCACATCATCAATTTTTGTGTCCACATTTGTAATGAAAATTGCCGATGTCACACTGCAGGTACACCCTCCCACCATTAATGGTGCTGCAGTGCCTCAGTTTGAGTCTCCCAGTTCCTTGTCATGCCACCTCCTTTTCTTCCATTTTAGCAACACATTGGACAACCCATTTCTTCTACTGCTTTTCACATTCAGTAGATCATACTCTGGGTTGTGTCTGCAACCAAAGTCCCTTTTTATGTGGACAGGTCGTTTGCCTTACTCACAACTCCCTACCCGGAGAACTGACTAGATGCGATGGGAAAGTCACCCCTCCCTTTCCGTCGGACGCGAGTACTCTGCTGGATGTTAACCCAGTATTCAGAGGCCATAGTTCTGATCTCCTCCTTGCTGTGGCTATGTTGGGGTGGATCACTCCACTCTCATTGAATGGGAGTTCCCCACTAGATGTCAATCTGATATTCAGAGACCAGAGCATTTGTATCCACTCGCCAGGGTTCCTTGGTTTATACTGCATAGAAACCCCAGTGCTCCAACCAACGCTCCTTCCCAGCTTCCTAAATTGCTGTAGGTTTTCCAATCTAACCATAAGTAATATATAATATCAAAGTATTAAGAGAAAAATAAGGGCAGAACATCTGACTTTAAAATTGGAACTGAATTCTGTTGATTCACCTTAGTCCAGTTACCCCTCCAACTCTTCCCTGCAGCCCCCCCCCCCCACTCCACCTCCACCAACCTGCCTTCCCTTGATTATACTTGGTCTTGAATCCCCATGTGCAGTGCCATAGGTGATCAATTAGTACAAAACCGCTTGTATTTATATGATGCTTTCAATGTAGAAAAGCATCCCAAGACACTTCATGGAAGTGTAATCAGACAAAAAAAAAATGACAAAGGAGGAAATATTAGATGTAACTAAAAACTTAGTCAAAGAGGTCGGTTTGAAGGAGGGTGTTAAAGGAGGAGAGAGAGAGGTGCAGAGGCATATAGGTTTCAGGAGTGAATTCCAAAGCTTGCGACCAATACAGCTGAAGGCATAATTGCCAAAGGACGATGCACAAGAGACCAGAATCAGAGATCGTGGAGTTCCAGGAGAGTTGTGTGATTGGAGGACATTACAGAGATAGGGAGGAAGAGGCCATAAGATTTAAACTTGAGGCATACTGGAGGCCAGCATGATGCCACCACCAAACACATCTTCCCTTCCCCTCCCCTGTCAGCATTTCGAAGGGATCGTTTCCTCCGCGACACCCTGGTCCGCTCCACCATCACCCCCGTCACCTTGTCCCCTTCCCATGGCACCTTCCCATGCAATTGCAGGAGATGTGATACCTGCCCTTTTACCCCCTCTCTCCTCACCATCCAAGGCCCCAAATACTCCTTCCAGGTGAAGCAGTGATTTACTTGTACTTCCTTCAATTTAGTGTACTGTATTCGTTGCTTACAATGCGGTCGCCTTTACATTGGGGAGACCAAATGCAGATTGGGTGACCACTTTGCGGAACACCTCCACTCAGTCCGTAAGCATGACCCTGAGCTTCCGGTTGCTTGCGATTTCAATCCCCTCCCACTGCTGCCATGCCCACATTTCTGTCCTTGACTTGCTGCAGTGTTCCAGTGAACATCAATGCAAACTCGAGGAGCAGCACCTGATCTTTCGATTAGGCACTCTACAGCTTTGGGGACTTAACCTTGAGTTCAGCAATTTCAGAATATGACTGGTCTTTTTAAAATATTTTTAAAAAAAATTTTTTTTAACCATGTGCCTGTTTTTTCATGTGGACGGAGTTGCTCAATACTCTGCCATTAACACTCTCTCTGGACTAATGCTTTGTCTTTCACCCACAAGCATTAACACGCTCTTTGCCCCATGACAGCTTTGTTATTTAATCTCTCCTGCCCTCTGCCCTATCACACACTTTCCCTTTTGTTCTCTTCCCCATCAACCCCCCAGCCCCCTTCACTTGCTTAAAACTTAATTTTTTTTCTAACCTTCTCCAGTTCTGATGACAGACCTGAAATGTTAACTCTGCTTCTCTCTCCACAGATGCTGCCTGACCTGCTGAGTATTTTCATCACTTTCTGTTTCTATTTCAACACTTTAAATATAGCTATTCAAAATTCCATTCACAAATTGGGTTAGTACAATATTTAATGCAGTAGGTTAGCATGACAACCTGTAATAAAATATTGGCATCTCAACTCATGGTTGTCTGTCACAGCTGAGGCTAGTTAGTCCTTGTAGACTGCTGGGTAGTGTACCCTTTAAAGTAGACTATACTATTGCACTTTGTATGGGAGAAAAAAAATATTTTCCACATCTGTCTTCAATTTGTACTAAATGGAGCAGCCGTGGCAACAATACTGGAGTATTCCACGCCCTGTACTCTTCAGTTGTCATTGCTGGAAAAGACTACATATATGATTATGGGCCCCACAATTCCTGGGCGTGGGAGGGTGAGATAGTTCATGCAGGGAGGCCGGATGTGGAAATTTGGGGCAGGATATGGTACTACCAGGATTCTGCCCCTTTTTGTCGATGAACAAAAATTCTTAAGGGGGGAGGGAGGGGGCTGTTCCTTGCACCTACGTGATATCATTGAAGTAAAGTGAGTTGGGGGAATGACACCTCCACTGGAAATTCCACCACTTCTACTGTTCTTGCAGCCAGACAAAACTATCCCTGAATAATGCAGGCATATTTTCTAGATAATCATGGAAGTAGGGGTCGAATGCTAGTTTCCTGACACAGCCCAATCAATTTCCATTAGAAAGTGGCAGCAAGAGATAGCAGAATTTATTTGAAAATCCACTCATTGGCCAACCTTTCCAGTGGAGCAACGCAATGCCACTCTGATATTCCTGGTGGGTGGAAATACAGGGAATGGCTAATGAACCCACCCCCAGAATTTAAGACAGGATCAATGCTGGGGCAGAGTGACAGCTCGACGTCCTGGCCACCACAATTCTGGCAGAACAGGTGTCAGTCCCATAATATTTATAAGGTGCATGGTGAAATTGAATAGCATAAATTGAGATTTAGTTGACTATTTTTCGTTGTTTAATTTTTCTTTTGGTCAATTCAGAGAACAGAAGCACAATTCCAATCACCATGCTTGTGCTCATCATGCCAGGCACCAGTCTCTGAAAGGCTGCACCTCATTCACAGGAGGCTCAGCAACCCTAGAGCCCTAGCCACTCAAAGACAGCAGATGCCTTGTTCCCTAGTTTATAATGCAATATAACCAATTAGAATGAGTATAGCGATACCTCAATGCAGTCGAAAAGGATGTGATCCAGCCACAAGTTAATCTAGGAACATTGCAGGTAAATGAAATGGGTGTTCTGAAAATATGTGAAAGGCATATCAGGGCAGCAGTTCATTACATGAGATGATTTGTTCAAAATATGTTTTCTACAATGCACTTATTTTCACATGATTTATTTTGTAGGACAAAATTTCCGTCTTGCTGCTTACTTTATGAAGAGACATGCAAACTTGAGATGTATCACACAACAGCGGTATTGTGGTATGTACACATTTAATTAGAAGTTTGATCACATTTTAACCAGAAAATGCTAGGTATAGTTAAATGTAGCTTTTGTTATGCATATTTTAGCATTGTTCTACTGAATATATTTAATGCATTTTTCATTCTTTTTTAAAGTACATTTGGTTGGATTTTCTTTTCTGTACTTTACTGTAAAAGGAAAAATAACTAGTCCAAGATCAGGATAGAATATGACAGGAAAGTGAGGATAACCATTGAATAAGCCAGCACTTTGGTAACATCACTGGCAGGCAGGCAGTATCCCAGAGTAGTTCCATAGGAAACAGAAAATGGTATTGAGACTGGGCTAAGAACTGCTTCAGAGTCACCCAATACCACAAAACCATATTATAAATTGGAAATCTGCCATTAAGAGACCATTAGTGACTGTGTGTAAAACCATTGAGGAGCTCTGTAGGGCAAATTTGGGTGGAATCCCAACATATGGTTGAAGTTTTAAATGAGTACCTTGCATCACTCTTCACTACGGAAGATGGTGCAAAGTTATCAATGCTGCAACAGCTGATGCTAAAATTGTATGTGTAAAAGTGAATGGGGAAATAGTCCTTGCTAGAATTAGACCTCTTAAAGCAACATGAGCTGTGTTATATTGGCACATACATGTAGTGGCTCATATATGTAGTAGCTCACTGAGGTCTGGGGTTGTTCTCACGTACAGGAAAGAGGCCCACATGATGCCTATATTTAAAAAGGACAATGATCAGTACCAGGAAACTGCAGGTCTGTTAACTTCAGTTGTTGGCAATTTGCTAGAAGGGATTATTGAGGATGCTTTATATGATTAACTTGATGGAGAAGGGGTTATCAGGAAATCATAGGCAAAGCTTCTGGAAAAGGAGTGTCACCAATTTGAATTTTTGAGGAAGTTACGAAGTTGATGGGTAATGAAAGCATGGTTGATATTGAGTATTTAGGTTCGTAAAAAGCCTTTGATAAAGTGCTTCACAAAAGGCTTCTAAGTAAGGTTGTGTCTTGTGAGGTTTTGTGGCAGATCTCAGGTTGGATAGTGACTAGGTTGTACTTGCATAAGGGAGTTAATAAAGGTAACAGTCATCCATTGGGGCTGGTCAGTAGTGGAGTCCTGCAGAAATTGGCTTTAGCACTGTTCACAATCTTTATTAATGAGCTGGATGAAGGCATCAGGAGAACACTAGTTTGTGGATGACTAATATATATGTGGGAGTTCAGACCTTTGATGGGGGGAAAAAAATTGCAGCTGGATGGAGGACAGTGGAGGAATGGCCCCCCTGTATGACAGAGGTCTTTTTCATTATAGGTAAACACATTGTAAGCCATTTGGGCTGGGGAAATTTCAAGCCTGTGGACACCTTACAGGGTTGTACATTCAAAGCTGCTGAGTGGGAGAAGGACCTGGGAGTTGTTCATGAATCTTTGGAGGTCTATGACCAGGGCTGTGAGGCTGTTGTGAAATATTGTTAGGATACTTTTAAAAAGCCTTGATCAGGCTGCATCGATAGTACTGTATCCAATTTTGGTTCCTTTACATTTTGAGGGATATCGAAGCCCTGGAAAAGGTTCAGAGGAGGCCCACTTGATCAATTCCTAACTTAAGGACCTTAGTTATCAGCAAAGATTTGGAGAGATGGGCTTATTACTTTGGAAAGGCATAGACTTTGAAGGGAATATGATTGACGGCTATAAGCTAATGAAGGGATTAGATTCTGTCCACGTGGGCAGGTTATTTGAGTTAGAAAAGCAAAGGATATATAAGGGACATCAGTATAAGTTATGAAAGCATAGATTTAGCTGAAGGGGTTGGACAAGTCCGTTGTGGGTGGAAGCCATCTTGAGTTATAGGTGGTAGGTGAGTTAACGGAGCTCAGTCTCCTGGAGCTTGCTTGATAACGTTGGGGAGTTACAGAAGAATTTCCCAGAGTGGTTTTGTTCCCATCTAAATTGGCCGACAGTTTGTTTGCATCTCCGAGAAGATTTCATAACATTAGCAGCAGCAGGATGGACAGCTGGTTGTATGCAATGATGGGACAAGCTTGATGGACCAACTGGTCTTTTCCTGTCCTTTTTTGTATGTTCTTATGCCCTACTGATTGTATGGCTCTAGAGTGGCACTTAGACTGCCTATCTTTTTAAGCTACATTCAGCTTGAGTCTTTTTAATTTCAAGAGTCTGAGAAACAACCTATTATCATTACTATGCACATATTATGCAACATTTCTTAATCAGACTACATGGGCTGCATTTTAGTTGTGCCTCGCGCTTTGAACTCAGCGGCCTTCCAACACGCAGGCGCGGCGCCAAATTTAAAGGGCTTTAACCCTTAGTAAAAATTACAATTTTTAGAGGTGGATCATTATTAATTTTTATTAAATAAAAACCTAGTGATGGAGGCCCTCCTTTTAGTATCAACATCAAATTGCTAGTTAAATATGTATTAACCTCTGATGTTTTCTCAGCAGATAGATGTGTAACTTGGTCATATAAAGTCACTCTGACCACTATTTTACAGGAGGTATTGGCCTAATTAATATAAGTGAGTTAACGCCTCCATTGGAATAATAGACATAGAAATGCCACACCATAGTGCAAAGCGTTCATCTGCTATTGTCACTGATAGTAATTTCTAGTATATCATCTATTAGTTTTAATATGAGTGGCTAGTAGGTTACTGAAGATGCACAAGGAATAAATTTGCAAGTACATTTATAATGTTGGTGTACTCATAAAACTACAGCAAAAGGAAACCCAATATATTTTCAGTTTATTTTCTATTGGGTTACTTTTTAATGTGAGTATTCTCAGTTACTTATAATTTGGAGTTGAGATTTGTTTTTCTTGTGGAAGCTACTATTTGTGGCACAGGGCTAAATAGAATATGTTATATTCGGAGTATGTGGTGGCACCCATTTTTCTATGAACAAGAATCATTTCCAACACATCTTATCGAGCTAGTCTGAAGAACCGAATTGTGTTATATAGACTGATTGGCTGAACAAAACTTGTAAAACTTTGTCTGACCTGCTGCTCACTCTATGAAGATCATAAGTTTGAATGAATGACCTCCAAGGGTTAATGGTAAAAATGTATTAAATATCTTGTAAACGGAGCGTGATAACTGAATTTTTCTCATTACTTTTATCAGAGTGAATACCTGAGAACAATTTAGATTATATTTTATAATGTGCCGGAATGAGGCATGATGTTGCACTGTAATACTTAACAGATGGGTAGCTGGTAATGGTCTATAGTCCAGTTAGCAGTAGCACAATTGCACTCAGTCAGCATTGAATTTGTATCAAAAATAATGATAAAACCTTCTTATAAATTCAAATAAAATATATTTGCATTTATAAACAATGATAATGAAAGAGTGGGTCCTTCCCCCTCCCATGTTTTTTAAAAACAAAGCATTACCATTAATTGTCTTTTTTCAGTCTGTTAATTTATAAAACAAATATTTCTTCATTCAGCATCTGTTATTTGTGGCAGGAATTGTCTAGGCTGGTAATGTGGTCAGAGTCCCTTTAAAATATCATGCCCTCCTTCCCTTAGAACTAGCGTACCTGTAGAAACCTTTTTTATTGTCCTTTTATATACTTTACAAATTTTCTTGCATAATCCCTCTTGATCTATTTAATCTCCCTTTTGTAACTTTCCTTTATATATATTTATCCTGGCTTTAATTTTAGTATTTTCTCCATAAGGCTGTTAGCCTTTTTAGTTTCAAATTTGATGTAGTCACCCTATTTATTCATGGAAGCCCAACTTTCCATATATTCCCTTTGTTCCTTACTGGAATATACTTAATTTTTACCCTTCCTGTTCTAACTATTTCTCATTGCTGATCTAGTTTTATTTGCCAATTTGTACTTTCAAATAATGTGGGCAAGATGCATTTTCATTTTCCTATAATTTGCTTTTTTTTTAGTCAAGTGTCTTTGTCCTCAATTTACCTTTTTCCTTTTCTGTTCTTAGACTTAACCTAACTATATTGTGGTCACTGTTTCACAAATGTTCCCCCACTTTTAGGTTGCCTACTTACTCCATTTAATTAGCCAGATCAGGTCAAGTAGTGCTTCCTTCCTTGTTGGAGTAGCAACATATTGATTAACATAACAGTTCTAAACACACTGCAAAGAACTCTATATTTTTTACCATAAATATTTTCCCTAGCACAATTTACTTTTGAAAAATTAGATTCTCCTCTGATTTTTATTTTATTGAATCTTACATTATCAGTTCATATCAGAAACATTCAAAGTAATGCTAAAAGCCACTCTGCTACCTCGGGCTGATTTTAAGAAAGTTACAGTAGACAGCTCCAGTTAAGCCTGATACTCGGAACAATTCTCATTCTTTTACCAGATGTTGCTGTCTGGAGTTTAGAGCCAAGAATGATCTGCAGTTAGCTGGGTCTGTACTGACTGAGCAAGCAGGCCATCCTCCTTCTCCTGGGCACTAGTAGGTCAAACTCCCACAGTATGTGAAATATGCTGGATCAACAAGAAAATACAATTACTTATCTTTCGGGGCTACCACATTCTTCAAACTATCCTTCACATACCAAGATGTATACCCTCTACCCGCTTTGGAATTGATTGTATATGTTTATACCATGTTCCATTTTCTGCCTTCTGTGGGGGAGAATTGATTCACTGGCACTTTCACACAGCAAAAAGGCAGCCATCGTTAATATTTAAAAGATTTTAAAGGGCGTATTATCACATCTGAAGAAAGCAAAAAATCTCCTTTTGCCCCCTTTCCTTCCCCACTAAATCAGAATTATCTTTGAAAGGATTCAATGGCTCGATTATCCCATCTTCCAGAATGGGATCGCACCTTTTGAAGACTTCTGTCAATGGTGTAATGTCTGGGTTGTATGGGGTGAGGAGGAAGGAGTATTATGGCAGGCAAATCCAAAGGTATGTGGAAGGATCAGAAAGTTCCCACCAAATATGCAGCTCTCTGCAGAAAATTTGTTGAGGTTGGATAGTCTGTGGAACTGTAGTACTACAGCAGCTACTTGTAATTCTATCACACTTTCAATGTTGTAAAACCTCCTAAGGCACTTCACAGCAGTGTTATCAAAACAAAATTTGACAGCAACCACATAAGGAGATATTAGGACAGGTGACCAAAAACTTGGTCAAAGAGGTAGGGAATGCGCAAGAGGCCAGAATTGGAGGTGCACAGAGATCTTGGGGTTGGCAGGAGGGTGGGATGTGGTGGGGATATCAGAGTGGAAGGGATTACAGAGTTAGGGAGGGAATGAGGCTAGATGTTGGGAGGCTTTTGAGGAGAGGTAATAAAGAGCAGCATTTATTTTTCATATCTCTTACCAATGTCCTAGTTCTGTAAAGGAAATTCTTTCCTTTCCTCCCCTTCTCCCTCTTTCTGATTGTGTTTCCATATGATTACTGTACCACTTCTCTTGCATCTGATATTGCCAAATTCCAAAATGTGGTTTCTGTGTTGAAAATTGTTTCTGCCAACCTAAGGCTCAGGGACCCGAGTCTGTGCATTTTGAAGACAAACTTAGTTTAAAGACCAACATAAGGAACACTCTTGAGTCATACGATGCTACATTTGAGGAGCAGAGTTTTTTATATAAATAGTTACAATCATGTGGCATTTGTGTGCATTTGAAACGTTCTTAACATATCAGTGATTATACAATCACAGAATCACAGAGTAGTTACAGTACAGAAGGAAGCCATTCGGCCCATTGTGTCTGCACTGGCTCTCCTCGTAATCTTGCGCATTCTTTTTCAGATAACAGTCTAGTTCCCTTTTGAATGCCTCAATTGAACCTGCCTCCATCACACTCTTTGGCAGTGCATTCCAGATCCTAACCACTCGCTGTGTGAAAACTTTTTTCCTCATGTCGCCATTGCTTCTTTTGCCAATTACCTTAAATCTGTGTGCTCTCGTTCTTGATCCTTTTACAAGTGGAAGCAACTTTTCCTATCCACTCTGTCCAGACCCCTCATGTTTTTGAATACCTCGATCAAATCTCCTCTGAACCTTCTCTTCAAAGAAAACAGTCCCAACTTCTCTAATCTATCTTAGTAAATGAAGTTCCTCATCCCTTGAACCATTCTTGTGAATCTTTTCTGTACTCTGTCCAATGCCTTCACACCTTACCTAAAGTACGGCGCCCAGAGCAGGAGGCAATACTCCAGTTGAGACCAAACCAGTGTTTTGTACAAGTTTAACATAACCTCCTTGCTCTAGTACTCTATACCCCTATTAATAAATCCTAGGATACTGTATGCTTTATTAACTGCTCTCTCAACCTGCCCTGCCACCTTCAATAAATTTTGCCCATATACAATATTCGTATACATTGGCAGGGAACTTTCATAATTTGAAATATATGCTTGATTATAATTTTAGGAAGAATATTTTATAGTTGGTAATCTAATTGTTTTTTAAAAGTTCATAATTTATGGCTGAATGGAAAAATAATTTGCTACTTCGTTAGTATGATAACCGTTCCTCCTTTCTTAAAATGTAGTATTTTTTTTATTCGTTCAGGGGATGTGGGCATCGCTGGCTAGGCCAGCATTTATTGCTCATCCCTAATTGCCCTTGAGAAGGTGGTGGTGAGCTGCCTTTTTGAATCGCTGCAGTCTTTGGTGTGTACGTACACCCACAGTGGTGTTAGGAAGGGAGTTCCAGGATTTTGACCCAGCAACAATGAAGGAACGGCGATATAATTCCACTCCTGCTTTGTTACTGCATATCAGTAATAATATTGCTAACACTGACGAGGTTTGGTGCAAAAGTTATATTGAAGTATCAAGTGAAAAATTTTATCTTTTCTTTTTTAGGACTTTACATATTCCCTGATCGTTTTGTGGTTTGTATAACTCCATGTGAAACTGGTCGGAAAAAAGGAATGGCTGAGGAGCCGATTACTGTATGTATTTTTTGTAAAATTTATGGAAATTGGTCTATACCAAAGCACATTATGAATCTGGTTTGCAAAACCTCATTGTAATGGATGAATATTTTGTTACGTTTACAATAATCCAGTAACATTTGAGGTTTTAAAACAAGCTGTACTCTTAGTAACAAGGCTCAGTTGTATTACACAGTAGGGGAACTTTGCAAAGCTGCACTCCGATGCAGAGCCTCGCTGGATTTGAACGCTTTGAAGGTAGTGCTGTAACACCACAGGGCTTTCTGCAACCTGCATTTCCATCTAGTAAGGCTTCAAACTGGGAACGGAATCTTGTAAAATTTCTTCTTGTATGTACCTTTTTCTTTGTGAATAGAACAAATGTAGGTTTTAGGTTTTATTGGAACTGGAAACAAGGCGTCATAAGTGAGTTTAAATTTGGGTTTAAATTTAAAAAATGGCATGTTTTGATTCTGTATGGTTTTTATTTTAAAGTTATATCTATGTAGAGAAATGTTTTTGCTTTGCAGTTTATGACAAATCAAAGGAATTGTGAGTATGTTAGTAGCAGCTAGTTTAGCAGGTAACAAATAGTGAGGTGTAAACCTGACCTAATTAACAACTCCTTGCTGATCCTCTTGTGTGAAGAGCTGCTTGTCCTACACTTTTTATTTGCTCTATATATAACTTCTAAACAGGAAGTTAGAATGACCTACGTGATCTGAAGGCGAAAGAATGTTATATCTTGAGAGACAGCTGCCTCCGTTATATTTGTGACACATGTAATACTTGATACGTAGAAGTTGTTCAACCCTACTTCCATAATGTAAGTAGAGGTGCATACTTCAGAAAAGGATTTATGAATGTTAATTTCCTTATAATGTGTACCAAATCATAAAACATTTCAATTTGTACAAGACAGAAACTGCTAGGAATTAAATAAATGAAAGTTTATTTTTTTAAATTTCTCTATACACAATAGAGGTGCATAATTTAAGTTTAAACAAATGTATTACAATAGATATTGATCATTTAAATGAAAATGTTTCCTACCCTTCATATTACATTGTTTTAGAGGTGGCAATGCCAGCTATTGGTAATATTCATTGCCTGTGAAGCATAACATAAAGGTGTTCTGATTCCTAGTTTAAACCTTCATATTAAATGTACAATCATTTTGCAATCAGTTAAATTTCACAATTATAGTAAGCAAAAAAAAATGTAAGTAATCTTTCTGTACACACTGAAGTTCAATGCGCTAAAAAAAAACAGTAGGTCTGTACTAGTAAATAACATCTTAATAGAAAAAATATCATCTGGAATTAATACTTGTTAGGATTTTAAAAGGGATTACACTTAATTTACAGAGAGATAATGAGAGAAATTATTTATGTCAAGACTTGTTCAAAAAATTTATCTTTATATTAATTAGCCAAATCATAATCAGTGGGCTTTCTGAATTGTGTGGCATATGCAGAGTTTACTTGTAAGGTATACTTAAAGTGGTTTTTTTGAAATGTTAAGAAGTAGGCCCTACAGCTAATGTAATGCAATCTCCTGCGTTATTGATGTATTTACTCATTTGGTCACACAAATGTACCTCTCTAAGCCTTAGATTGCATCGACAGAGGGTATCACCAGTTGTTCTGCACTGTTTGAATTATCTCCCTCAAAATAGTCATCAGATAATGAGTCAGTTGCCCTGCAATCACTTCTCATATTTCTGTTTGCAAACAACTCAACATTATATACTTGCAGACCTATTTAGTGTATTCAGAAACCTTGGGCTGGATTTTATTAGTGCGCCACGCTTGGCGGCGGTGCACTGAGAGAGCGGCGGCCATCCGACATGGAAGGGCCGCTGCACAGCCACGCAATATTACGTAAGGGGGCTGATTTAAATAGAGGGGGCGGAGCGGCCACCTCCAATGATGTAGAGGGGGCAGCCGCCGTGTCCCCAGCAACAGCATCCAGTGCGACCGCGACATTTTTAAGGGGCTTCAAGCCCTTAGCAAAAATTAGAATGTTAAAGGTGTATCAGTATTAATATTAAATAAATACTTATGTGATGGAGACCCTTCCCCAAACCCCCCCCCAGTGGTCTTTACATTGCCCTATATTACCAGAACTTAGTTTAGGCACGACCCGAACTTTCTCGCCCAACCTTCTAACCTTTGCCTTTCAACCCCTTCCCACCATCCTCACAACCAATAAATAGTGTTCTTCCTGCTCCCACACCCCTCCCGCCCTGAAAATTTTAATCCGCCCCCCAAACAGGTTCTCACCTCGGAACTCTGTATGGAGTTCCAAAGGCGTCTCAAGTACGAACGGCAGCCATAAAATTGGCGTGGGATGGCCTGCGGTAGGGTCATTTACATTTCATTATTGCGAATTAAACCCTAACAGAAAATCCGGAGCGGAACCCCGTAGGCGGTCATGTGTCACCTTTGGCATGTTTCCGGCAGTTCCTGCAGCCATACTGGTGCCAAACGTCGTGTCCTGCACTCCTTTGGACCCCACCAGAAAGGCCGAGAGGGGGGTTTTGACGACTGGGCAACTCTCAACCTCCATAAATTTGCCCAGGCATGCGCCATGGAGAGGTCACTCCATAGTTGCCTCACAGCGACTAAAACAACACGGAAGGCAGCAGTTACGGGTTATAAGTCCAGATAAATTGGCGTAGAAACTGGGCGCCACGGGTTGCCTTTGTCGGTGGGAGAGGTCATTGCACCTCACTGGACAGCTACCGCCCGCCTCAAACCGGGCAGCCCCCGGTCAATAAGGTTCTGTCCCGCCACAGTCTGCCTGCTTCAATGGGTGCTTGGAGCTCAGGGTCATTGCCCGAAAGGTGGACTGATACACCGCACCAAACAACATGAAAAAAGGAAAGAAGGTACCAGCCCTTCGCTTTGCAAGCTGGAACGTCAGAACTATGTGTCCTGGCCTGTCGGAAGACCTTACACAAATCAACGATTCTCGGAAGACCGCCATCATTAACAACGAGCTCAGTAGATTCAATGTGGACATTGCAGCACTTCAGGAGACTCGCCTCCCCGCGAGTGGCTCTCTAGCAGAGCAAGACTACACCTTCTTCTGGCAGGGCAGGGATCCTGAAGAACCAAGACAGCATGGAGTGGGCTTCGCCATCAGAAACTCCTTGCTCAGCATGATAGAGCCTCCCTCAAATGGCTCGGAACGCATACTGTCCATCCGACTGCTCACCACCTCTGGTCCAGTACACCTACTCAGCATCTATGCTCCAACACTCTGCTCCGCACCTGAAGCTAAAGACCAGTTCTATGAACAACTCCATAACATCATTAGCAGCATCCCCAACACCGAACACCTATTCCTGCTGGGGGACTTTAATGCCAGGGTTGGGGCCGACCATGACTCATGGCCCTCCTGCCTTGGGCGCTATGGCGTTGGAAGGATGAATGAGAACGGGCAGAGACTGCTTGAGTTGTGTACCTATCATAACCTCTGCATCACCAACTCGTTCTTTCACACTAAACCCTGTCACCAGGTTTCATGGAGGCACCCAAGATCACGTCGTTGGCACCAGCTAGACCTCATTGTCACAAGGCGAGCCGCCTTAAACAGTGTTCAAATCACACGCAGCTTCCACAGTGCGGACTGCGACACCGACCACTCCCTGGTGTGCAGCAAGGTTAGACTCAGACCAAAGAAGTTGCATCATTCCAAGCAGAAGGGCCACCCGCGCATCAACACGAGCAGAATTTCTCACCCACAGCTGTTACAAAAATTTCTAAATTCACTTGTAACAGCCCTTCAAAACACTCCCACAGGGGATGCTGAGACCAAGTGGGCCCACATCAGAGACGCCATCTATGAGTCAGCTTTGACCACCTACGGCAAAAGTGCGAAGAGAAATGCAGACTGGTTTCAATCTCATAATGAAGAGCTGGAACCTGTCATAGCCGCTAAGCGCATTGCACTTTTGAACTACAAGAAAGCCCCCAGCGATTTAACATCCGCAGCACTTAAAGCAGCCAGAAGTACTGCACAAAGAACAGCTAGGCGTTGCGCAAACGACTACTGGCAACACCTATGCAGTCATATTCAGCTGGCCTCAGACACCGGAAACATCAGAGGAATGTATGATGGCATGAAGAGAGCTCTTGGGCCAACCATCAAGAAGATCACCCCCCTCAAATCTAAATCGGGGGACATAATCACTGACCAACGCAAACAGATGGACCGCTGGGTTGAGCACTACCTAGAACTGTACTCCAGGGAGAATGCTGTCACTGAGACTGCCCTCAATGCAGCCCAGCCTCTACCAGTCATGGATGAGCTGGACATACAGCCAACCAAATCGGAACTCAGTGATGCCATTGATTCCCTAGCCAGCGGAAAAGCCCCTGGGAAGGACAGCATTACCCCTGAAATAATCAAGAGTGCCAAGCCTGCTATACTCTCAGCACTACATGAACTGCTATGCCTGTGCTGGGACGAGGGAGCAGTACCCCAGGACATGCGCGATGCCAACATCATCACCCTCTATAAAAACAAAGGTGACCGCGGTGACTGCAACAACTACCGTGGAATCTCCCTGCTCAGCATAGTGGGGAAAGTCTTTGCTCGAGTCGCTCTGAACAGGCTCCAGAAGCTGGCCGAGCGCGTCTACCCTGAGGCACAGTGTGGCTTTCGTGCAGAGAGATCGACTATTGACATGCTGTTCTCCCTTCGTCAGATACAGGAGAAATGCCGTGAACAACAGATGCCCCTCTACATTGCTTTCATTGATCTCACCAAAGCCTTTGACCTCGTCAGCAGACGTGGTCTCTTCAGACTACTAGAAAAGATCGGATGTCCACCAAAGCTACTAAGTATCATCACCTCATTCCATGACAATATGAAAGGCACAATTCAACATGGTGGCTCCTCATCAGAGCCCTTTCCTATCCTGAGTGGTGTGAAACAGGGCTGTGTTCTCGCACCCACACTTTTTGGGATTTTCTTCTCCCTGCTGCTTTCACATGCGTTCAAATCCTCTGAAGAAGGAATTTTCCTCCACACAAGATCAGGGGGCAGGTTGTTCAACCTTGCCCGTCTAAGAGCGAAGTCCAAAGTACGGAAAGTCCTCATCAGAGAACTCCTCTTTGCTGACGATGCTGCTTTAACATCTCACACTGAAGAATGCCTGCAGAGTCTCATCGACAGGTTTGCGTCTGCCTGCAATGAATTTGGCCTAACCATCAGCCTCAAGAAAACGAACATCATGGGGCAGGATGTCAGAAATGCTCCATCCATCAATATTGGCGACCACGCTCTGGAAGTGGTTCAAGAGTTCACCTACCTAGGCTCAACTATCACCAGTAACCTGTCTCTAGATGCAGAAATCAACAAGCGCATGGGTAAGGCTTCCACTGCTATGTCCAGACTGGCCAAGAGAGTGTGGGAAAATGGCGCACTGACACGGAACACAAAAGTCCGAGTGTATCAGGCCTGTGTCCTCAGTACCTTGCTCTACGGCAGCGAGGCCTGGACAACGTATGCCAGCCAAGAGCGACATCTCAATTCATTCCATCTTCGCTGCCTTCGGAGAATACTTGGCATCAGGTGGCAGGACTATATCTCCAACACAGAAGTCCTTGAAGCGGCCAACACCCCCAGCTTATACACACTACTGAGTCAGCGGCGCTTGAGATGGCTTGGCCATGTGAGCCGCATGGAAGATGGCAGGATCCCCAAAGACACATTGTACAGCGAGCTCGCCACTGGTATCAGACCCACCGGCCGTCCATGTCTCCGTTATAAAGACGTCTGCAAACGCGACATGAAATCGTGTGACATTGATCACAAGTCGTGGGAGTCAGTTGCCAGCATTCGCCAGAGCTGGCGGGCAGCCATAAAGACAGGGCTAAATTGTGGCGAGTCGAAGAGACTTAGTAGTTGGCAGGAAAAAAGACAGAGGCGCAAGGGGAGAGCCAACTGTGCAACAGCCCCAACAAACAAATTTCTCTGCAGCACCTGTGGAAGAGCCTGTCACTCCAGAATTGGCCTTTATAGCCACTCCAGGCGCTGCTTCACAAACCACTGACCACCTCCAGGCGCGTATCCATTGTCTCTCGAGATAAGGAGGCCCAAAAGAATTGCGAATTTAAATATTTAGGTGAAAGGCCCGCCACCATGCGGCAGGGGAGCCACACCAAGGTGCCCCGCCGCTGGTAAAATGCGGCGGGCACTTGTCGACGTTGGGGTTCGAGGCGGGCTTCACCCCGCAGAATTTTACTGGCCTCCCCTGCGGCGTCAAGGGGCTGGTAAAATTCAGCCCCTTGTTTTAAATATGTATTTAGGGTGACTTGCTCTCAAGTGTCTGGTTTTTGCTCAGTGCTGCACTGCTCTAGGCTAGTTGTGAGTATGTTGCATTAATATTTGTGCAATATGTTACAATGAAAGTGGGGCGGTCGTGAAAATTGTATTACTGGACTACCTTGGTTCTAAGATAGTGGGCCCAGTAGTGGAATGTGCAGGGGAGTTTATTTTAAAATATCCGTGATAACTATGCACTAGCATCAACAGATTGCCTATCACTCTGCAACTTCAAAAGCCCCCTCAAGACCTACTTTGCTGGCTCCGTCAGATACTTCCCGTAATGTCTACTTTCTGATTTGTGTTCACCATATTCCTCAAAAAGCACCTTGGAATGTTTTGTTACATGAACCAGGTTAAGTCAATATAAATTTCCATCCGAGTGGCATTTTTAAATACTCTGCAATTTTGAGTAACAAAAAGGAACCTATATTCCATTTTCTTTTGTTCTTTATTTTGTCCCTTTTTTGTCAGTTTCCTCTTCCCTGGAAAGCGTGCCCTATCACATATTAACAACTTTCATTAATATTATTCAATTCAAATCTGATTATGTGACTACAGTTTTGGTCCACAGCTTTGGCGAGCACTGGTCCCAGACATTACGTTTCATTTGCTGGATCTTGTTATGCAAAGAGCACTTACCAATATTTTGAACCATGTTTAATCGTAGACTATCAGCCAGAATATATTTTGGTGGGTTTCTCCCTTACTGTAGATGTTTATCTCGGGTCATCTTGGTCCTGAATGTCTCTTTGGGATGGAGCACTTAGCAGAGGGCCCCTTTAGTCTGTGGCTACTTGAGGAGCAGAATTATCAGATCTGTTAACTGGAGCTCTATGCTGTCTTTCTTATTTTTTGAATCCTTAAAAAAAAATCATGATTAAGCCAGTGTTTCTGAGAACAGACAAAGCCACAATGATGTTTTATTTGAACAAGCAAAGCAGAATGTGTTTGCTATTACTCTGAGCTTAGTCAGAGAATTTTTAAATGGTCCCTGGTGAGGAACAGTTGTGGTTGTGGCCAGCCATCTTTCAGAGAAACAACAGTAAGCTGAATTTGCTTGATGTTATGACAAACCTCCTCCAGGTGGACTATCTCTCTTACCATCTCTTGTATCATCTCTCGTCTCCTTGTGCTCTCTATTATTCTACAGAACGTCAAACAACCTGGTGTGAAAAATCAGTTTGCTGATTAATAACCTGGGGAGCAAGAGCTTTCAGAACATTCATCTGACAATCCATTGTAACTTCCCTGGTTAAAAATCCAGCCAAACTACTAGTGATGGTGAAGAGACTTCATATATTGCTTCTGATCTTTGTGAAATTCTTACCCAGAGAGTACTATCACCAAAGCTTTTGCCCATTATATGCAAAAGTGTATGTGCAGAGTTAGGCATCATGTGCTGAACCAGCATATGCCACTGCACTGAATGTCTCTGATTTGCCTGTACACAGCCCAGTTGCAAACCATTTGGGGGAGAAATTGGATTTTGGACCTGAAACCAGTGACGAGTTAGCAGAGTAATCGTTCTACACTCCCAGTCCTGTTGGCATGATGCCTGAGTCAAATTCAGCACCAGGCCTCATCTCTATTTAACCAGTGAGCTATAGAAAGGGGGGTGAGGGTGGTGGTAGGAGGGAAAGAGGGACAGTCAGGTGTCTGGTAGCAGCTCGCTGGTACCAGCTATTGCTGGCATTGGCTGCAGCTCTCAGGTGGGGCCTGGAGGGGTGTGGGAAGCTGAGAGCGGGTAAACACTAGATGTAGCAAAACAAGAAGTGAAATCAAACTCGATGTGCACTTTGTCCATGACAAAACTGACCAAACTTTTGGAGCAAAGGAAACCTATGAACCTGGCTGGATTCTGAAACTAGTCATAATGTAGCAGCAAGCTATTTTTGCTTTCCAGATTTCTGCTCTAAATTCATTGTGACTCGATGGAAGTTACATAATTACTGATAGCAGAGGGATTATATCACTGTCCCTGTGCAAGGAAAATAACAACTTTCAGTTGTTAATGTCGAACTTCATCTTTGCTGACAAATTCTTTGTGGTTATTTTTCCCTTGAATATATTGTTTTATGTGTACATAATACAATATAATGCACTAAAGAAAATTACTTGTTTTTCCAATTTTAATTCCCTAAAGATGGAACTCGATCATGCAAGTGTGTATTTGTGATTTTTCCTCCATGTGAAAGATCCTACAGTGGCTAAATTGGGCATTTGTTAGGTGCCTTGCGGCCAAATAAGATGATGTCTGAGATACGTGTACAAACTTACAACCAAAGTGTACAGGATGACATTTTGGTAAAGAGGTCTCACACTCCTTACCTTTTCCCTATCACATTTTCCTCTTTTGACAACATAAAAATGTGCATTCAAATCCAATTTTATCAATACACACCTTACAAAAATGTATACTAACTAATCACTCTTGTGCATTCCCTTTGTGTCTGTCTTCCAGGTGCCTTACGAGGTACTTCTCCAATGATTGGAGCATGGGTGATGGAAGTCTGCTGACCTTCAGTTGAAGAGACTGCAGATGGCCTTGGAAGATGACCTCAAGGAGCTCTGGCCGAGAGGTTCTGGCTTCAAACTATACCATCTTGGCCTGGGTGGGCTGGCTGGCTGGCTAACAGGCAACTGCAAGGGCACAGGCAGAGTGGCGAAGGTGGGAACAGGAATGCTGGCATCTTGAAAGAGGAATGCAGCTTCCTGTTCCATGGAATCACTGCCCCACTTTCCTGGATAGTGCCTTAGCAATCCTGTTGATCTGTTGGAGAACCGATTGATGGACTCCTGTGATGCCCTGGAAGCCCCTTTGAGAGCCACAATGGCAGCAGTCTAAGCTTGCAAGAGTGGTCTGAGATTCCACTGCAGTACTCGGACCTTTGATGGAAGCTGTTTGTGCTGCAATGGAAGCTTTGACATGAGCCTTCAGGCGCCGAATCATGTTGGGTTCCATAGGGGTGCTGATGGAAGTAACCACTCATTCTATGTTGGAAACTCTGCACAAAGCCTGCATCAAGTTGGTGTTGGACTTTTCCATGCTTTTTGACATTGTGCACAGGCTTTCTGGCAGGTTTTCCAGTATACAAAGCATTTTGGTTGTGTATTTCCATCAGCTGCCTTCTGTAGCCTGGGTCATCAAAGTCCTCGTGTGACTCCTTTGCAGCAGACCTAAAATGCAACTTTCCCTCCTGGCAAACTGGCGCAAGCACCATCCTTCCTTTCTGTCCTGGCTCCTATGCAGTTGTATGTGGTGTCTTACTATGTGCAGATCCCTCCTCTCTCTTAGCATCTAAAATATGCGCAGTGTCAGTCTCTGTGCTGGTGGCTGCGAGTACAAGATAGAGTGACGGCGTCTCTTCATCTTCTTCCTTCTCTGACTGAGGAGGTTCCAATTCTTGGGTATCTGAGATGAAAAAGGAACATGGGTTGGGTTGTGGTGAGGGGAGAGAAGAAAGTAAGAAGTACGTGTTTAGATTATCGGCAGTTTGTGAGTTAGAAGATATTTGGGGATAAGGGAGAAGTGGGAAGAGAGAAGGAGGATTAGGTATGTGAATAGTCTCATCATGGATCCCTCCATCACTATCAGTGGCCATGCCCCATCAATGCCCCTTCCAATGATGGTCAGCACCATCTCTTCCTTGTGGATTAAAGCATGCTTGCCCTCCTCCACTTCTTTCTTGCTACTTTCTGTGGTCCGTCAACTTCTGCTAGAAAGAGGGAAATGTGTCAGTTGTAGAATATGTTTGGATGATGGGGCTGTCATGGTTGAATAGCTGTCAGTGGATGTGAGTTTTGGATGTGAGGGTAAACAGTAGTGAATTGAGCAGTGGATGAGGCTACTGTTGCAGTTGGTATGGTGTGCTATTTGAAGATTGCTTATCTTGATGACTCATGTCATCACTAAACTTCTTCCTGCCCTGCATCCATGTTCTTGGAGCAACACTCCTGCCTCTGCCACTGCCTCTTCCCACTGCCTCCTGGATATATGTCTCGAGGGCCTTCTGCTCCTTCTGCAGATACAGGATGCCTGTCAACGCCTTGCAGCAAGTCCTTCAGTGCATTATCAGAAAACCTTGGTGCAGGCTCTCTCGTAAGTTGAGTCACCTTGAAAAATCATCAAAAGCTTCAAATTAACTTTCTGTCACCGCTTCAAGCAGCCATAATGCATCTCCCCTTTAAGAGGTGCAGGCTACCTTCAAACACAATATTGGGCCTCCTGTTGGTGCATGCAGGCAATGAACAGCACAAGTAGTGCTAGCTGCTCTCATCAATCATGGAAGTCAGCAGGCAGCACAAATTTAACAATCTGCCTGCAGCGCAATGAACAGGCGCAGGTTAATCGCGCACCGTGATCCCCACGCCTGTTTTCGGTCTCATCCAATTCAAGCCCTATCATGCTTCAGCAGTTGAAAAATAATCAGTACTAGTCACTGGGTGCTATATATTAAGTAACCACAATGGCTTTTACTGCTGCAAAAGCCATTTGAGGGGAAGGGAACAGGGTCATGCTCCTTGCCTGATGTGTTAATTAAAATAATAGTATACCTCTTTTTGCGACCTTTATAAGCCTGTTCTGAAAACAAAGAGCAATGCTGTGTTGAAGGTTCTCGTTAAACATTTACTTTTTTAAAAAAGATGAGAATAAAATAATGAAATACATTGCAGTAAGTGTTTTTTAAAACCTAAGGTTGTTCCATCATCTTATTGCAGTAACTACAATGACAATTAGTATTAAATAATATCTTCTTACTGTGTCAACTCTGAAATTCACAGATTAATGCTGTGACACATCGTGGCCTGCTCTGTATAAATATTAAACTTAACACTCAAACCCCCTTTACTTCCGTTTGTTAGTGTGGTATGTGCTCTTTCGCTTTGTATGTTATCTCTGTTTTCCCCTTTTTCTGCATTTTTAGAATGTACAGTCTTTCTGCAGCACGTAGGAAGGATCTCCATTAGTTTTGTATCCTTCCAAAGTTCATTGCTGCTTCATAGTTTTGTGAATAGAAATGAGAACTATTGAAGGATAGGGTAGATAGTACCCTTTCCAATCGGCCCAGCTGAAATATATCATGATTAATTTGTCGGTGAACCTATGCTTCAGCCAGGGTCAGGATGTAAACCTCCAGTCACAGGTGGAAAATTTAGTTATATGAATCTTACTGTGGAAAAATACTAACTATTTCAAAGTTGCCAAGTTCATCATATAAGCAAAATATCCTGCACTTTAAGCCGTGAAACCACTCATATATGTGTGAACTCTTACCTTATGATATCACCTCTGTTTTGTTCGAATGTTATGTGGTAAACTCAGGAATTATCTGCTGATTTTGGCTAGGAAGTTGCCAGTGGAATTTGCAGGCTGAGTTCTTTGCTTGGCTTTAGTTATCTTGACTCGATTGTGTTTGAAGCCACCCAAAACAATTTGAACAAATTCTGTTGCTGTAAACATTTTCGCAAGAAGTAAACTGGTTGGTTAAGAGATTTCAAGGGGGTTTGTGCTTCCATAAAGGGCTGATGATGCTTGTGATGCTAATGCAAGTGGATACCTTTTATTACTTTACTTGTATATTTCATTTAGAGTCTTTAAGTCTGTAGAAATAAATCTTAAAGCAAAATTGCAGAGGTTACTTCTGTGAATGGTGCAACTCTGATTCTGGACTATAGGTCTGGCTGGGTTCACACAAAATGTTGCTTATAATATTAGATCGACATTACCATGATGGAGAATTATATGGTCTAAATATAGCCCCTGACCACCTAATTACCAGATCTAATATGAAGCACAGATTGTAATATTTTTATTATCAAGTAAAAATAGGATATTTTAAGCACAACAATGCATTCCTTTAGATCAGCAAACATCTGGGGCTATCATTGTGTTCCTTTTTTGTTTTCTAAAAGCTGCTTAATTGATGCTTACAGGAAGGATTGCTGCGTCAGATTTAGTTTACCATAACAAATGTTCCGAAAAGAGTTTGTGGTGTTCTAGTTAAAGCAGTTGCAAAGTTTCTGACTTCATTTATACCACCCTGTTCTAAACAGAGACTGATTAAGTTTGAGAACTTAGAGGCAAATCACAAGAAATACATCCGTATTAGCTCAGTGATTGCTTGGACTTACATTCTGTGTCATGTCCTTTTGGCTTTTCTTACAACAGCTTCCCTTTGTGGCTTATTTCCAGCCTGAGGGAGTTTACATAATTCTTTCAGTCGAATTTTCAGCAGTTCCCACAGTGTCTTTCAGTATCGAGGGCTGACTCATACTTGAGTCTTTTAATTGAACAATTCTGCATCTATTTTGTGTGTTCGTTTCATGTTTTGTTTTGTTTTAAAACTACTCTGGGGAATGGGGGAGAGAGAAACACTCACTTATGACCTACCAAACTGATCACTTGTTTTAAGAACTCGTGTTTGTTAACCCTTTCAGGACTGCAAAAGCATTTCTACACCAAAATAATCTGTTACAAGATTTTACCTTCATCGTTTATTCCAGGATTGCTATGAATAAAGAAACATGCTGTACAGGTCTTTAATTTGTAATATTTAGCATCAAAAATGTATAGGAAACATAATTTTCAGTTCTCCACAATAAATGTGTTTTGAAAGTTGAAGACAAACCCTGGAAAAGAAAACTTGTGAATTAGAATTGCCATGGGCATTGGAGAGAGGAAAGTTTTGGTAAACATATTTTGTGTCAGTGCAGTTGTTATACTTGGACTATTTACAGTATCTTGCATAGAAAGATACGGAGATAAATAGTATAACAAGTAGTAGAGTAAAATGTGGTGTTATATTTTCATAACCAGTGACCCATTGCATAACATGCAAACAATGAACTTACATCTGTTTTATGATTTGGTTGCACATTATGAAATTAAATCATGCATCGTTGTGCATTTGTTATATTGTCTATGCCATGCAAGTCCTCAGAACTGCCGTCACCTTTGTACTATTTAAGAAATGTTATTATGTTTACAGTAATTGAGTATGGGTACGCCCTTCTCTGGAGGCACATTGGTACCTGACAGCATTGTGGTGAGATATGCACTGTCTCTATGTTGTGTTGCCATGTTGTTCCTTTTTGGCCTTGTGGGATACGCTATCACGCTGGTCAGGGCCATTCTCAGATACACTAATGGAATCAAAATCTCCTCTGATTTACTTTAAGGATCCTACATTAATGGAACATGAGCAGTCTCAATCCACTTCTGAGTGGGCATAATCAGCAGCACAAACTCTCTCTTAATTTGATGCTAATTGGCACTGATTAAAAAATCTCATTTCGAAGGTTCATTCAGGATATCTGGTATTAGAAATGGGGATTATCTCACTGGCGCATTGGGATGTTCTTCTGTGATTGAGATTGAGGCAGAGTGGACGTGTCTAACTTTGCTACACACAAGTCTAGTGATTTATCACAGTATGTTTACCCAAATATCAGACAATTGTGGGTAACATTTTGAGAAAATTGTGTTGAAAATAAAAACAACTGTTACTGTTGAAATGCACTATTGTGCCTTCTAAGATAACGTAAAAGATTATTTTAAAAATCTGCTCCTAACAATAAACTTGCTTGTTCACTTTTTTATTATCTTATAAAGAAAATTTAACATTGGCATCAGCTGGATTATTGTACTGTATCAGCTGGAGCTGTGGTGTGGCATGCAGCCAGATAAAGCTGATTCGGCACAGTACAGCCGGTGAGCTACAGCTGATACTTAAGCTGATTGCAGCACTCAAGTTTAGGTTTTTAACTATCTTAAAAGGCGTAGTGCAAAAAATGTATTGATGGAATAAATAATTCCTGTTAAAGTCATGACGTTAGCTTTCTGATGGCACAAATGTTCAGGAGCAGTTAAATTTAAATTTCTACTGTCTTAAAAAGACACAATGATGTTGATAGCAATACATAAAAGTCCCAAAATATGATCTCACGAGCCTTGGCTATACCTGACCTGGGAGTGCTCAATGCTGACAGTGGAAAGCGTCTTATTTCCCAGTTGGTGATAAGACGAAGAGTGCAAAAAATATTGATGCAGAATAAACAAATTTGTATATAAGTATACTTTTTTTTTTAAATGAATGCTGCATTTCTTTAATAGGGTGCTGAATATGGAGCTTCAGAATACTTTACTGGTGATTCAGAAACAAAAGAGCTTTGCGATGTTTCTATTTCAATACAGAAGAAGAAAGAAGCTTTGAAACACATGTATGTATTACCACATAATTAGACTGAAGAATTGCTCCCTGGCTATAAAATGACAAGTCTGAAAATCTGGCAATGTTGCAGACTTTACTAAAAAGAAAAATTGAATTTGTGCAGCTGTTGAAGAGCAGCATTAAACTGCTATTTCAGAAGCTGTGTAAATAAGCCAATATATACTGTGCTCTTCTATATAGCAAGATTGAGTGAAATTAAAAAACAAGATCCTTAAATTTCTTTCATTCAGAAATATTGCTTTACTGGTCTCAAGGAGACACACCTCATCTTCTATGACATGCAAATTGGGCACTTCTTATATCTTGGTAAAACTTTTGTTGGAGTTCGACTTTTCTTCCTCCCTGCACCCCATGGTGTATCATAGTGTAAACGTTTCTATCTACCGCCTCACATTCTTTCCATAATTGTATGCAGAGCCTTAAGGTTTTATGCAGATAATTTAAGGGTGTTCATCAATCTCATCAACTATTTGATTCTTTGAGAGACGATACCTAAACCATAACAACTTGTATTTTTTCATAGCACCTTTACGTAGACAGATGACCCAAAGTGCTTCACAAAGGCATGATCAAAAAAATAGACACCAATCTAAAGAAGGAGATATTGGGAGTGGTGATCAAAACATTGATCAAAGAGGTGTATTTTAAAGAGAATCTTAAAAGAAGAGGCGAATGCGATGGAGGAGTTTCAAATAAATCCAATATTAGACAAAAGTAAACTTGAATAGTGGAGTACAACCCTTCTGTTACTACCAAGAGCCACCATGGTATTAGAATATACCCTACCATGTGGTGTTACAATATGATGAACAATAAGCGAATACGCCTGCACAACAGAGAAAATAAGTTGGAAATGTGTTCTGTCTGTTGTACTGGCAGTCAGTGGTAATGTTGACTTTGATTATGCCTGGAATATTAGTAGTTGGAGTATTCTCTTCCAAGTGCAGAAATTCCTTTTAAGTCCTGTTGCCATTCTCCCTGATCCATATGGTGATCTAAAAACCATGAAGAAGCATACTTATCCTGTTAGTTTCTTGCTTGCCAGTTATTCCAGATGAAGCTCTAAACCCAGTTCATCCAAATTTATATATCCTCCATTTGCGCCAGTGACTGCTATAGATCATAGGCTGCTATCTTTGAAAGGTTATTTTTGGCACTATTCCCAGTTGAGATTGAGAAAGTTATAAATTCTAATGGCAACAACACCATTATCTTATCTAGGTTGAACTTAGACCAGTGACTAGCCTGTGTCATGTTTTGGGATTTTTGATTATATTTTTCATCATGGATAGGACATAGATATGATTAATGCTAAAGTGTTGATTTCAAGTGTTCTCCAAGGTTAGAAGTCCTCCTCCAACAAGAACCTGCTGTGACAGAGATGGGATTTATATATTAATTAGCCAGGGCTTCAGTCTGTTTCTTATGATAATTGTGGATCACGAGGAAATCATTACCTGAGGTGCTCCCACCAATTTTGACACCATAGTAAGTTAGAATGTTCTGTCCTGTTGAGCCTTGCACAAATCTAATTTCAAAGGGAGGAATGAGGTCACAGGCTTGATTAGCAGCTCTTCAGTTCACTCCCAGGCAAGAGGAGTGGCCGGGAACCAAGCCTCGTTTTCCTGTCGAACACAAAAAAAAGAACAAAAACTCTAGTTTAGAGGTCAGTTGATGAAGTTAGCTAAGAGAGAGACCAGACAGGTTACCTAAAGAAAAGAACCAACAAGACTCTTCACACTTCTTCATCTGATTTAATGGTGACTGACTACAAGCGAATGTGTTTAACCCACCAACTTAGATAGGATCTTTATGTTTCTCTTATTCACATGGAAGACACAGTTATTTGGAGCAAGTGAGATTTTATCACGTCTGTTACTAGAATTTAGTTCTGTGAAATAAAACTGCTTAACAATGCCGATCCAGCCTTCACTTGCCATGTTTCTCAATCTTTGAAAAAGTCAGGGAAAGCACATATGAGCTGATACCTAATGTTCTTGAAAGAGACCATTAAGGAGTTGTGTAGAATGCTCGGCATGGATCTAAGACCTATCTCAAAGAACGCAACCACCCTCTCAGTCAAAGTGAAGGTCACAATCACCTTAAATTTCTATGCATTTAGATTATTTCATGCTGCTACTCATCTTGGCACGTTATCAATGTGTCCAGATGTGTAGCACAGATATGTACATGGAATGTTACAGAATCATTATTCAAAAGAAATCAGAATGTATTGTTGCCAAAGGACTTGAATTCATGCCATGAGAGGCATGTTTACTTTGATAGGATAGCTGACTTTCTCGGAGTACAGGGTGCCATTGATGCCAAAGTGGCGCTTTGATGCTATATCTAGTTCTGGTCGCATGGCAATGCTATTGCTTCATTCCCCAGGATATGCCGTTGCAAATTAAGATATCTGGCAGTACGGGCAAACCCTTAAACAAAAGATTCTTAGAGCACTTATAGGAGCGTCCAGCACCTAAAAGAATATCTACAGCAAAACCCTAAACTTATAATGGTCTGCATCCACAATGGTCATAAACTTGACAATGGACATAAATTCTATAATGCAATTATCATATGTGCAAAGTATCCACTTATCAACTCAGCTAATTTTGACCTGTAGACCAAAATCCTGGCATCCCATTTCTTGTTTTTCATGTTAAGTAGAATAATAACAGTGTAGCTAGAGACAGCAGTAACAGCAATCAATATTGCATTAAATTGAGCTCTTAGTTGTTAGGAGCACAAAAGACTAGGAGAAACTACTGATATATCATTGAGCAAGTCTCTGGTTTCCTACAGCCTAAAATAAGTTGGTGGTTTTCTATAGCCAAAGCTATGCTTCTGCTACTGAAACCCTGTATTAAATTGCTGACCACCCCTCTCCCCTTTAAAAAAAAAACTGTCACTACCCCTTTACTTAAAAAAAATCCACATTCCAAACCAAGTTCTTCCAATGTCACAGCACTGAAACTGCTCTGGTCAAAGCCATGAATGGTATCCTCTGAGACATTGACTGTAATACACCTTCCCTTTTTACTTTCTTCAATCTATTAACAATGCTTGGCATTGTAGATCACTGCTTTTCTTCACCATTGTCCAGCTCCAGTTCCATGTTTGAATCCATTCCTACCTATCTGGATGCAGTCAACATTTATCTTGCAATTCCTTCTCTTCCCTTCCTTGCATTGTCACCTCGGGTGCCCCTGAAAAATCTATCTTTGGCCTCTCCTCATCCTAATCTATATGCTGTGCTGTGGTGACAGCATCCACAAGTGTGGAGGTAGCTTACATAAGTACGCTGATGATATCCACCTCTACTTCTCAACTATTTTACTCAGTCTTGTGCTCACATCTATGCTATCAGGCTTCCCATTCAAAATCTAGTCTACAGTGAGCCATGACTTCCTTCAGTAGAAACAACAAAACAATTGAAGCCATGGATTTGCAGTGTTTGTCACAAACTCCACTGCCTTAATCTATCCGTCTTTAGCCACTCTTGGTTGCAAGACAGTGGAGTACCTTGGCATCCTACTTGAGCCTGAGCTTCAAACCCTACACTCTTTACATCACCACCATTGTTTATTTCCACCAATGCAACATTGTTTGCCTCTCCCTCTATCTTACCCAACCCCCCTATCATTGAAACCTTTGTCCATTATATTGTCATCTCCAGACTCAATTACTCCAATGTTTTCCTTGCTGGTCTCCCTTCATCAACATTCCATAAATTCCAATTTATCCAGAATATATCTGCTTGAATCCTGCCCTGCACAAAACCACGCAGATGGGAAACTATTCAACCTATGCCGCCTTCAATCCAAAACCACAATCACTCCAACCTCAGTTGCCGAGCTTCATTATGCAGATGATGCTTGCATTGCTCTCACTCTAAAAGTGATCTCCAGATCATTGTCAACTTCTTCTCTGAAGCATATGAGAAAATGTGTCTTTCATTAAACACTTGGAAAACAAAGGTCCTCTTCCAGCCATCTCCGAAAGCACAATATCTTCTCCTGTCAATAAAGATCAATGGTGAGATCTTGCAAAATGTGGACCATTTTCCATATCTTGGGAGTCTCCTCGGCGAAGGCAGACATAGGCAATAAGGTTCATCATCACCTCCAATGTGCCAGCTCATCCTTCAGCTGACTGAGGAAGAGAGTATTTGAGGGATCTAAAATCCGAGACTAAAATCATGGTTTACCAGGCAGTAGTGATCCCTGGGCTCCTATGTGCTTCGGTGACTTTCACAACCTAAAAAGGGCACCTCACAGCACTGGAGAAGTACTACCAGAGATGCATCTGCAAGATTCTCCAAATCGGGTGGCAAAAAAGGCGGTCCAACAGCAGCACCCTCTCCCAAGCCAACCTGCACAGCATTAGGGCACTAATCACCCAAAACTACCTCCGCCGGGTGGGATGACTGATCCAGACTCTCAACGCAGCTGTTCTACTCAGAACTTGGTCGTGGCAGGAGACTCCCAGGAGGACTGTGGAAACACTTTGGAGATATCCTGAGAGCATCCCTGAAGAGATCAAACATCCCCATCGACTAGTGGAACCGTCCTAGATGGAGAAAGCTCATTCAGGAAGGCATCGTACACCTTGAGGGACTTCATCGGGAACATGCAGAGGTGAAGTCGAGATGTTCGAGGAAACGCATAAACCTCCAAACTACTCATCTACCTGACCCTACAAGCACCACCTGCCCCTCATTTGGCAGATTCTGCAGATCACGCATTGGACTTATCAGCCATCTCAGAACCCATCGAACTGGAGTGTAAGCACATCATCCTCAATCCTGAGGGACTGCCTAAGAAGAAGACTAAACCATGCTTGTCCATCATTCCTATCTTCCCGACCTACATTGGCTCCCTGTCCCCAACACATTAAATTTAAAATTGTTATCCTTGTTCTCAAATCTCTCCATGGTCTCCTTCTGCCCTACTATTGCAAACCCCTTCAGACTTACTCTCCCTTCTGAAACCTGTGGTCTTCTGAATCTGGCTATCTGATCTTCCCACCCTCCCTTTGCATTGTGGTGGCAGAACTATCTGCTGCTTCGGCTTTGACTTTCACATAACCCACCTTTTCTCCCAAGCCTTTAATTATCGCCCCTAATTTCTCTACTGACTCAGTGTTCTGTTCTTCTTGTTACTCCTCTGTAAAGTGCTTTGGGATGTTTTCTACATTAAAGGCATCATTTAAATGCTTGTTATTGTTGTATCGCTACTGATAGATATCCAGGCTACAGCACCACAAGCAGGTGAAGCAGTGTGTGAAGCCTTGTCGATGGCTGATAGGCTCAACTGAAATAGATGAGACAGGGTATAAGCTTGTCCCACATATTGCATTTTGAAAACTTGAGCAAATAAGTATCAGGATCTTTTAGCTTTACAGAATCAGCCTTAAGAGCTTCTTTGCAGGAACATCGCATTCTGCTGCTTATTAAGTATTCAGAGTTTTAAATTATTGGAATTTCCAATTATGCCCACAGAATAAAGACTTGAAGCTTTTTTTATGTGTTGTCTGTTTGAACAAGCAGCATGTTAATAGAAAGATTATTTTTGGTTCATTTCAAACATAAGCTTTTTCTTGTTAACCCCACAAAATGTACTTCCTGCTTTTGTTTTTGTACTTAATATAACGTTTATGTAAAATGAGTATTAGTTTTCACAGCTGGAAACATCTGAACTATGTGCAATAAAAATAATTAAGATTGACATTTGGATAATTTTAGGGGAACTTTTTTACAATTATACAATACTTGAATGAATGTTTTTCATCTGTAAGCCATCCAGGATTGGGTGACAATAAACACCATAATTCTTACTGGACCTTTCATTTTTTTTCAGTGTAAAAAAGACTTGTCACACAAAAATGGGAAACTTTAACAAATCCGAAGGTAACAATTGCTTGCCAAAATTATTACATGCTGTAACAGAAGATGAGCAGGATGTAGCCCAATCTGCTACAGGTTTCAGGCATGAGATTCAGGATATAAATATTGGAAGAACAGAAGATTGTATGAACTCAGTTCAAAGCAAGCTATTACTTCCTGTCATAAAACTGGAAAAATATATTAGTGAGAGACAGCCAGCTCAAGAGAACTGCCAACAACAACCTCAATCTATTGAACAGCTGAAGAAAGGTTTGAAAAGCACAGTGGGCGGCAGTGAGTCAGCACTGCGGGATCCTAAACAAAATGAAGTAAACACAAAAATACAAACTAATCGAAGGAGAAGCTCCTGTCAGAATGGAACAGATAATGCCATGAAGCTAGTTTCAGGAGAGACTCCAGCATCCCTCTGCGAGGTTACAATGGGAATGAATTCTCTTGAGTCTTTAAGAAAAACATCTGTGAGAAAAAAGCTTTTAAAACATAATTCCCATTGTAAAAGGTCAGTCAAAGGTAAGCCCAACAGTCTTGACCTCATGAGAGGAGATGTAGGTGGACCCTTGTTTTCTGTAGGTAATTCTCCCCAAGACTTTTGCTTCATGGATAAATGTAAAATGAGGAGACTAACAACACGAACGAAACTGACTAAAAAGTCAGAGAAGACACGTTCAAGTCCTTCTGGTTCCGAATGTGTGAATTCAGCAACAAGTACAGCATCGATAAAAGTCGAGACTGAGGAAGAAAATGTGCCAAGAAAATCGAGGCTTCGACGACCAAAAAAGGCTGGAATTTTTAGGAATTAAGAAGTTGTCATGTGGCAGTCACTAATGGTTGGCGGTGGAGTGTTTGGATGTGACAGGAGAGGACTACATTTAGTGTAGTGCATAAATGAGAAATCATTTCATAAAAGCACATCACTCTTCTAAAGTTACTGAGATACCAGCAGCTTTGCATATTCCAGGGTCAAACTTTAATATTAAGTTCAATTCTAATAGATAACTTGTTCTTAATTTTAATATAATCCTATCTTTATAATCTTGTTTGATAATCTGAAAGCTTCATTTCATGGTATCTTTGGTTCTGTCCAATTTGATGTTAATCCTATTAATGATTAGTTTACAAATGATGGATTTCAGTGAGTGTGTTTTTAATTTTATTTTACAATTACTCTTTCCTGTCTTAGTGATTTTCACATAATTTCCATTCTTAAGCTTGCTGCACGTTTTATTTCACAATAAAGTTTAAATAGATTTGTGACTTTTTTATACTCCTGTTTGGTTTTCACTACACAAGCTTCAGGTACAAATGTTTATCTACTAATATTGCTCTTACAGTGTCATGGTGGTTTGATAAAATGAAAAGTCACGTTAGATATTAATTGAAAATGGTTAAAACCACAGTGACATGAATATTTGTCTGTGATCTGGATTTTTCCCCTTCCAATTTCTGTTATTTACATTATTACATGGTAATAATTTATTCATTTTGAGTAGAGGTTTGGCCTCATATTGATCATGTAGTTATCACAGGTCAATCTGGAAGAATTGATTACCATCATGTTCATGAAGATGGTTCCCTGTCATTTTGGTTACGTCGCTGAAATAACTATTTTGTCAGCACATTGACCTTTAAGGGTTAATCACTTTGGAGTTTCCCAAACTTAGGTTGACTCTTGTGATAATACTTGATGTCTAAACACACCCGATGCTGATGTTGACTGCATCCCCTCCTCCCTTATAGGAAGAGTTCCAATCAGGGAAATAAGCCCTTTACTTGCATTTATGCTAAAATGGTGGATTAAAATAACTCCAGAATAGCCTTCCAGTTCTCATTTATTTACCTATAAGTGATAGTTGAGCAGGTAATCAATGGTCAGCTCTGGCTGAGGAAGAAGGCATAATTGTGAATCTGATCTTTTTAAGCTTAGCATTATTGTAAACCAGATGGCCATTTTTTTCTCAGTTACATTTTTGACTATGATTAGATTAGAGATTAGATTAGAGAGATACAGCACTGAAACAGGCCCTTTGGCCCACCAACAACCCCCCATTTATACTAATCCTACATTAATCCCATCCACATCCCCACCATTCTCCTACCATCTACCTACACTAGGGGCAATTTACAATGGCCAATTTACCTATCAACCTGCAAATCTTTGACTGTGGGAGGAAACCGGAGCACCCGGCAGAAACCCACGCGGTCACAGGGAGAACTTGCAAGCTCCACACAGGCAGTACCCAGAACCGAACCTGGGTCGCTGGAGCTGTGAGGCTGCGGTGCTAACCACTGCGCCGCCCACAATGCTTCACCCTTTATTTGGTTTTCAATGCAAACAAAATTTTTTTTTTAAAGACGAATCCTTTCTGAAATTGCGTCTTTAAATGTTTTGAATGCAGTAAATTTGGTGCTGACGCTAGTTCTCCAACAGCAACTTGAATTTATATAACACCTTTGACATAGTTAAACATCCCAAGGTGCTTCAGAGGAGTATTATCAAACAAAATTGGACACTCAACCACAAGGAAATGTTGCAACAGGTGACCAAAAGCTTGGCCAAAGAGGTAAATTTTAAGGAGAAGAGAGACATGGAGGGTTTTAGGGAGGGAATTCAATAGCTTGGGGCCTAGGCAGTTGAAGACATGGCTGCCAATGGTGGACCGATTAAAATCAAGAATGCTCAAGAGGACAGAATTGGGGGAGTGCTAAGATCTCAGTGGGAGGGAGGGGTGGTAAAGAGTGGTGGTGATTGCATGGTTGGAGGAGATTACAGAGATAGGGAGGGGTGAGACCATGGAGGAATTTCAAAATAAGGATTTTAAAATGGGGGCATTGCCAATCCAGGAACTAATGTAGGTCACTGAGTACAGGGGTGATGGGTGAACTGGACTTGGTGTGAGTTAGGACATGAGCAGCAGAATTTCAAATGAGCTCAAGTTAACGGAGGATGGATGATGGCAAGCCAGCCAGAAGAGCAATGCAATAGTCAAGTTTAGAGGTAACAAAAGGCATGGATGTGAGTTTCAGCACCAGATATGTTGAGGTGGGTGGTGATGGAGTGGATATAAGGTCAGGAGCTCATCCTGGACATTAACATTACTTGTGATGTGCACAAAATTTCTCTAACAAAAACATCCACAAAAAAAAAATCAGAAATGTCCTCCGTCGTCAAGGGTCATTCATCCTAGCATAAGCAAAATTTCAGTAGAAAAATTATCTGTCAAATTGGGTTCTTCTTTGAGGTCTGCAAAATGCTGATACCACATCTGCATTATACAAAGGTAAGCATACTTCAAATTTGTTAAGGGAAGTACTGCTGTAGGCATTTAGTTTAACCACAGTAGAATTTTAATCATAGAAATTACAGCATAGAGGAAGGCCATTCAACCCATTGTATCCCTGCCAACGGGAGCTATCTAAAGCCATTTCACTGACTTTTCTCTAACTTTTTATATTCTTTCTCAAGTACTTTTCTAAATCACTTTTCAATTAGGTTATACTCTGCTTCAATAGCTACTTGTGGTAAAGCATTCCATGTTCTATGTGGATGGGGGAGTGGGGTGGTGGTGGTGCGGGAAGGCTTCAAGCACTCCCTAAGTTTATGGCCCTTGTTCCTCATTCACCAACCACGAAACATGCTCGGATAACCCTACTGTCCACTTCCTGACCTGTAGTCATATTTCCGTCCAGGCAGCTATATTTCCTTTAATGTGTTATTTTTTAATTCTTTGCACAAGTCTCTTACATGACACCTTTATCATGCACTTGAAAATCCATGTATACAACATCCATTGCATTGCCTTTATCTTATACACTCTGTTTCATTTTTTTGAAAACAGCTAATCAGTTTTGTCTGTCCCATGATTGGCACATCCCTTTTTCTAATTGTTTGCTAATTTCATTCAGAGAAGTGTTGGACATGAATGCTAGTACCAGTAGGTAAGCCAGCTAAATTTTGTTGGTATACAGCTTAGGAGTTTAACAGTTCATTTAAGGGTTCTTGCCTGAAAAATGCTCCAGTCCTGATCTTCAGTTATTCCAAGGAGATCAAACATCTGGTATCGACTTAACAGATTGTGTTTGCAACATGAGAGAGAGGTATCCAGTTGTTCAGATACTCGACTGCTGCTGAGCTAGTTCAGTGTATTGACCCACCACCCATGTGTACAATGAATGAGATCCAAATATCCAATTGCTCTTTCCACAATATGTCATTTTATTTGTTTGTATACCTCAGTATTTTGGTATTATTGGCCCAGAGACACACTGACAAGTTAGCTGGCTCTGGAAGTGAATGTAATGCTTGGACAGTTACAACTTCAGGTGTTCAACTAAATTTCCACCAGACCTTTTTCCATTAACTTTCTCATATCATGGGAATGCTTGACGATTCACTGAAAGAATTGTCAAAGGAATAATTATCTATTTAAGTTAGTTTGACTTGGACCCAACTTACCGATACTTCTTGCTCCCTATTTATAAGCAACTTAGATAAATTATTTGGATCATTTCCTTCCAGTGCTAACATACTAGATTTGGTTCCTCTTATAAATACAAGAAAAAAATTCTGTCAGACAATATTGTTTCTGTTCTCAGCCCGTGAGCTTGAGAATTATTTTTAGTAGTTTGAGCTGTGATTCAGTTCTGCAAAAATTATGAATTTTGCCAAGAAATGATTTCATAAGGCAAAAGACATATTAACAGTTAGTTGCTTTTGGTATTTTCTCATGAATTTCAAATTTGCATTGCTCATACTCTGTCCAGTATTTTAAAGCAGCTCCAAAAAAGAACTTTTTTTTTTATTCATTCAGGGAATGTGGGCGTCACTGGCTATGCCAGCATTTATTGCCCATCCCTAATTACCCTTGAGAAGGTGGTGGTGAGCTGCCTTCTTGAACCGCTGCGGTCCATTTGGGGTAGGTAGACCCACAGTGCTGTTAGGAAGGGAGTTCCAGGATTTTGACCCAGTGACAGTGAAGGAACGGCGATATAGTTCCAAGTCAGGATGGTGTGTGACTTGGAGGGGAACTTGCAGGTGGTGGTGTTCCCATGTATTTGCTGCCCTTGTCCTTCTAGTTGGTAGAGGTCGCGGGTTTGGAAGGTGCTGTCTAAGGAGCCTTGGTGCATTGCTGCAGTGCATCTTGTAGATGGTACACACTGCTGCTACTGTGCGTTGGTGGTGAAGGGAGTGAATGTTTGTAGATGGTGTGCCAATCAAGCGGACTGCTTTGTCCTGGATGGTGTCGAGCTTCTTGAGTGTTGTTGGAGTTGCACCCATCCAGGCAAGTGGAGAGTATTCCAACACACTCCTGACTTGTGCCTTTTAGATGGTGGACAGGCTTTGGGGAGTCAGGAGGTGAGTTACTCGCCTCAGGATTCCTAGCCTCTGACCTGCTCTTGTAGCCACGGTATTTATATGGCTACTGCAGTTCAGTTTCTGGTCAATGGTAGCCCCCAGGATGTTGATAGTGGGGGATTCAGCGATGGTAATGCCGTTGAATGTCAAGGGGAGATGGTTAGATTCTCTCTTGTTGGAGATGGTCATTGCCTGGCACATGTGTGGCGCAAATGTAACTTGCCACTTATCAGCCCAAGCCTGGATATTGTCCAGGTCTTGCTGTATTTCTACATGGACTGCTTCAGTATCTGAGGAGTCACGAATGGTGCTGAACATTGTGCAACCATCAGCGAACATCCCTACTTCTGACCTTATGATTGAAGGAAGGTCATTGATGAAGCAGCTGAAGATGGTTGGGCCTAGGACACTACCCTGAGGAACTCCTGCAGTGATGTCCTGGAGCTCAGATGATTGACCTCCAACAACCACAACCAACTTCCTTTGCGCTAGGTATGACTCCAGCCAGAGGAGGGATTTCCCCCTGATTCCCATTGACCTCAGTTTTGCTAGGACGCCTTGATACCATACTCTGTCAAATGCTGCCTTGATGTCAAGGGCAGTCACTCTCACCTCACCTCTTGAGTTCAGCTCTTTTGTCCATGTTTGAACCAAGGCTGTAATGAGGTCAGGAACTCCTGGCGGAACCATAACTGAGCGTCACTGAGCAGGTTATTGCTAAGCAAGTGCCG
Organism: Heterodontus francisci; assembly: GCF_036365525.1. Classification (NCBI taxonomy): domain Eukaryota; kingdom Metazoa; phylum Chordata; class Chondrichthyes; order Heterodontiformes; family Heterodontidae; genus Heterodontus; species Heterodontus francisci. Next base: position 8,859,655 of record NC_090383.1, on the reverse strand, counting down.
CTTGATGGCACAGTTGATGACACCTTCCATCACTTTACTGATGATTGAGAATAGGCTGATGGGGCGGTAATTGGCCAGGTTGGACTTGTCCTGCTTTTTGTGTACAGGACATGCCTGGGCAATTTTCCACATTGCCGGGTAGATGCCAGTGTTGTAGCTGTACTGGAACAGCTTGGCTGGGGGCGCGGCAAGTTCTGGAGCACAGGTCTTCAGTACTATTGCTGGAATATTGTCAGGGCCCATAGCTTTTGCAGTATCCAGTGCCTTCAGTCGTTTCTTGATATCACGCGGAGTGAATCGAATTGGCTGAGGTCTGGCATCTGTGATACTGGGGACTTCAGGAGGAGGCCGAGATGGATCATCAACTCGGCACTTCTGGCTGAAGATTGTTGCAAATGCTTCAGCCTTATCTTTCGCACTGATGTACTGGGTTCCCCCATCATTGAGGATGGGGATATTTGTGGAGCTACCTCCTCCAGTTAGTTGTGTAATTGTCCACCACCATTCACGGCTGGATGTGGCAGGACTGCAGAGCTTAGATCCGATCCGTTGGTTATGGGATCACTTAGCTCTGTCTATCGCGTGCTGCTTAAGCAGTTTGGCATGCAAGTAGTCCAGGGTTGTAGCTTCACCAGGTTGACACCTCATTTTGTGGTATGCCTGGTGCTGCTCCTGGCATGCCCTCCTGCATTCTTCATTGAACCAGGGTTGGTCTCCTGGCTTGATGGTAATGATAGAGTGGGGGATATGCCGGGCCATGAGGTTACAGATTGTGGATGAGTACAATTTTGCAAAATCTGCAAACTCGAGGAGCCTATAGAACTTGACAATGTTGCATTGATTTCTTTTGCGCCAAAACAGATGTGGTTGATCTACAGGTGTAAATCTTCTCATTCTCCCCACTTCCTCAAAGAAATAACGGAAAGATGATTGGGGTTTGATGCATCTGCTAAAGTCTCTTTCTTGGTTGACTAAATTGTTTTTTGTACTGGGTAAGCAATTATAAAGCTATGTGACTTTAACAACAGGGATGCAGTACAATTGCTCAGATTTTCTATTTTTAATTTTTATTTGGTTTTCTATCTGATGATTGCTTAAAAATCATTAAATTTTCCCTAAGAGAACATTTTCACCTAATGCTTAAATCATTGATACCACATATCCGGAGTAAAACGACACAAAAATTGATGTCTCCATTTCTGGGATAGGCTATAAGTCAGTATCCAATATAAGTCCACTGACTCCCACAGCTACCTTGTTTACAATTACTCCCACCCAGCTTCCTGTAAGGGCTCTGTTCCATTTTTCCAGTTTCTTCACCTCCATTGCATCTGTTCTGACACTGCTACCTTCGATACCAACGCTTCCGATATGCCTTCCTTTTTCCTCAACCAAAGATTTCTCTAAGTCGAGGTTCATAGGGCCCTCAACCATGTCCATTCCATTTCTCACACGACCACTCTCACCCCTTCCCCTCCCTCCCAGAACCATGATAGGGTTCCCTTTGTTCTCACCTTCCATCCCACCAGCCTCCACATTCAATGGATCATCCTTCACCATCTCTAGCCTCATTCCACCACCAAACACATCTTCACCTCCCCTCTCCTTTCAGCATTCTGAAGAGCTGTTCTCTTCGCAACACCCTGGTCCACTCCTCAATCACCCCTCCCCTTCCCATGGCACTTTCCCATACAAGCCCACCATTAAGGGCCCCAAATACTCTTTCCAGGTGAAACAGCAATTCACTTGTACTTTCAATTTAGTATTCTATATTCTCTGCTCATGATGTCATCTCCGCTACAATGGGGAGACCAAACACAGATTGGGTGACTGCTTTGCAGAATACCCTTTCAGTCCACAAGCATGACCACAAGCCTCCAGTCGCCTGTCATATTAATTCTCTGTCCCACTCCTGCTTTGACTTCTTTGTCCTTGCCCCCCTCCAATGAAGCGCAACGTAAGAACATACGAAATAGGAGCAGAAGTAGACCATTCGGCTCCTCGAGCCTGCTCTGCCTTTCTATAAGATCATGGATCTTATGTTTGTGGACTCAACTCCACTTTCCTGCTTACCCCCGTTACCCTTTGACTCCCTTGTTTGTCAAGAATCTGTCTACCTCTGCCTTAAAAACATTCAATGATCCTGCCTCCACCATTCTCTGTGGAAGAGAGTTCCACACGCCCCTCTGAGAGAAACAATTTCTCCTCATCTCTGTCTTAAATGGGAGACCCCTTAATCTTGAACTGTGCCCCCTGGTTTTTGTCTCCCATAAGGGGAAACATCCTTTCAGCATGCACCCTGTCAAATCCCCTCAGGATCTTATATGCTTCAATAAGATCACCTCTCATCCTTCTAAACTCCAATGACCCAACCGATTCAACCTTTCCTCATAAGATAATCCCCTCTCATTCCAGGAATCAGTCAAGTGAACCTTGTCTGAACTGCTTCCAATGAAATTATATCCTTTCTTAAGTAAAACAGTACACAATACTCTAGAATAAAAACAAGAAATGCTGGAACTACTCAGCAGGTCTGGCAGCATCTGTGGAATGAGAAGCAGAGTTAACGTTTCAGGTCAGTGACCCTTCTTCGGAACACAATACTCTAGATGTGGTTTCACCAATGCCCTGTACAACTGTAACAAAACATCTCTACTTTTATATTCCATTCCCTTTGCAATAAACAACATTTGCCTTCTTAATCACTTGCTGTACCTGTATACTAACTTTTTGTGGAGAGAAGCAGTTAACATTTCAGACCGTTGCCTGACCTGCTGAGTATTTCCAGCACTTACTGTTTTTATTTCAGATTTCCAGCATCTGCAGTATTTTGCTTTGACTAACTTTTTGTGTTTCGTGTACTAGGACACCCAGATTCCTCTGCATCACAGAGTTCTGCAATCTCTCTCCATTTAAATACTATGTTGCTTTTCTATTTTTCTGGCCAAAGTGGACAAGTTCACCCTTTCCCACATTATGCTCCATCTGCCAAATCTTTGCCCACTCACTTAACCTAACTATATCCCTTTGCAGACTCCTTATGTCCTCTTTACAACTTACTTTCCTACCTATCTTTGTGTCATTCGCAAATTTAACAAGCATACGTTCTGTCCCTTCATCCAAGTCATTGATATAGATTGTAAATACTTGAGGCCCCAACACTGATCCCTGTGACACTCCACTAGTTACATCTTGCTAACCTGAAAATGACACATTTATGCCCACTCTCTGTTTCCTGTTAGCTAATCAATCCTCTATCCATGCTAATATGTTATCCCCTACATCATGGGCTCTTATTTTGTTTAGTAACTTTTGATGTGGCACCTTGTCAAATGCCTTCTGGAAATCCAAGTACACCACATCTACAGGTTCCACTTTATCCACATTGCTGGTTACTTCCTCAAAGAACTCTAATAAATTAGTCAAACGTGATTCCCTTTCACAAAACCATATTGACTCTGCCTGAATGCACTGAGATTTTCTGAATGACCTGCTATAACCTCCTTATTAATAGATTTGTGTATTTTCCCTATGACAGATGTTAAACTAACTGGCTTGTAGTTTCCTGCTTTCTGTCTTCCTCCATTCTCGAATAGGGGACTTCCATTTGCTATTTTCCAATCTGATGGGACCTTTCCAGAATCTAGGGAATTTTGGAAGATTAAAACCAATGCATCCAGTATCTCAGCAGCCACTTCTTTTATGACCCTAGGAGGAAATCCGTCAGGACCTGGGGACTTGTCAACCTTTAGTTTTAATAATTTTCTCAGTGCCCTTTCCCTGGTGATTGGTAATTGTTTTAAGTTCCTCCCTTCCTTTCAGCCCTTGATTCACAATTATTTCTGGGATGTTATTTGTATCCTCTACAATGAAGACATGCAAAAAATCTGTTCAATTTCTCCACCATTTCCTTATTTTTCATTATTAACTCCCCAGAGCACACTCCAGAGGACCAACACTCATTTTACTTACTCTTTTCTTTTTTAAATACCTGTAGAAATTCATACTATCCGTTTTTATATTTCTGGCTAACTTTCTCTCTCACTCTAATTTCTCTCTCATTCTTTGTCATTCTTTGCTGATCTGCCACTACTCTTTGCTGAATTGTATGCTTTTTCTTTCAATTTGATACTATTTTTAACTTTCTTAGTTAGCCACGGATGGTGCGTCCTTCCCCTAGAGTCTTTCTTTCTCACTGGAATGTGTCTCCTCCTACACCTGTGTAGGGGCCCTAACAACCCCACTGCCTTGTGGGCGTCTCGGGAGAGACCAAGGCTAAGGGAGTAAACCCTAACAGAAAATCCGGAGCGGAACCCCGTAGGCGGTTATGTGTCACCTTTGGCATAATTCCGGCAGTTCCTGCAGCCATACCGGTGCCAAACGTCATGCTCTGCACTCCTTTGGACCCCACCAGAAAGGCTGAAAGGGGGGTTTTGACGCTTGGGCAACTCTCAACCCCCATACATTCGCCCAGGCATGCGCCATGGAGAGGTCACTCCATAGCCGCCTCACAGCGACTGAAACAACACAGAAGGCAGCAGTTACGGGTTATAAGTCCAGCTCAATTGGCGTAGAGATTGGGCGCCACGGGTTGCCTTTGTCGGTGGGAGAGGTCATCGCACCTCACTGGACAGCTACCTCCCGCCTCAAACCGGGCAGCCCCCGGTCAATAAAGATTCTGTCCCGCCACAGTCCACCTGCTTCAATGGGTGCTTGGAGCTCAGGGTCATTGCCCGAAAAGTGGACAGCAACACCGCACCAAACAACATGAAAAAAGGAAAGAAGGTACCAGCCCTTCACTTTGCAAGCTGCAAGGTCAGAACTATGTGTTATGGCCTGTCGGAAGACCTTACACAAATCAATGATTCTCGGAAGACCGCCATCGTTAACAACGAGCTCAGTAGACTCAATGTAGACATTGTAGCACTTCAGGAGACATGCCTCCCCGTGAGTGGATCTCTAGCAGAGCAAGACTACACCACCTTCTGGCAGGGTAGGGATCCTGAAAAACCAAGACAGCATGGAGTGGGCTTCGCCATCAGAAACTCCTTGCTCAACATGATAGAGCCTCCCTCAAATGGCTCGGAACGCATACTGTCCATCCAACTGCTCACCACCTCTGGTCCAGTACACCTACTCAGCATCTATGCTCCAACACTCTGCACCCCACCTGAAGCTAAAGACCAGTTCTACGAGGAACTCCATAATATCATTAGTAGCATCCCCAAGACCGAACACCTGTTCCTGCTGGGGGACTTTAATGCCAGGGTTGGGGCCGACCATGACTCATGGCCCTCCTGCCTTAGGCGCTATGGCGTTGGAAGGATGAATGAGAATGGGCAGAGACTGCTTGAGTTGTGTACCTATCATAACCTCTGCATCACCAACTCGTTCTTTCACACTAAACCCTGTCACGAGGTTTCATGGAGGCAACCAAGATTGCGTCGTTGGCACCAGCTAGACCTCATCGTCACAAGGCGAGCCTCCTTAAACAGTGTTCAAATCACACGCAGCTTCCACAGTGCGGACTGCGACACCGACCACTCCCTGGTGTACAGCAAGGTTAGACTCAGACCAAAGACGTTGCATCATTCCAAGCAGAAGGGCCACCCGCGCATCAACACGAGCAGAATTTCTCACCCACAGCTGTTACAAAAACTTCTAAATTCACTTGTGTCAGCCCTTCAAAACACTCCCACAGGGGATGCTGAGACCAAGTGGGCCCGCATCAGAGACGCCATCTATGAGTCAGCTTTGACCACCTACGGCAAACGTGCGAAGAGGAATGCAGACTGGTTTCAATCTCATATTGAAGAGCTGCAACCTGTCATAGCCGCTAAGCGCATTGCACTGTTGAACTACAAGAAAGCCCCCAGCGAGTTAACATCCGTAGCACTTAAAGCAGCCAGAAGCACTGCACAAAGAACAGCCAGGCGCTGCGCAAACGACTACTGGCAACACCTATGCAGTCATATTCAGCTGGCCTCAGACACCGGAAACATCAGAGGAATGTATGATGGCATTAAGAGAGCTCTTGGGCCAACCATCAAGAAGATCGCCCCCCTCAAATCTAAATCAGGTGACATAATCACTGACCAACGCAAACAAATGGACCGCTGGGTTGAGCACTACCTAGAACTGTACTCCAGGGAGAATGTTGTCACTGAGACTGCCCTCAATGCAGCCCAGCCTCTACCAGTCATGGATGAGCTGGACATACAGCCAACCAAATTGGAACTCAGTGATGCCATTGATTCTCTAGCCAGTGGAAAAACCCCTGGGAAGGATAGCATTACCCCTGAAATAATCAAGAGTGCCAAGCCTGCTATACTCTCAGCACTACATGAACTGCTATGCCTGTGCTGGGACGAGGGAGCAGTACCTCAGGACATGCGCGATGCCAATATCATCACCCTCTATAAGAACAAGGGTGACCGCGGTGACTGCAACAACTACCGTGGAATCTCCCTGCTCAGCATAGTGGGGAAAGTCTTTGCTCGAGTCGCTTTAAACAGGTTCCAGAAGCTGGCCGAGCGCGTCTACCCTGAGGCACAGTGTGGCTTTCGCGCAGAGAGATCGACCATTGACATGCTGTTCTCCCTTCGTCAGATACAGGAGAAATGCTGCGAACAACAGATGCCCCTCTACATTGCTTTCATTGATCTCACCAAAGCCTTTGACCTCGTCAGCAGACGTGGTCTCTTCAGACTACTAGAAAAGATTGGATGTCCACCAAAGCTACTAAGTATCATCAGCTCATTCCATGACAATATGAAAGGCACAATTCAACATAGCGGCACCTCATCAGACCCCTTTCCTATCCTGAGTGGCGTGAAACAGGGCTGTGTTCTCACACCCACACTTTTTGGGATTTTCTTCTCCCTACTGCTCTCACATGCGTTCAAGTCTTCAGAAGAAGGAATTTTCCTCCACACAAGATCAGGGGGCAGGTTGTTCAACCTTGCCCGTCTAAGAGCGAAGTCCAAAGTACAGAAAGTCCTCATCAGGGAACTCCTCTTTGCTGACGATGCTGCTTTAACATCTCACACTGAAGAGTGTCTGCAGAGTCTCATCGACAGGTTTGCGGCTGCCTGCAACGAATTTGGCCTAACCATCAGCCTCAAGAAAACGAACATCATGGGACAGGACGTCAGAAATGCTCCATCCATCAATATTGGCGACCACGCTCTGGAAGTGGTTCAAGAGTTCACCTATCTAGGCTCAACTATCACCAGTAAACTGTCTCTAGATGCAGAAATCAACAAGCGCATGGGAAAGACTTCCACTGCTATGTCCAGACTGGCCAAGAGAGTGTGGGAAAATGGCGTACTGACACGGAACACAAAAGTCCGTGTGTATCAAGCCTGTGTCCTCAGTACCTTGCTCTATGGCAGCGAGGCCTGGACAAAGTATGTCAGCCAAGAGCGACGTCTCAATTCATTCCATCTTTGCTGCCTCCGGAGAATGCTTGGCATCAGATGGCAGGACCGTATCTCCAACACAGAAGTCCTCGAGGCGGCCAACATCCCCAGCTTATACACACTACTGAGTCAGCGGCGCTTGAGATGGCTTGGCCATGTGAGCCAATGGAAGATGGCAGGATCCCCAAAGACACATTGTACAGTGAGCTCGCTACTGGTATCAGACCCACCGGCCGTCCATGTCTCCGCTTTAAAGACGTCTGCAAACACGACATGAAGTCCTGTGACACTGATCACAAGTCGTGGGAGTCAGTTGCCAGCGTTCGCCAGAGCTGGCGGGCAGCCATAAAGGCGGGGCTAATGTGTGGCGAGTTGAAGAGACTTAGCAGTTGGCAGGAAAAAAGACAAAAGTGCAAGGGGAGAGCCAACTGTGTAACAGCCCCGACAAACAAATTTTTCTGCAGCACCTGTGGAAGAGCCTGTCACTCTAGAATTGGCCTTTATAGCCACTCCAGGCGCTGCTCCACACACCACTGACCACCTCCAGGCGCTTACCCATTGTCTCTCGAGATAAGGAGGCCAAAGAAGACATTTAAACAATGAGAACTTACTGCATAACAAATGTTTTGTCCATTTGTTTAAATATGGCACGAAACTGGGAGTTGTTCTAATAACCCAGTGGGTAAAGGTATTAAATTATGTAAAAGACAGCACAAAAATGGGACATTTTGCCCAACTGATTTTTACTGGTGTTTATACTCCACGTGAGCCTCCTCCTAATCTAATTACGTCTTCCCACCCTGCCCCCAAGAATATGGAATCTGGCTTAAACTCACAACTTTTGGCCTTGAGAGGTGAGAATGCTACCAGCGAGCCAGGGTTGACATCATAAAGAAATGGAAAACTTCCTTTTTAATTGATACTTACCATTGCTGACAAATGCATTGATTGCATGCAGTGATGTACTGACAGTGGGGTATGATTCTTGTATTGAGGACACTGCAGACTGAAACAGCTTTGTCCTAAAGTTGCATTTTAAGCATTCTGTCGCTGGTGATCAGTCAGAGCATTGGGCAAAATAATGTGTGAATCTCTCAGTGGAACATACAGCCAGTTTAGTCATTTGTATCAATAAAGCTGCTTTAATAAAGAAAAATATTTTTTCTGTAATGATTTGCTGAAGAGTAATGAGCCATAATCACTTGAGCCATCAATATTTAAGCATTTTGGAGGGTTTTATAATCATCTGCCAAGTAGATATATATAGTTTCAACTGGAGATGTGATTAAAGGGGCTAAATGTACTGTCAGTAGTCAGGGTTTTATGTACAAAGTTTTACTTGTTCTGTTGGCCCTCACTAAATGTGCATTACAATTTAGCTCTGTAGTAAGTGGGGTGCTGCTTTCATTGAATTTTGGTGTGCTTCCACTTTGAGTTTTAGTATTTATTATTTTGTGATGTTTCCATTTTGTATGATGTTTTTAAATAATGATTTTGTTGATTTTCATATGTTGTGATTCATTGGTTCTCATTTGTTGGTGCCTTTTGGAGGCAATTTTTTAACCAAATGGGGACTGTTTTAAATTTAGGCACAGGAGAACTGGATGCAGAAGAGTAACCAACTTGCATTTTCACAGCACTCTTCAACTACAAGAATATCTCAGAGTGCTTGGCAGGAGGGAGAAGTAGGAAGTGAAGGAATTTGTGGAAAGACGGAAGACACAGTTAAAGAAAAAGGTCTTTAGAAGGCTCTTAAGTAGAGAGGCAACATTATTTGGGAGAGCTCCATAGGGCAGAGGAATAGAGAGAAGGAACAGTAACTTAATTAAGTTAATGGGGAAATGAAATGAAAGTTAGAATGGGCCATTTAAGTAATAAATATAATAAAATTAAAACTGCCAGTACTGAAGAAATAGAACAGGAAGAAAAACAAAAGCAAAGACAGTGTAAAATATTTTACTTGAATTCAAAGTGTTTATTTTTGTTGCATTAGTTAAAAAAAAATACAGAAATAAAACTGCTCCTGATATTTGATGGCTTAATACTATCACTTAACTAAATGGTCTATTCTTGTTCCTATGTTTGAGATAACGTCATACCCAGAAGTCTAGAATTGCCTGAAGCTACTGGCAGTCTCAGCCTAATATTTGTGCCCTGTAGCTTTATAGAATGATTACACCTTTTTTTTGATTTTGTATTTTGAAGTGTATGATTAGTTTTCCATGTTGTGTAAAATTCTTCACCAGTGATTTCTTAGTCCAAGTATGTTATTTGTTGATGCTAAAGACCCGGTTGCTCAGCGTATTTTAAGAGTCTGTATTTAAGCATTGATTATTCTGGTGGTTTCCCATGAAGGTAAGGCTCCAATTGGTTTATTTTGCTGTGTAATTCTGTACTTAAGGTGCTTAATGTTTTAGAAAAGATAGTATCTATTATTAATCTGTTACAACCCTTTGTGTGTAAAAATCATTTATTTGTAGCACGTCTGGGCAAATTCCCAAATTCTAGTTCATTCTTACTGTTATTGTAAATCTGCATAGATAATTGATAACATTTCGTTTGAAATGTCGGCAATTTGACAGCCTCCCTTCCAAAAGACAATGATGAAGTGGAAAGAGTTCAGAAAAGAGCATCAGGAATGATTCCAGGACTAAGAGCTCCGAATTATGAAAAGCAACCTATGGCTGAACTTGTTTTTGTTGGAAAAAAAAATACTAGAGACGTGATCCAGGTTTTTAAAATATTGAGAGAAATGGATAAATAACTTGTTTGCACCTATATTAACTTGGAATATGTGTGCAGAACTAATGGAACAAATATAAAATTAATATGGCTTAGGCAAGACTTAAGATTAGAAAGGATATTTTTCATTAGAATACTGGATATTTAAATTAAATCAGATAAATTAGTTAATGCTGCGTCAGCTTTTTAAATGACTTGGTTGAATATTTGGTTTAGGGCAGGCGTGAAGATTATATTGTAAAATTAACAAATGTTTTGTGGAACATGATGGTTTCTGATGTGCCAGACTACAGAAGTGTGACTCCAAAGAAAGTCATTGGTACAGGCTATATAATGCAGCATGTATGGCTAGATAGATATTCTGCAGACTTTCTCGATTTTCCTCAGGAGATTGATCGGTAAATTGAGGGCTATGATAGACTAGTTTTTACATGTTATGTGAAAGGAACAAGTTTGATTGATGGAATAGCCTTTTCTCATTCTATGCTTCCTTACATTCTTGAAAATCATCTTTGGATATCGGGCAAAATTGTGAGTCTTTGCTCTGATAGGGAACCTCCCTAGATCAAGCATAGGCTAGAGGTAGGGCTGGAATGCAATAGACCAAATTCTGCGCCCTGTGCTCACATCCAGCAAGGCTGTTCATCAGCAACAGAATCTTGCAATTTCCACATCTCAAGTCTCTATACTATGTACAAGATCATTTCATTTACACTGGAAAGACATGTCCACCTAAAAATCAACATATTAAATGTTCCTGACTAATCCAACTACCAAGCTTTTGCTGGATAGGATTGGCATGTCTGCATCCGTTAACCAGCAAGAATTGCAGCATCAGACCATTTGGTAGAGTCAGATCTCTTTCCCTCTGCCAGGACCAGAAACAAAAATGTGATGTGCAAAACCATTAGCATTGCTCCTTTAGAGAGCACGCGCTTCACATTATTTGAAGCAAAACATTGACTCAGAAAGCTACATGACTATACCAAATGGACTTTTATGGGTCTGCTGAAAAATTACCCAGAATATAAATACTCTCAGCAGAAAGGATGCAGCAGACTGCTGAAACCAGCTGAATTACCTCAAAAGAATGGATTGGATAAAAAGTAACAGACATTAGAGGTAAAGGTGAAGTTTCTATAAATGTAAACATTATCCATCAGCCTCTCCATCAGTAGTTAATATTAAAGCCACGTGTTATATATCTAATGGTACAACTGAGGAAAACATATTACGGAGCATGTAGAATCACAGAATTGTTACAGCAGTGTGCCAGCTTGCTGCAAGAACACTCAACTAGTCCCACTCCTCTGCCCTTTCCCTATAATCCTGCAAGTCTTTTCTCTTTAGGTACTTATCCAATGATTGAATTCCAGCAGGTTCAGATCCCTTCTGAGCATCCTACTTACTTTTTCCACATAGCAGGGCTGAAGACGACAATGTTAGTCAGCATAGATGAACCTCCAGGATTTGGTTTAGGGCATGTCTGCCATATCAATGTTGAAAAAGGCCACTGCAAGCACCAACCCATTATTGAGCATCCATCTTTTGGTCTGAAGATTGATACAACTTACGGTTGGTTCGACCTTAGGGCATTGATAAGCCAAAAACTTCTGCAGCACTGAATAATTGTTGAAAGCTTCAGTAGGAGGGGGAAGTTGATGACAACGTACACGTGGCCTCTGTGCATGTGTGCTAGTTCATCTAGAACTTGTCAGCTAATATCAGGACAATCGAACACCCAAAAGTGGCCTCCCAGTCTGAAAAGCATGAAAGTATCAGCAATTATTTCTTCAAGCACTATGATCTCCATAAATTAATTCAGATAATCACAGTACAACATAGAGATGGGTGCTTGATAATACAAAACCTGAACTTTATAGAAATAAATTCAGGAGCTTGCATCTAAAACTCTAAAATGAGGAACAATGGAGAAAGGGGGAGGTTTGGGGATGGTGATTAATGTTCGTACCAGGCATGTTTTCACATTAGGTTGCAGAACACATACTTTGCATTGTCCTTCATTAGGATGCAAATTCTGTACTGATCAATTACAGCAGGAAATTTGTAGACAGACCATTAGCAGTCTGGACTATAATTTGTAAAAGCAAGAGGTGACTTTTGAATAGGGATTAGAGTGTGTGTATCAAGGTAAGTAATGTATTAATTTTATGGCTTTTAAAAGTTTTCCCCAAGTATAGTATAAGATTTACCAGGGTCAAAATTTGATTTTTTTTTTTAAACTTCACTTCGAGGGCTCCAAGTTAACAGTCTGGCAGAGAACATATATATGTGGCACATATAGTCTAAATTCTATCAGCATCAAGACTCAAACTAGAGCCCATAGGTTAGAAGGCAAATGCCTTTACAGCACTGCCAGGACATGGCAACTGACTAGTCATTTCTCCAAACTATGAGCAAATATTAAATAGTTTAAAATGGTTAAAGAGCAAGGACACAGATCAACCACTAAACCAGGTCTAAAAAGAACTCTTCCACTCTTGCATAGCGAAAAGCAGGTGATGACAAAGTATTAATGCAAAGAGTGAAAGCAGTTTCTTAAACAAAAGCCGATTGAGAGAAATAAAAGTATCGTAATAAGTTGTTACCTCCACACAGGTTACAACTGACTACTTCAGTCTTGGTCCTCTTCAGTACAATTTATTACCATCGTCCCATTTCATGAAATGCTTACACAACAGTGATGAGCAGTCATTTTATTCTGTAGTGCCCATTCCATTTCAAAGCTTACGTTTTATTGTTTCTGCTTCTAGTTAGTCATGGGACTGGGGAAATTTTTTGATTGAAGCTATCTGGTCAAATGCAATATCAGTTTTGATGGTTAAAAATGCCCATTCAATATTGCCAATATAAAGCAGTATAGTTAGCCATCCAGCTCTACTGCTATGCTAGGAATGAGCTGGAGAACATTCATCACCTCATTAATGTTTCTCAATTATTAGAATGCACAAAAAAGTTATAGAACTGTTTCAAGTCCAAAGCTCAGTTGGCTTACACAATTGCCTTCTTTCCTCCTCCCCCTACCCCCAGCAATAAATTCCACAAACTGAGTGATAGCTTTAAAGAGTAAAATCTTGCATAAAAATCAGAATATTTCTGTTCAAAACTTTTTATTGGGATTTTCTGAAAAATGGGCACAAGAAAAAGTCACAACATACAGACATGTTACAAAGCATTAAACAGTTGGCAAGTACTGATTACACAAATTGGGAGAAGCTGAACTTGAATGTAACATACAAGTTGCTTAACAAAATATTTATGCAACTATAAACCAAATTATGGGAAGTCATCTCTTAAACCAGCTATTACACTACACAGCAACAAAAACTCTTGCAGGCAGTTGAAAGGAACACAAAAAGAACAGCCTGAGGTACTACAGCAACTTGCCTACTTTTGAAATGGTGCTCTGTCATCCAATTAGTCAGAAGACCAACAACCACCTGTACCCAATGCAGGAGTGTGCAATTGAAGAAATGATTTGTAGAAAATTACAAAGTCATGTAACTGGCTGATCTACTTGACAAAAAAAAACTTGCTAACATCCCAGCAGTTTTCTAACCAAAAGATACATTACAGTTCCAAAACATTGAGTTAGTTGCAGTACACTGTACATGTCAGTGTTTGAGATCTCAAGGTACAAAAAGTACCTGTATTACCAATAATGAAATGGATAAATCTAAGGGCACATTAGAACTGATCATGTAATGCTCATGTTTTAGAAATTATGGAAATGCATGCACATCTTGAAAAGAAAGCACACAACAGTAGTGCATTGTTGTATCAAAATATTTAATAAATATTAATTTCCAAAATTTATTGCCAGGAGCAACACAAAGATGCATCCTCATGTTCATATAACACTAATGTCACAATACACAAGAAAACATCAAGATCAAGGTTTCACCAATGAGATTACCATGTTTACGAGCCTTTTCAGTTCTCAGTAGAGATGTACTCTGCAGAAGCACTTGGATTCCCTCAGCTAAGGCAGGCAGTGTGGCGCGGCATTTCCACATAGTGATCTCACTGGAAAAATCTACCATTCAAGTATTCAACAGCTAGCTTATTAGAATACTTCCTAAATGCAGGTATGTTATTACAAAAATCAAATCTACAAGTGGTTCAATAATATATCCAGGGTGAAAGATCAGGATTTACAAAACAATGTTGTGCTGTGCTTTTAACTCAAATGTACTATCTAGAGATATTCAATTTTTTAAAATTTTTTTATTTTTAAGTACATGCAACCACTCACATTTCAGTTACACAAAAGTAAATAGGTTAATTTGTTCCCTTACAAGTGTATTTTGTTGCAGACTGTCTGCCTGTCACTCAAATGTTTTTAACTCTAAAGCAGCAAATATCAAAAGCATTCTAGGCTAATGCTCTCCGCTGTCTCAAATTGATGTATACAAAAAATATCCTGGCCAAAAAAAAGAGCTTGAAGTGATATAGAAATTGATCCAAAATGTCTGACATTGTACAAAACAGTTCCAAGGCACACAGCCAATCCTAGTGCTAAAAAATAATCTATTCTGCATCTAGAGCACACCTCAAAATTTGGCATGAAGGCAACATTACTGAAACACAAAGAAACAATTCATCAAAAATAAAGGAGCCATAAGCTTACAAAGCTATCAAAACCTTCAAATCTAAACATACATATAAATAAAAGGAATGGTATTTAAGGCTCTTGATTATTTAAGTTATTAAATCAAATATACACAGTGATTAATTAAAAAAAGTATTTACATTTATACAAAATCATAAACACTTGGCCTTTTATTAAATTCTTCATCTGAACAGCAACTGCTGACATTGTGCCCCCAACAAAAAAAAAAATCATCTTGGATGTTGATGATTGCTGTGGTTTCCAGCTGCAAAGGCACTTTCAAATACAGAACTAGACTAACAAAGTCAAACCTATTATACATAACTTAACAATACTGAGAAATCAGAGCCAGTAAAAAATAAATAAAAATTCACCATCTTAAATTAAATTGGAAGTGGGCAAACACCTACAACTGGGTTTCAGTTTGAAAAGGGCAAGGAATCCTAATTAGACTGTGATTTAATTACAGAATGGTTCAGCAATGCATCAACAGCAACTGAATTTACATTAGGGCACTTTGACTAGTTTTGCATAGAGGTGAGATGCAGCCTGTGTAATCTCAGCCAACCACAGCAACTATCAATGCCTGTGTAAGTCAGTTTGTCTCAACTTGAACGAACATAGGGATTCTCTGCCAATAATATTCTTTACAGTCAAATATTACAGAACAATTTAGGGACTATGACTTTGAGCCTTCAGGGATAGCAAAAGGCTGTGCATCTTTAATATTAAATAGGCAGCACCGCTGACTGCTATACAATGTATTCCATGTGACTCAAGCTCTGCGCACTTTCCAAGTCTCTGTTATCTTGTTTATTTGTCCAATTCGGATTTTTCGTAGGAGTGCCTTGTGCCAGTTTTTCATCTCTGTCTACCAGTGTGTATGCGGGCTGCTTGGAAAACCTTGTCTTTTGCTGGTGCTTGTCTACATCCACTTCTTCAAGCTCTGAGTTATGCGTCCTTATTTTGGCAATTTTCGAATTTTTGTTTTCGTAGTCTTTGCTGGTGGAACTATTCATTCCATGCTTCTCGATGGGATTTTTTATTTGATGCAGCTGCTCTCTGACATTGTTTGTGGTGTCGTCAGATGCCGTGGGAGTAGGACTGCTGCGTTTTCTTCGACGACGTATCCACCAGAAGAATAGCATTACGAAGCAACAAATCCAAACAACAGTGATCACTGAGCTCAGCAAGGGGACCAGGAAATCTGCAATGAGAAACAACGGCATGAAGTGAGGTCAATGGGAATGAAAATGTGTACTTTAGAAGCTCCCGAAGCCTTCACTGGAAAATGCATGAGCTAGCACGGAGCCACAGAAACAAGAACTGATTCGCAGTCAACACAGAGTTGGTTCATCTCAACCAAGGCAGCAACTGGATTGCTACAGTTAAACTAGCACCCCCCAGCATTCGCATTCCTGATCACAAGCCAATGACACCACAAACACATGCTTGTGAATGCCAAACGGATGGAATCAAGAGATACCTTCAAGCATTACTGCCCACAATCTCAGACTACGTACCAAGTTGGTCAAGGCAATAAAAAGCTGCTTGGGAACCCGGAGAGAGGAGAAAATTCTAAAAAGAAAAAGTTATACATAGGTTCCCTAACTACTTCTGCCATTACAATGAGGAACTGTGCTGAGAGAAAGTAGTGTTATAACTCTGGCCATCCCTGGAAACATTGGGTATAGAAGGCAAAACACAGGTGGTTTTGATTTGGAGGGGAGAGTTTGGGGAAAAAGGGAGGTGAAAACAAATATCAGTGAGGTGCTGACTGGTAACTGTCAAATTATTAAATACGTGCTTATTTATATTCAGAACTAAGTTTTCCAATTTGTCTAGCAAATGTTAAAGACCTGGTACTAAGGTGGGTTTTGCACACATGGCTATCTCTCTGGGAAAGGGTAGTAGACATCCTGCTCTCTTGCACACATCAACCCCAATCGACAACCAACCATCAGGAGGTATGGTAGAAACCAGACTGACTGTAGCTGTTTATTTGTCCCTATTCTTACAGGAAAATGCCTCAGGCAACCTGAGCTTTACAGTCGCCTTTTTTCTAAACTCCCATTTACATTGAATCTTACCTGGCTTGAGAGGTTCATGCAATGTTTGAACTCGAACCTCTGCGACAGCTGCAAGAATAGTGTTGTTTCCATCACGTTTACTGATAACATCTGTAATTTTTTCGGTTATATCTTTGATTGGATTCATTTCCTGGAGTGAATTATCAACCGACTGCAGAGGTGGGGGGGGAAAAAAGTTAAACTTTTTAACAATCTGGACTTATTGACACCAAGTCCCTTTGAAACATTAATGATGCAGGGAAATACTTACTATTGCCACATTAATCTCATTAGCGGCAGAGCGGGTTTGCTCACAGACAAGGTAAAGCGAATATTCCACTGAAAGGTTGCGCAAAACCTGCAGACGCCTCAGCTCCGTACAAATTTGTTCAATGGTAACACCCTGAAATAAATCAAATCAAACCATAAGATATGAAGCAGAGACTCTGATGCAGCTGCAATGGACACAAGGGAAATGCAGAAGAAGTCATTATAACAAATGCTTCATGGAATATAGGTTAAGGAGCAATTTGAAAGATTTTTTTTTTTTTAAATGGATTTTTGAATGGAATGGATAGGGTAAAGAGAAACGTTTTCCGCTGGTGGGGGGAGTCTAAGACGAGGGGACACGAGATTTTAAAATCAGAGCCAGGCCATCAGGTGAGAAGTTGGGAAACACTTCATGCAAAAGGGTGGCAGAAATGTAGAACTCTCTCACAAAAAGTAGTTGGTGCTAACAATTAATTTTAAATCAGAGATCGATAGATTTTTTTTTCTAGCCGAGGGTATTAAGGATATGGAACCAAGGCAGATAAATGGAGTTAGGATGCAAATCAGCCATAATCCCATTGAATGGCCAAAATAGACTCGAGGGACTGAATGGCCTCTATCTGTTCCTGTTATCACATCTATAAAAAAATTCCTTATTTAAAAAGCCACTTTGGAATTCTTCAAAAGTGAGGGGTACGGTATTACATGGTGGTTATGTTATTGGACTAATAATCCAGGGGCATGAATTTAAATCCCACCCATGGCAGCTGGGAAATTTAAATTAAATAAACCTGGAATTTTAAAAAAAAACTAGTCTTACCTAATGGCAATGGTGACCATAAAACTACTGGATTGTCTTAAAAACCCATCTGGTTCACAAAAGTCCTTTTGGAAAGGAAATTGGCCGTCCTTACCCGGTCTGGCCTATAAGTGACTCCAGACTGACCACAATCTAGTTGACTCCAAGCTGCCCTCTAAAATAGTCTCAAACCATTCAAGAACCAGTTGACCACCACCTTCTCAAGGGCAATTAGGGATGAGCAATAAACCCACATTCATAAATGAATTAAAAACAGTACTTTGACATACCGGTCGCAGCATTTCCTTGTTAATAGCGAGAGTGATCTTAGCACAAGTACTGTCAAGGTAATCAGTGTTCGGCTGGCATCTGGTTTTCATCGGCGGGCGACTAGACGAGCATTCACCCAAGCCCACACATGGAGGAACAAAGCAGTGGTCATCCTGAACAGGGAGGCAGGTTTGCCATGCTGGACAACTGCCACGGCCTTTCCCATGAATCCTGCAAGGTTTAGGTCCGCACCACATCTACAAGACAGAATTTATTATCTAATGAAGCAGGGGCGGAAGACAGAAGAAACGGAAAGAGAACAAAAGGGAAGGTGTGTGACAGGGCAGAGGGCAGGCGAGATTAAATGACAAAGAAGTCATGGGACAAAGGTAAAGGGAGTGCTAATGGTGTGGTGAAAGACAAAGCATTAGTCCAAAGAGTGTTAACAGAATAACAGCTCTGTCCAAAAGCACAAACATGAAAAACCAAGTTTAAGACAGGCACATGGTTAAAAATAAAATAAAAAACGACCAGTCATGCTCTGAAATGATTGAACTCAATGTCGAGTCCGGAAGGCTGTAGAGCAGAATTGTAACTTTTTAATGTAAAAACAAACTAACTTAATATAAAAAGGTCGAATCTAAGTCAGTTTTACTCTCACCTCCTTCCCCTCTCGCCCCGCCCCCCCATTCTTTGTTTATTTCTTTCATTAGAAAATAACTTCATTTTCACAGATTCAAGTGCTTTGTTGCACTTATCATACCTTTGTACATGTAACTCTGCCATTGTGACACTGACATCCATTGCAGTCTTCTTCCCATTTAGCTCCATGCGATGCAACGCTGTCTTTCAGAATGCAAACTGTCCCTGTAACTACAGGTGGAGGGGGAGATCAAAACTAGAGCACTTGATTCAAAGAACGTTGAGAAAAAAAAACAAGGACATGCTTGAGAAATTTTGCAGCCCCCCCAGCCAATTCTTTCCCTCCTTTTACTCCTCTCAACATCTAACCCATGACAATTCAAGAACAAGGTTAAATTCACTGATGTGGAAGAAAACCAGTATACTAAAACGCTCTTCACTGTAAATGGAATGGGTCTTAATAACTAGATTAAAATATATACGACTATACAAAAATAGCTGGCTCCTCCTAGCCAGGGGCCTATTCAGTCCCTCAAGCCCATTCCATCATTCATTGAGATCGTGGGGAGGGGGTGGGAAAGTAGATGTGAGATAGGTCCACTCGAAAGGCCATATGGTCTACTCCTGCTCCTATTTATGTTTGATCTGCACCTCAACTCCATCCACTCGCCTTGGTTCTATAACCTTCAATATTCTTACCCCCACCCCACCAAAAAAAAAAATCTGAGTTTTGACATTTTCAATTGGCCTCAATAGCTTGTTGGTGAGAGTTCCAGATTTTCACAGCCCTTTGTGTGAAAGAGTGCTTCCCGACATCACCCTGAATTGTCTACCTCTAATTTCAAGGTTGCGGCCCCTTGTTTCTATCTACCGGACTAAATCCTTTAATCATATTAAGCACTTCCATTAGATCATCCCTTAATCTCAATATTCAAGGGATACGTTCAATATATTTAAATCCAATGTGCTTGGAGACTGTTTTACCTTCTTGACATCTTAGACCACTTCGTCCTGGAGGGCAAATACAGCGATAGCCATTGATTTCATCCACACATGTCGCCCCATAAGCACAGGGTGAAGACTGACACTCATTGATGTCTGAAAATTTAATTGTTTGACAATAAGACAAAAAAAAACAAACTTGTAATACTCAACTGTCACAAGATAATCTTAAAATCTCATTTTTTTGTCAGAACCTCTCACTTTAAGGATAACAGAAGGGTGCAATTTTCATAATTTATCCAAAAAACACTTTTAAAACAACGTTCCCTTGCAATAAAATATTTTTTTAAAACCTGCAATGTACTCGGGAGCAAGAACACTAAATAATGCGAAGCAGACACAAATGAGCCAGCTGCGAAAGGAATATTTGGTCTTGATCTTTTCCGCCCGGCCCTCTGAGGGTAATGACTCGCTGCTCGGGTATGTTTAACAAAAGCTAGTGAGGTTCAATAATGAACAGAGGTGGTCAGCAGCCTATTTGGCTACAGTGGCATCACAACTGAGTCTTCACCTAACAAGGTGGGAGAGGGGGGGGGGGCACCAACTCAAGACACCAGAAATTATACCTAGGACTTCTCTGATCTGCATGGTTCACTGGATAAACTCAACAAGTCATCAGAACAGCTTAGAGTTTTAAAAAAAACTAAAGCAGAATGAAATGCCACAAAATTGTTTTAATCGTTCAAAACAAATGAAACCCTCATTTTGATTAACTAGTTCTTTTAGAGTACCAGCTTGCTTTGGTGTTACCACTTTCAGCAACTCATAGGGCCCTCCTGTAGTTTCACATGACAATAATCAAACTAGAATACAACAGAAGCACAGTTAAAATATCCTTTGCAAACTCATGGCGATTGGCAAAGCAGTGCACTCAGGAGTTGAGTTTAAGCTGCTCAGTGCACCAGCTTTCAAGTGGGAGAGAGTAAAAGCAGTGCAGAAATAACACTAGAATTAGAACATTACAGCGCAGTACAGGCCCTTCGGCACTCGATGATGCGCCGACCTGTGAAACCATCTGACCTACACTATTCCATTTTCATCCATATGTCTATCCAATGACCACTTAAATGCCCTTAAAGTTGGCGAGTCTACTACTGCTGCAGGCAGGGCGTTCCACGCCCCTACTACTCTGAGTGAAGAAACTACCTCCAACATCTGTCCTATATCTATCACCCCTCAACTTAAAGCTATGTCCCCTCATGTTTGCCATCACCATCCGAGGAAAAAGACTCTCACTATCCACCCTATCTAACCCTCTGATTATCTTATATGTCCCTCAGCCTTTCCTCGTAAGACCTTCCCTCCATACCAGGCAACATCCTAGTAAATCTCCTCTGCACCCTTTCCATAGCTTCCACATCCTTGCTATAATGCGGTGACCAGAACTGCACGCAATACTCCAGGTGCGGTCTCACCAGAGTTTTGTACAGCTGCAGCATGACCTCGTGGCTCCGAAACTCGATCCCCCTACTAATAAAAGCTAACACACCATATGCCTTAACAGCCCTATTAACCTGGGTGGCAACCTTTAGGGATTTATGTACCTGGACACCAAGATCTCTCTGTTCATCTACACTACCAAGAATCTTCCCATTAGCCCAGTACTCTGCATTCCTGTTACTCCTTCCAAAGTGAATCACCTCACACTTTTCCGCATTAATCTCCATTTGCCATCTCTCAGCCCAGCTCTGCAGCCTATCTATGTCTCTCTGTACCCTACAACATCCTTCGGCACTATCCACAACTCCACCGACCTTAGTGTCATCCGCAAATTTACTAACCCACCCTTCTACACCCTCTTCCAGGTCATTTATAAAAATGACAAACAGCAGTGGCCCCAAAACAGATCCTTGCGGTACACCATAAGTAACTAAACTCCAGGATGAACATTTGCCATCAACCACCACCCTCTGTCTTCTTTCAGCTAGCCAATTTCTGATCCAAAGCTCTAAATCACCTTCAACCCCATACTTCCATATTTTCTGCAATAGCCTACCATGGGGAACCTTATCAAACGCCTTACTGAAATCCATATACACCACATCCACTGCTTTACCCTCATCCACCTGTTTGGTCACCTTCTCAAAAAACTCAATAAGGTTTGTGAGGCACGACCTACCCGTCACAAAACCATGCTGACTATCACTAATGCACTTATTCTTTTCAAGATGATTATAAATCCTGTCTCTTATAACCTTTTCCAACATTTTACCCACAACCGAAGTAAGGCTACAGGTCTATAATTACCAGGGCTGTCTCTACTCCCCTTCTTGAACAAGGGGACAACATTTGCTATCCTCCAGTCTTCCGGCACTATTCCTGTCGACAATGACGACATAAAGATCAAGGACAAAGGCTCTGCAATCTCCTCCCTAGCTTCCCAGAGAATCCTAGGATAAATCCCATCTGGCCCAGGGGACTTATCTATTTTCACACTTTCCAAAATTGATAACACCTCCTCCTTGTGAACCTCAATCCCATCTAGCCTAGTAGCCTGAATCTCAGTATTCTCCTCGACAACATTTTCTTTCTCTACTGTAAATACTGATGCAAAATATTCATTTAACGCTTCCCCTACCTCCTCTGATTCCACACACAACTTCCCACTACTATCCTTGATTGGCCCTAATCTAACTCTAGTCATTCTTTTATTCCTGATATACCTATAGAAAGCCTTAGGGTTTTCCCTGATCCGATCCGCCAATGACTTCTCGTGTCCTCTCCTTGCTCTTCTTAGCTCTCCCTTTAGATCCTTCCTGGCTAGCTTGTAACTCTCAAGCGCCCTAACTGAGCCTTCACGTCTCATCCTAACATAAGCCGCCTTCTTCCTCTTGACAAGCGCTTCAACTTCTTTAGTAAACCATGGCTCCCTCGCTCGACAACTTCCTCCCTGCCTCACAGGTACATACTTATCACGGACACGCAGTAGCTGCTCCTTGAATAAGCTCCACATTTCAATTGTTCCCATCCCCTGCAGTTTCCTTCCCCATCCTACGCATCCTAAATCTTGCCTAATTGCATCATAATTTCCTTTCCCCCAGCTATAATTTTTGCCCTGCGGTATATACCTGTCCCTGCCCATCGCTAAGGTAAACCTAACCGAATTGTGATCACTATCACCAAAGTGCTCACCTACATCTAAATCTAACACCTGGCCGGGTTCATTACCCAGTACCAAATCCAATTGGTACTAGTTGGAATTATACCAACAGAGGTAGTTTAGGAATTTATTAGTTTGCGGGATGTGGGCGTTACTGGCTAGCCCAGTATTTATTGCCCATCCCTAATTGAGGTTGAGCTGCCTTCTTGAACCACTGCAGTCCTTGGGGGTGTAGGTACACTCATAGTGCTCTAAGAAAGGGAGTTTCAGCATTTTGATCCACTGACAGTGAAGGAACGGCAATATAGTTCCAAGTCAGGATGGTACGTAGCTTGAAGGGGAACTTGCAGAGGTGGTGGTGTTCCCATGCACCTGCTGCCCTTGTCCTTCTAGGTGGCAGAGGTTGCGTGTTTGGAAGGTGCTGGTGAAGAAGTAGCCTTGGTGAGTTGCTGTGGTGTATCTTGTAGATGATACACACTGCTGCCACTGTGTGTCAGTGAAGGGAGTGAATGTTGAAGGTGGTGGATGGGGTGCCAATCAAGTGGGTTGCTTTGTCCTGGATGGTGTCAAGCTCCTTGTGTTGTTGGAGCTGCACCCATCCAGGCAAGTGGAGAGTATTGCATCACACTCATGACTTGTGCCTTGTAGATAGTGAACAGGCATCAGGAAGACAGGTGGTGAGTTACTCGCCGCAGAATTCCCAGCCTCTGACCTGTTCTTGTAGCCACAGCATGTGTGGCTGGTCCTGTTCAGTATCTGGTCAATGGTAACCCCAGGATGTTGATAGTGGGGGATTCAGCGATGGTAATGCCATTGAATGTCAAGGGGAGATGGTTAGATTTTCTCTCGTTTGAGATGGTCATTGTGGCAACATAAGACAAACAGGTCTGTAATTAACTAGTTTATCCTTCCTTCTTGAACTAAAGGTTCTACATTAGCTAATTTCCAATCCCACAACACACTAACACAATAACCAGTTGGCTTTTAAGTAAATGTGATGCAAATAAAGAGGTTAGAGTTCAGCTCTTTCTACAACTACTCGTATTTACTGTTCAGTGAGGACATCTCTCGGCCAATATAATTAAGGATTCAGTAATTTAAAAAAAAAAGCCTTAATCAGCAGTGGTGCCATATTGTAATACTCACTTATCCGGCAGTCAGGTCCCGCAAAACCAGGAGCACATTCACACCGATACCAGTTCTCGCCATCCACACATGTGCCACTATTGTAACTTAAAAGTATGAAGTTAGAGTTAGACATGGAGATGCTATAATCAGAGAAAAGAATCCAAAAATATTTTTAAAATACAAAAACCCTCACTTACCACGGGTGTGGATTGCAGTCATTTGTATCTAGAAGACAAATCAGGAAAAATTAAGGTTTTAATGATAAGTCGCAGACACATTTGGGAAACAAAATTTCCACTGTACATGCGCCTTAAGGTGGTTACTTGTTAACAGGCCTATGATTAAAGTGTAGGAAGTCATTTACTATTTGTCAAATAGGCTGTTACTCTTCTGAATGGATTCCAGGCTTTCACCATGGACTTTGCTAAATACATCTTGACAGATGTGCACATAGGGAGGCAGTCCTTGTAAAGTAACTAACAGGAAGAAATGAGTGGAAGCAGACATTTCGCTGATCAGCCAAGAATGTTGGGAACAAGATCACATCTGCGTTCATTTATGTAATTTGCGTCTCTCCCAGGCGCAGGTCTAGAGCTGGGCAGTAAAATGGATATTAGATCTGGCAGAGTCACAGTTAAAATGCTTATTTTGCCTGCTTTCACAAAAACAAGGCCCAGAAGAGAACAAACATGATATTGAAATTACAACACAGATTCAAGTTGCTGGCCATAATTTGCTGTAGCAGTGAATCTAACAGCGTCTGCCCTTAGTTAGACTTGCCCTCGCACAGTCTTTTACATTTTGTGCGTGGCAAGTTGCTGAAAGTGCAAGCTAGTAGCATTGCAGCGAGGGAAACCTAGCATCTGGGACAGGAGTGAACAGGTCAAGGACTGAGAAGGAAGTGTAAATTAGAGCGGGTGAAGTCACTGTCAAATCAGGTAGAGAAAGAAATGGAAGGGAAAAGAAAGATTGGGTTAAGAGAGGGGAAAAAGATAATAGAAAAGTAAAAAGTTTAAATGTTACATTTAAATCTTCAACAGCAATTAAAACTTAAAGGATTGAGACGCCACACTAGTAAGAGTTAACTTTCAGTGCCAGAGGGGTTGATTTGGCAGTAATTAAAAGGGTACTTAGAACAAAATGGACAAGATTTAACTTTGTGGCGAGTTTAGTTTGTATTTACTGCACAAATACAGCAACTCCACATCATTCAATTCATTTCAATGGGGCCAGGCAGTGAGTTGCCATTTTTGTGAACCCGGTGTAGCGGACTAACTTGGACAGACATTTCTGTATTTCTGCCTTTAAACACACATCTGCCCCTCGCATGAAGTGAGTGTAGCATTTGCACATAAACAGCAAGCACCATTAGCCTCATTGATCTTTTGACAGCAAATTACAGTCATAGGAATAGCAAGCGACCATTTAGTCCCTCAAGCCTGCCCCACTATTCAGCGAGATCATGGCTGATCTATGTCCCAACTCCATATACCTGCCTTTGCCTCATATCCCTTAATCCCTTTGGCAAACAAAAATCCATCACACTCATTTAAAATAATTGATCTGGAATCAATTCCAAGCTTCTACCACCTAATTTAAGTGTAGAAGTGTTTCCTAATTTCACTCCTGAAAGGCCTGGCTCTAATTTTCAGACTATGCGCCCTAGTCCTAGACTCCCCAACCAGTTCAAATACTTTCTATCAGCCTTACTATCTTGAAACCTTCAATCAAATCCCACTTAACCTAAATTCCAGAGAATACAACCCTAGTTTGTGTAATCTCTTCATAATTTAACCCCTGGAGTCCAGCTATCATTCTGGTAAATCTACACCGCACTCCCTCCAAGGCCAATACATCCTTCCTAAGGTGTGGCACCCAGCACTGCTCACTGTATTCCAGGTGTGGTCTAACCTGGACGATGTATAGTTGTGGCTTAACTTCTACCCTAGATATGAAGACCAGCATTCCATTTGCCTTTTCCTGTACCCTTAAGACATTTTAATGATTTCTGCACACCCATTATCACTTGCCTGCATAGAACTCTGCACTCGAAAAAAGTAATTTGCTGTGTGAAGCATGTTGAGCTGTTTTGGCAATGGGACAAGGTGTTTCATAAATGAAAGGTCCTTTTTCATTAAGGGAAAAGGAAGTGTTATTACATTTTTGACTGTTAACAAGAGCAACCCTCAGCTTTTATAGTTCTGCTGCCACAAAATACTGATACTCACTCTGTGAGCACATGAATCCTTCCCAGCCTTCTTTGCAGACACAGGTAAAGGAATCTCCACTGACCACACAAGTCCCGCCGTTCTGACAAGGATTTGGTAAACAGCTACTATTTCTTGCTATGGGACGGGGATGGAGAAAAATAAAGATCAGTTTTTGCCAACTGCACCATGAGAAAATGAGGCGTAAAATAAAATAATGCAAATATTTACCGATGTTGCAAGTGGCGCCTTCCCAGCCAACAGGGCACATACACTTAAACGTATCACCTTCATCATAACACGTCCCGCCATTGTTGCACGTGGCTTCGTCACATTGGCTATCTCCTGCAAAGCACAAGTTTAAAAATTGTCCACACCAGATAACAGTTCTGCTTTCTTGTGCGAGCAACACAATGAATATAAACAAAAACATGAGGAAATAAGCAAAGAATACTTACTAGAATGGCATGTTTTGCCTTTCCAATCATTCTTGCATTCACAGTAGAAGTCATTCACCAGATCCTGACACTTGCCTCCGTTCTGGCATGGGTTTATACTGCAATCATTAATATCTGCAAAACAGAAACGCAAAGACTAACTTGACAGCTGCACACCAAACACTTGTTGCTTCAGCTATGAGGTAGCACTATTTCACACCAAGCAGTGCCATTTTAAAAAAGTGCACCTTCACACACACCCCTCTTTATCTGTGTAACCTCCTCCAGGCCTACAAACCTCCAAGGTTTCCACACTTCTCCAAATCTGACCTCTTGCCCATCGCTCCACTATTGGCACCATGCCTACAGCTGCCCGAGGTCCCAACCTCTGGAATTCCCTTCTTAACCACCTCCCCCCCACCCTTCTGACAAGCATTTGTCCTAATATTTCCTCATATGGCTTGGTGTCAAATTAACACTCCTGTGAAGCACCTTATGATGTTTTAATACATTAAAAGGCGCTATAGAAATGCAAGTTGTTACTGCAATGCCTGCCTGGCAAATACAACAAAATCTATACATCAAAATCAGGTTTCACTAAAACTATCCAGCTTCGAAATTTCTAGCCTTAGGAATACAAGCAACATCTTGAGGCATGCACCAACTGCATCACAAATCTATTAACTGAACAGATCACAAAACAATTCTACATCTTGCTTTAAACATTTGAGTGCTGCAAAAACAACTTGGAGATAGCACAACTTACTGATTTGGCAAAGGATTCCTTCCCACCCTTCACGACATATGCACTGATAAATGTTGACTCCGTCAATGCAGGTGCCGCCGTTTTTACAGGGATCACTCTCACAGTCGTTAATGTCTGCAATGGGAAATGTAGGTGGTCATTTTCAAAAATAAAAGTAAACTTCTGTTTTTCAACAGTCACTATTCTTCAGTGACGTGTAAAATTCTCAAACTTCAAACCAACATTTTGATCAATAACACTAAATGAGCAAGTTCCTGCTGATTTCGGATGCAATCTGATCAGAGAAAACGGAGCGCAGATAAAGACTATTAAATAGCCTGAATGTTTTAATCTCATGTTGAAACAAAGATTTCCGCTTCAAACAAACTACAAACTTAAAGACAGAAAATTGATCACAAGTTTTAAAACTGCACTCTGTTACCAAGTGTGGTCTCCCCACAAGTGAATTCTGTGTCAAGATCAGGGACAACCAGCTGATTATTCACAGATGCCACAAGGTCACAAGGGAAAATAAAAGCCTTGCTAGTCAAGGAAATATGTCCAACCTACAGCATAGTCCAAGGTTCAAACAAGAGGTACTGCTCTTCTAGTGCAAGAGCAGTTATGACCTGCAGCTCAACATTTACAGAGGAGGAACTGAAGCAATTATTTTTAAATGGGGCTTCGGGGGGGGGGGGGGGGGGGGTGGCGGGGAGAAGAGAAGAGAGATGGGGGAGGGGCACAGTCAAGGGGAGGGAGAGAGATGGGGAGGGAAGGAAGCAGGGGGACAGAGGCAGAGAGAGAGAGAGAAATGTCATTCTTACTTTCATGACAGTAGGTGCCAGTGAATCCCTCATTGCAGTCACAGGTGAATTTTCCCGCTGCCTGACTCTTGCATTTCCCATGAGGCCCACAAACATTTGAAGAGATGTACCGTATCCCAGCAGGGGTACTGTTGGATGCTACACCAACGGTACAGCTGTCAATAACTGAAAAATAACAGGAAACAAAATACTTTAATGGAACTTTTCAGACCCATGTCAATGAACTCTTATTCAAACGATAACAAAAGACATCCAGATGCATATACAGCTACTGATAAATTCCTCCACAAAATACTTTAAATTAAGAGCATGGTCTCAAATTTTGGAAGAGTGCCACTACTCCACATCAAACAAGGATTTTTTTTTGTTGCACAGGGCAATGGGGAAAGTGAGTGGGAAACCACAAATGTAATGTTTTAGACACAGAACACAAAGATGTGTTGCCATGACGGTATACAATTTGACTGCATTTTTTTCTGAAAGTATAAACAATTGAGGTACATACATTTTCTTGCAAACATTAAAACATATCAGAAGCAAGCTGAGGAATTATGATTGCACTCTGTGGTAGGTCTGACCCAACACCCTCCATCCACATAGAACAGAATGAGAAAGCCACTGAGCAATTATTAGGCGGAACACACACAGAGCTAGTTAATGGTTAGCCAGTGCCTGTTCCCTTGAAAATAACGTCCTTTCCTTTCTGTAGGAAAGGATAGCTCAAGATTCCCACAGCATCCTGGAAACATCGAAGAATATGCATTTTGTTTATGACAGGGTTTATAATAATGCCTCAATGACCCAATAGCCGTGCCGTGTACCAATAACCCAGTTGGAATGGCACGGAACATAAAAGAACATGCATGCTATCTTATAACTGGCATAACTTTGCTTAGCATTTTCCCCCCCCATAGCACTTAAGATAAGAGAAAGCTGCTTAAGCAAGTAACTGGGATGTACCTTCACAGGGAGTAGTTCGGCAGTGGTCTTTCAAATGGGAACAATTTTTTCCTTCATAGTCCTCTGGGCAGCTGCAGAAGTAATCATTGGCCAGATTAAAGCACTGCGCCCCATTCCGACATGGATTTGGCTCACAATAATCAATGTCCAGCTGCAATGTGTAAAAAGGGAAAGAGTTAAGTTCTTCTAACCTACAGAGGATAGGCAATATCAAACATTCAAAAAAAAAGAGGTCAACAAGACAAAGGCAGCACATTTATAACACTTCAACCCTTCCACCTAGAGTTTAATCGCACTCCAGTTAGCACTGACCTATAGCACTATTGTACTTCTGGGTTTCAACATTACTCATCTGCAAGTTATCTTGAGAGATATGAACTGCCTAACTTTTTTTTCCTTCGGGTTAAAAGGATCGCTCTGTTACTTAGCAGGTAAAGGAAATATGAAATAGCCATGCAGATCAGAAGGTCCCCGGCGTGATGTGATCATGGGCAGCTCGTTAAACTCCAGCCAACGGCTCTGGCACCACAATTAACATTAACAACCCTGGGGTTGAAGAGGGGAGGGGATGGGAAGAAAAAAAAAGGAGTTCCTGATCACGTGATTTTTTGGTGGAAAGATGCAGAAGGTGCAGAGCGAAGACAGGATTGCCTGTTAGTTCTTCCCTTTCAACCCCTACAGCGGACTCCCTTGTCTGGAAGTCGCATATAAAATACAATCATGTGGAGCTCCAGCAGGAATTAATGCTCAAGGGTAGGGTGAAAATAAAAGAATTGGTTCAAGAAAAAAAAAACACCTGCATTTCCACAGCATCTTTCACGAGCTTTGCACTTCAAATATACTTCATTGACTGTAGTCATTTTTTTTTTTGTTAATTCATTCATGGGATGTGGGCATCACTGGCAAGGCCAGCATTTATTGTCCATCCCCAATTGCCCTCGGGAAGGTGGTGGTGTGCCGCCTTCAATGCAACTGAGTGGCTTTCTAGGCCATTTCAGAGGGCAGTTAAGAGGCAACTACATGTGGGTTTGGAGTCACATGTAGGCCAGGTAAGGATGGCAGATTCTCTTCCCTAAAAGGACATTAGTGAACCAGATGGGGTTTTTTTTTAATATAAACAATCCGGTAGTTTCATGGTCACAATTGCTGAGACTACTTTTTTATTCCAGATTTTTAATTAATTGAATTTAAATTCTCCAGCTAATGGTGGGATGCGAACTCACTTCTCCGGATCATTAGTCCAGGCCTCTGGATTATGAGTCCAGTAACAACCACTATGCGATTGTAACCTCGTGCTGTCATGTGGGGGAGGGGGAGGGGGAGCGAGCGCAAGAGCAAAAGGCCACTTTAACTACACAGAATTTAAATTATACTCTGCTTCCGAATTTTCATTCTAATCCTTAGCCAGTGTGCAGGAGGCCTGAAGTGACTTAGAAAGGCACAGTGAATACCAGTAGAACAGAGATCTTTTGTGGTAGCCCAGTTATCCAGAGCATGCATTACACCCAGTGCTCACCTGACAGAGGTTTCCGGAGAAACCAGCAGGGCAGAGACATTGGAATCCATTGACTTCATCTTGGCAGTGGCCCCCATTGAGGCAGGGGCTGCTTTCACATTCATTGATATCTTTCTCACAGTCATCTCCTGCATAGCCAGGCAAACAGGTACAGCGATAGTCATTAACTAAATCCTGAAAAGAGGGAGAAATCAGTCAGGTCAGTGCAAGCACATTTAATCCCCGAAAACAGTCTTAAAATGGGGTAAAATGAATTGAAAAAACACAGACAGCTCTCAAGTAATTTGTCCAGCAGAGAAACAAGCTGAATTACTGGTAGACCACAAGTGAGTTCTCATCGCCTTGCTGGAGGTATACGTGGTTCAAAATGCTAAAAAAATTCTCAATTCTAAAAAACGTTAAACTTTAAACTGTGACAGAGTTGTTTGTCAAATCGAAATTAAATGCAGATAAATTTTGCTTGCACTAAATCCAAGTGGTTTAATGAATTTTAACTTAAAACTGAATCTCTGCAATTTTGACAAAAAAAAACTTTTCACATAAAAAGCAAAGACGCACCTTGCAAGTTCCCCCATTTTGGCACTGCCCATGACAGTCATTAACATCTGTAAATAAAACAATTGTAAACATGAGGGATTAGGATATTAAAAAGACTCCCTTGTATCCATGGGATACAATTCTGTCATATTTGCTGCTCTCTCTTAGGTAAGCTGATTATGTTGGGTCTAATGCCAGACAACCCTCTGAAAATAGTTACCCAAACTTCAGTTTTAGCTTGATATCAGGAAGTAGTTACAATCTGTCCCAATGACTGATAAAACTATTATTTTCACGCTGGCACTTCAACTCCCTTTTTGAAAACAGTTCTGCAGATGTCTCCCTGCCCAGCAACGTTTTTTAGTTAGTCGTTCTGAAGGCAGTTTTGAACTTGACAAACCATACACTTCAGATCCATAAACAACCCCACACAAATAAAAATGCTAACCTGAATCGCAATTTTTGCCACTCCATCCAGGCATGCAATCACAGTAGTAGTCACCAATCAGATTTCGACAGGAGTTTGCATTTACACAAGGCTTTCCCTCACATTCGTTGGCATCTGGGACAAGAAAGGAAATTTTTAAGAAGTCATGTGAAAATAGCTGTTCTGGGCAGATGAGAACTTGCTCTTGTAACCAAAACAGAAAGAGAGAGTGAGCATGTCATAATTGAGCTGTGTTTTACCCTCCGGTGATTACAGCTTCAAATCGCAGGGCACCCACTCCAACCGAAGTTAGGTAATGTATCTATTCTCACCCAAATCCTTGCACGAAGCACAGAGCGCTTTGTAAGGGAGCTTGGACACAAGGTGAAAGGAGAGGAAGCTAACAGAGCAGGAGGAAACCCAACAATTGCACTTGCCATGTACAAATTTTAGCTTTTTCTTAAGGACGACCAGTAAGCATTCTAGGGGAACTCCCACTCACACCATCCCATCAGTTGTGAGTGGCACACAAGGGGAGAAGGGAAATAAAAAGGGCAATTCACCTATTTAAAACACAAGATGCAGTTTAGACAGATTCACTGACACAAGCCTAGTTACTAACTAATAGCAAGAAAAGCAGGATTAGACAATAAAAAGGAGTTAATCAAGCATTTCCAAAGTCCAGTGAGACTCTGCTTGCCCCCGTTGTAGTCAGGCAGATTAAAGGATTGCAGAAGGAATGCAGCCAGCCCATTCTTTGAGATCATCCCCATTCTAAATCCAGCTGAAAAACTCCTTGGTTTGAGGGAGTTGACATGACTGAGAAAGGTGTGGTGTCTTTTGCAGAGGAACAAATACTGCTGCATGTTTCCCACCAACAACCCCAACCTTTATTTAAAAAGTATGTTGCACTAGAAACAATCTACATGTCCAAGTCTTTGAAAAGGATTCAAAGGTGATCAGCAAAAATGGAGCTTTAAAAAAAAAGAGGAACGGCACTGGTTAAAATAATGGGTTTCTGGTCAGCTCATTACACAAGTACAAACCAAATTAAAAAAAAGTTACCTACCTAACTGGCACGTTTTGCCAGTCCACTGTTGTGGACAAACACATTTAAAGCCATCTACCATATCTTGGCATGTACCACCATGGGCACAGGGGTTTGGAGCACACTCATCAATATCTGCACAAATAGAAGAGTGACAGAAATTTAGTGAAATACAAAGAAAATTCTGCAATTACATTAAAGTTTAACGTCTGCCTCTTTCCTTCTGGATTTGGTCAGCCTTTATCTTACTTGCATATTCACTTATTTGTCATGAGCTAGCGCAAATATTTACACTTAATTAAACTGCAATGCAAAGTTGGGAGAATGGCCGACATGTCTTTGTTTTTTGTGTCTCCCCTGCCTCTGCCTTACGTGTGCAGCATCGGAAGCATCAGGATACTTACCAACAGTGCAAGTTGGGCCAGTCCAGCCAGGGGCACACAGGCACTCGAACCCCACTGCGGTTTCAGAACAGCTTCCTCCGTGATGGCAGGGATCAGAGATGCAGGCATGCTCAGCTAGAGTGCAAGAATATACCCATCAGCAATTCAGCATTCTATTTTAATTCCTTAAAAGTCATAACCCTATCCGATCATTTGCTTCCCAAACTGCCTTTCGCTCTCCGCCTCCATAGCCTGTGCCACTGTACGGTCTGTAAACAGGCAGTTTGTTTTTTGTTTGGATACAGATCCCATGTTCTCATTAGCAGTCCATGATTTCAGAGTCAGGAAATCATCTTTTATTTCAAACTGACCTAATCAATGCACCATGACTTATTGCTGACTTGATCCAGAACAAGGACCTCCAGCTCCAGGAATGGAATCCTACACTTCGAAGTAGTTTTTATTAGAATATATTTTAACTGCATCCGTAGGCAGTTAAAAGATCCTAGAAAAAACTGTAGCAAGCTCGACAAGTGCCTTGATAAAAACGGGTTGATCTTTGTACTCTGACTTGGATAAACTGCCATGGGATCTTAAAAACTTCTTAGAAACAAAATACCACAGCAGAGCCTAAAGATTTGATCTCTGCACGTATGTGTCAAGCCTACGAGCAAACTTGTAAAGCCAAGCTAATAAAGCCATCAACAGAAAAAAAAAGGTAGCTCACAAAAAGAGACAGATAAATCGACAGAACCAATTCATTGCTACAGGCCAGCCAGCTGCTTTTCATATGCGTTTATTAAGAATAAGGAAGTGTTTTCTTCATTGAATGGGAAACCTTAAGCAAATTCTTAAAGTTTATAGAAAGGCAGGAGTATGTCTTGAGAACTGCACAGTTAAGCGCGATAAAACCAAAAGATTCTAAAATGGGTCTAATTTTTTTCCCCTGCAAACGTGGGCATTTTTTTCAATTCATTCAAACTTAATTCTTAAGTAACGTGGCAACGTGCTTTCTTTAAACTATTTTTTCCCCCTTTCTCTTCCTGAAATCGAAACAGTACGGCACAAAACAAGACCATTTGTCCCACTGAGCCTATGCCAGCTCTTTCAGAAAGCAATTCAGTCAGTCCCACTCCCATGTTCTTCCCCCATATCCCTGCCATTTTTTTTTCCTCCTTCAAATCTCTTTTGAAGGTTGCTATTGAATCTGCATCCACCCCAAATCCAAACCACTTGCTGCATAAAAAAGGTTTTCCTCATTTTGCCCCTGGTTCTTTTGCCAATGACCTCCTTGGACACAGTGGCTTCAGCTGTGGCTCAGTGGGTAGCACTCTCACCTCTGAGTTAGATGGTTGTGGGTTCAAGTCCCACTCCAGGACTTGAGCATCAAAAAAAAAAAAGAGGCTGACACTCCAGTACTGAGGGAGTGCTGCACTGCTGGAGGTGCTGTCTTTCAGGTGGATGTAAAAGATCCCATGCCACTACTTTGAAGTAAACAGTGGAGTTCTCCCTGGTGTCCTGTCCAATATTTATTCCTCAACAAATGCAGCATTATAACAGTGCCTACACGTCAAAAAGTACTTAATTGGCTGTAAAGCACTGAGATATCCAGTGGTCACGAAAGGCACTATATAAATGCAAGTATTTACTTCAGACACTTTTCTGGACTGCAAGATCCAGCTACTCAATGGATCAGCTAACTAGACTCAATTATTACAACAGGGCTGTAAAGGAGAGCATGACAGTCAGTTAAAATGTGGCACTCGCTACCACAAGGAACAGTTGAAGCGAATAGCACAGAAAGTGAAAGCTACATAAACGAGCAAAAAAGGAATAGAAGGATATGTTGATGGCACCGAGGAAAGGGGGTGGGGTGGGGGAGGAGGCTCGTGGAGTATAAACACAGATTGAACTCGTTGGGCTGAATTGCCTGTTGTTGTGCTGTAAATACTTTGTAACTCAAATTGTTAACCTTAACACTCACCTATTTCACAGTTTTGCCCAGAATAGCCATCAGAGCAAGTACATTGGTACTTGTCAGGTCCAGTGTTACTGCAGGTACCACTATTCAAACAAGGCTGATGTGTTCCACAGTAATTTAAATCTGAAATTCAAAGACAAGACGTCTGGTTAGAAAATAATCAGTTTACATTTACGCGAGACAAAAAAGGAAAACACAACAGATGCTGGAAATTTCAGAAGAAAAAGAAAAAGATTGGAAATTGACAGGTCAGATAGCAACTGCAGGTTTTGGACAGGGCCCCCATCAGTACTCCAAATGTTAACCTCATTCTCACTGACAGCTCTGGCTGAAGATTGTGTTTAAAAATGACTTCCTGACAGTTTAAAAAAAATCTTGCACCATTGGAATCATCACTGGGTACACAGAAAATGAAAGACCTTTTAATCAACTAAGTCTTTAACATATCTACAATACAATCACAATACATTTTTATACTAAATCCAACATCTCCCATCTGCATTTTGGAACATTAGCAACTCACCAACGTATCTAAGGAGCTTAGCTTACCTTTGTTACACAGCTGACCACCCCAGTTAGTTTCACAGAGACACTGCCATGGTTCGATGCAAGTACCATGGACACATCCAGGATGAGGAATGCACTTATCACAGTACAACCCTTGCCAGCCATACTGGCACCTGTAAACAAGCAAAACATTAATTATATTTTAAAATTACAAAGGCAAACAGTCCTTCAACTTCTCTGAAGAGTTTCTAAAAAGGTATTCCTTTTTGCTTTGTTTATTGATGTTGTCATTTCTTATAAATAAACATTAAGGCAGACTTTCCAAGGTCTGAAGCCAACTTTCACACAAAAGAGTAACTGTTCAGGGAGACACAGCGTGCTTCTACCAAGTACAATATCATCTTATTTTCAGACCCTGCATAACTGAGTCAGAAAGGGTGTGTGACGAATCCTTCCTTAGCATTAGATTCAGCTTCTACCCTGAATCACAAGACTCCCTGAACAGACTAGCAAAATTTAACATTCCAGCTATCGATTTTTTTTTTTAAATCCCCACCTCAACCATACCAACTTAATTTTAATCTAAACATGCACACTTGCTGAACCAGCAGACCACTCATGATTGTTTCAACCAGATGAAAAGGAAAACCTCTTACTGGCATTGCAGGGGCACCACTTACTGCTCAGAAATGACCGATATGTAGCCACTTCCTGTGACCCCAAAGTGACTGCTGGAAAGCAATTTACTTCTAACACTGATCCGTCCAACAGTTAAGGTTAAATGATCAGCCTGGTGTATTTTGGTAGCTGTCTTTCATTTCATTACTTCTTTTTCCCATACTCTAGCATTCCCCCTCCCTCCATGTTATTTTCCCAGTGCTGAAGATAGTGTGGGGGTGGCGGGGGTTGGGTGATGGTAAGGATGGAGTTTAAGTCACTTCAAAACTGAACCGCATGCAGTTACAGCTGGATGTCTGGATACAAGTTTAACATTACAAGCCATGACAGTTAAAAGTGCAGCAGGCACGCACTAAGAATAGTAAATCGCAGTTAAGATCTACAACGCTGATTTACAAAGTACTTGCAAAGCAGTGCGAAAAACAAGTACCATATAAACCAGGAATCTTTTAAGCTCTAATTAGGTTACTGGCACCTAAAAGCAATGTCAGCCTTCGCGACTCCCATGTTATTTCCCCCAGGATAGCAGAAAATGAGTCTCCGAAAATTGTCCATAACTTTACCCATTTGAACCAAACATTAAAAGGTACATTTCTGACTTTCCTACTTTACTATTTATATCAGAGTTTGGGGAGGAAGAAATGAAAATTAAAATCAGAACAATTTAAAGTTGCCATAATTTTACCAAGGGCCCGTACCCACAGCCTGTTAATTCTCTAGTGTTTTAAAAGCTAATCTAATGGGAAACAAGAGATCTGTAAATAGAGAAGAGTTGACATGGAATCAAGGACTAAGTGGCAAGGCGGCAATTAACTTGAAGCTGCTAATAAACCAAAAATAAACCTGTCTACACAAGTTAAA
This sequence comes from Heterodontus francisci, assembly GCF_036365525.1. NCBI lineage: Eukaryota > Metazoa > Chordata > Chondrichthyes > Heterodontiformes > Heterodontidae > Heterodontus > Heterodontus francisci. Next base: position 8,822,468 of record NC_090383.1, on the reverse strand, counting down.
GAAGAATTTACTTTCCCCCAAAAACAAAAATTCTCAACGGCTCATTACAGGATAAAAAAAAACAAAATCCATTTGTTAACTTTCAGTAGCAAACTTGTGCAAAATTTCTAATTAAAGCAAACATGCAAGCACAGACTTAATGAGCTGCAGGCTATGAAACGTTTACAGTCCAAAATTGTTAACTTCTTTCCCCATTTTACAGATACAGCTAAACATCATTGGAGCAAGTTTCATTGTGGATGTTAGAAATAGATTAGTTGCAATCTTTAAAGGTCACTGCCCAGTATAAATCTAGGAGTAGCTCTGCATTAACGAAAGTGACTTATTTATAAAATAGGGGTGCGGGACTGAGAAAGGAGGGGCTATTGCTTCAAGCAAGGCTATTATTCAATTCAGAAACAACTTAAAAGTCTCAACAAATTAAAAACAAGCCAGAGAAGGAAATATACTCTTCTGAAAGGAAAATAACCCAGCATTAGGTATTAATCCAGAACAGCCCTGCCACAAAGAAGTATCCTGTTTGTAATATACTTCAGCAAGTTCTCATGGGAAATTCTCAACAATTCCATTAGATTTGCACAGATGGGCAATCTTCGCCTACCCAGCAGAATCTGAGCTGAAGTTAGCACAGCAGATGCAATGAACCACTCAAGCACGAACTAAGCATTTTTAATTATTAAGTGGCTTCGCCAGTAATTGTATTAAAATGGAACCAGAAAGCAAACCTTTCAGATGCATAAACTCCAACTAAATCAGTGCTAAAATGCTTCATGCAGCGATCAAAAAAAGATGAAAACACAGTTCAGGGCAAGCAATGTTCAGTTCTGTAATCCAAAAATTATTGAACACAAGGCCTAAACTTCTACAAATGCCTTCACTCTTCTAACCTACAGATAGCAGGTCAGCCAGCTGTGGCATAGAATGGGGAATCCATTGTAAAAGATACAAATGTTCAGCAGAGAGCTGCGGAGCTATGCAAATTAACTGTGGGAACATTGCACCTTAAGTAAATAATCACCAGTGCATGCCCAGACAATGAGTGGGAGGTGAGCTGTTTTTTTCATATTAAAAAAAAAATGGGAGGCCCAGAACCTAGAAACAAAGCTCGCTGTGCTGGTTCAATTGCTGTAACCCCTGCTAGGCATGTTTATTCTGATGACAACAGCACAAATTAATGCCAGCCTCTCCCCATCTGCTCTAGTCAGTTTCATCAACAGTTTTGATTTGAACCTGACAGTAATTATCAAAAATTAATAGAAAGGAATTTAAGGATTTAATTTAGGGCACAAACCTGCTCAGTTAACCATCAGATTAAAAGCCTGCTGTGTGTACATTAGCTGTATTTGCAGATCAGGAGAGACAGGTGTAATTTTTAAGATTATGTCGTCTCTGGAGAACAAGCGTCTCATGGGAAAACAATTAAATGAAGAAATGGACATTCCATCTTTTTAAGCAATTTGCACAACCGCACACACCCTTACACTTTCTGGAAATGGCAAGTTAAGTGAAGCGCTTTATCCCACTCCCAACAAGCACCCCTCCCCCAGCAATCCCCTTGCTTTTCCACCTCTCCATTTCCCCAGCACAAGCCTTTTAACATGGCAGTATTACAAAAAATATTTACTTCCATACTTCCTAAACTAAACCTACAACTGCGCTCCTAAATTTGCAAACAAGCAACTACAACCGAAGCATTAAAAAGGCCAGCATTCGAATTTTTGCATTCAGTTACTACTGAGACGCTGCCATTAACCTCCGAACAATTCGAGTGCAGCAGAGAGGAGCAGAGACTGCTTTGACTAATCCTATTTTAAAGATTGCTTTGCTTCTACTTATAAAGTTAGTGCTCATGCACTGGATGGGGAGCGGTGGGGGGGGTTGGAGGAAGGGGGCTGTGTGGGAAACAAAGAAAAATGAAGAGCAGAATGAGTAGAGGTGGGAGGACATGGAACCAAATTTAAATAGCTTACAGTTACAGTGCAACTGGTGATTATCACCATGTCAGAGCAAGCAATGTAACATCAACTTAGTCTAGTGGCAACAGTCCACGGTCATAGCTTCCCTCGAGATCAGGAGCACAAACAATTAGGATAGCCTGGAGTTGGTTTGTTCCTGCACTTATCTTTCTTGCATAATAGATGTTGGCAGAGTTTCTAAAACCACTGTTGAATTACGAAATAAAATTGTTTTTAATAAAATGTCTAAACTGCCACTCTTAACATCTCAATTTAACCCTTGGAGTGTAGCAAAGCTCAGAGCTTCGCTGGCCTGCAGCAAACATGAGCAGTAATGCTTCCAGGTTTGAGGCCTCAAAAAAAAACGGAATTCAAAAGTGTCAAATCTTTACATTTGTGTTCAGACTTGGGAGTGGAATCCTTTGAAGTCTGCTTTTTTGTCCTGTTTCAAGATACAGGCATGATGTGTTGCATCATTCTATACACGTCCCAAAAATAAATATTGGAACCCAAGTAATAAAACAAAACAACCACGCGTTTAAAATTAATTTAGTGTCGGGAGATCAATTCAGAATTGTTTCTTAGAGAATGACTTGTTCAGAAGAGCGAAAATATCAGGAGAGTCAGGCGAGAGTTAAAAGTGTACGCTGCATTGTGTACTCTTCAGTTCATCTGTCTGGCCCCAAGGTTCGAAAGCAATCATCTCCTTCAGCCCTGTTTATTCCTACATTTCCAAGTAAAATGTTTTTTTTTTTAAAGCTGTACCAGTTTGTTTTTATTAGAAAGAACTTGTACCAGAAGTTTCATGCCCTGAAGATGTCCCAAAGATTTTTTTAAAACTGCCATTAAGTTAATTTTGAAATGAAGTCACTGATGTTTTGTAAGTAAACATAGCAGCCAATTTGCTTAAAGTAAGGTCTTAACACAAGATAGCAAACCATTGTTGGCCAGAACACCAGGGGAACTAAATGCTCTTCACGAGCGTGCAGTGAAATGTCAACCTAGATATGGGCAGTGAAGTCCCAGAGCAGGGTTTGAACCCACAATTTTCTAACTCAGTGTATTATTACAGACTCGAGCGTTACAGCGAAATTATTCTTGGCATTTCAGTCATTTAATCACTGTCACATTAGCATTGTTTTCAATACGATGCTTTAATAGCAAACTCAGGAAGCCTGGAATTCTGTGACCTGGCAGCGTTCAAGAGATGAGCAAAAATATTTCTGAAAGAGTACAGCAGGATCGGTGAAGATTTACATCAGGTCCTGACCCAAATCCTGGAACAGGTCTTGGTTCCGAACAAGTCATTTTCCAAAGAGTCAGCTGTGGCTCGGTGGATAGCACTCACCTCAGACTCAGAAGGTTGAGAGTTCAAGTCCCATTCCAGGACTTCCGCACAAAAAACCTAGGCCGACACTCCAGTGCAGTACCGAGGGAGCGCTGCACTGCCTGAGGTGCAGTCTTTCTGATGAGACTTTAAACTGATGCACCGGCCCGCCTGCCCTCTCAGGTGGACGTAGAAGATCCAATGGCACTATCTGGAAGAGCAGGGGAGTTCTCCCCAGAGTCCTGGCCAATATTTATCCCTCAATCAACATTTAAAAAAGAAATTCTGATCTTAATCAAAGACCTGTTTGTGGGAGCTTGCTGTATGCAAATTAGCTGCTGCATTTCCTACATTACAACAGTATCTTCACTTCATTAGCTGTAAAGCATTTTGGGATGCCTTTGGTCATGAAAGGTGCTATATAAATGCAAGTCCGTCTTCCTTCCAAAAGCTCAAAGGGTTTCGCACATTAACATGAGTTTCAGGTATCTACTTCCTCGCTGCAATGTGACCAATTTTGCCCATTTTACAATCAAGTTTACAATAAATGCCCAGTGCTTTCAGAGGGGCTTGTGTGTTTACCTGCAGTCTCCAGGTACTTTGCAGGAACCATGCTCAGGGCTGCAACCCTGACGACAGATAGCTGGAAAGGAAGAGGAGGGTATTACAATTCAACTAGCATACAGACAACTCTTGCAAACATTCTGCTGGATATGGTTTAACCCCCACCAGCATTAGAAAGTGTCAATCCAAAAATATATCTTCTTGAAAAGAGCAATTGGGATTTAAATCTGAAAAGTGAGAGAACTTTTCTGCACATTGGGGGCTGAATTTTACCAGTCCCTCGACACGGTGGGTTACGGTGCGGGGGGGGCCTGTAAAATTCTGTGGGGAGAAGGGCCTGCTGCAGATTACTGGCAGCGGGAGGGATCTCTGTGCGGCCCCTCTCCAACCGCACAGTGGCAGCACCCCAATTAGAATATGTTAAACGGGACTTACCTCTGCAGATTATGCAGACTGCCGCCTTTCCATGGACACTTACTGATGTTACTTTAAACAGGCGGCGTCACGTGCCGGCCCGTTCACTATTTGAAAAGCCAGCAGGTCATCGGAGTCAGACGGTTTCATGACAGAAGGCAAGTTGCGTTTGTAGGGGTCTCGCTCTGCATCCTTAAAGGGAGGGGGAATCACAGGGGTCTCGCTCTGCGTATTGGAAGGGAGGAGGGAGGGTGTCTGGGATTATTGGAGGGTTCAACTTTGTTTATCACATGGAAATAGGTCTGGCTCAGCCTACATTGTGTGATCCTCTGCTCCTGAGGATCCGTATGCGTCAGAGGCAAAAATCAACAAGCAGGTGCGAGCCACGTAGAGGCCCCCGGTCGTGAACAGCAGCTCCCAAGGGGAGCTCACCATTGCGACTGCCATGCATCTACAGGCCCATGATATGCCATTGGATGTCAGAACACCAGCCTCAGAGGCAACCGCGCATACCGAGGGTGGTGACACGTCTGTGCCCTGCTCAAGGATGACCTGCAGCTCATGGGCTCTGGTGGACATCCCATGCCTTTGTTCCTCATAGTGGCAGCAGTTCTCAAGCCTGATGCCTCTGCAGCCTTTCAGGGGCCCACCGGAGACCTTTGTGGGGTCAGAGTCAGCAGTGTACCACTGCATCAGGAAGGTCACCAATGCCCTGCACCGGAGGGCCAGCGTGTATGCCTGCTTCAGGACAGGCTCTCACATCCAGGCCCAGAGGGCCATCGGCAATGGCATCATTGTCGGAGAACCATAGGTTGTAATGTTCATAGACTGCACTCAAGTGGCCATCAGGCCTCCCGCCAGGCTCCCACCTGCAGACATCACCATTAAAGGAGCCCTCTCAATCTAGGTGAAGCTGGTAAGTGATCACCGCAGATGCTTGCTGCGAATGTGTGACCGCTTCTAAGGCAGCTGCAACGACACCTGGGTCTCATGCCAGTCCCGGCTGCCACCGCTGTTCACTGAACTGGCTCAGATGGTGGGGCTGGCTTCTTGGAGATAAGGGCTGTCCTTTGCAGACATGACTCCCGACACCAGTGACAGACCCCACCACTGCCGCAGAGGAGAGATACAATGCCAGCCACTGAGCTACAGGAGCCACCACCGAGCAGGAGATCGGCATACTGAAAGAACGCTTCCAATGCCTGGATGGATAGGGTGATGCCCTGTACTACAGGCCGAAAATGCTAACTCCTTTCTTTGCTGCTCTGCACAACTACGGACCCAATAGGGGCCAGGCCTGGCACGATGAGGACAGATGTCAACAGGATTCCTCCTCGGACTATGAGGATGCTGAAGACCTACAGCATGAAAGACGCAAGGAGGACAGATGGCACCCAGGCTCGGCACACGGGGCTAGCGGTGAGTTAGGGTCGTACAGCAGTGGCTTATCAGACAAAGGCTGTCTGCTCCATAGGAACCAACATGAGCTCTGCAAGCCACACGTCACCCTCGCTCACCTGCTGTGCCCCAGTCCACATCTGCAGCATCCCTGTGTAACCTATTAGAGGCAGCAGCTGACTGAGCCAATGTCCATGTCACTGCATCCGTGGAGACGCTCATGAGTAATGGTGGCATGGCTATGATGTTATCGCATATGTTGGCTCATCTGAAGGGCCAACGGTGCAAAGGAATGACACTGGCGCTACATGCTGGCATAGAGAAAAGGACACATGTTGGTGAGGAACATTTAGTGAAAGACGTATTTACATTGCTGTGACACCTGTGCATTCCCATTTGCGTCAAATGTGTTCTCTGTAAACGGGAGAGGTTGCCCCTTCTTGGTGCAACATCTGCACGAGCAGCCTGACTGGAGGAAAGTTGCTGATCTGATTGCCCTTTGGCTGTGGATGACTTTGGCGCTCATACCCTGTGCACACGAGGCCTACCAGGCCCCGGCTGGCTGGGGGAGTGCTCGCTCATCCCCTTCCAGTATTGGACCCTTTGACGGCGGATAGCCCCACGGCTATTCACCTCCTCTGCCATCTCCAGCCAGACTACCATGTTCAGGCAGGAGGGCCTCTTCTTACCGTCTCTGGTGAAAAGGACCTCCCGCCTTGCCCGCACAGCCTGGAGGACAGTGACCAGGGAGGCTTTGCTGCACTGTGGGGCCACCCTAAAGCACCCCTCTGCCATCCTCGGCTTTTGCTGTGGTCCTTTAAATGCAAAGGTGACTCCACCGTGTAACTGCCCTAATTTCTGGCTGCAAGGTTTGTCTTACACATGTTTGAAAACCAATGCCGGACTAGTGAAGTAATCGGAGCTGTTGTAATGGTTTTTCAACTATTACATATCGACACATGTCCACAAACACTTTGCTTCTGCTGATCATATTTATTGGTGTAATATTTCTAGTTGGCAATGCAGCTAGAATATGAACATATTTTTCTTTTTTTTTAAAAACAAAGATCGTATAATTGCAGTTACATGTATTTTCACATAATAGCAGAGAAATGAATACAGATTCCAAATGCATATCAGTCTGCAGCTTTTCACACTCAGATGATTAGATGCTCATAGCAGGTAATTATTCTTCAATTATGGTTTTATTTCTGTTGCGTATTTGCCTTTTATGATATATTTAAGTCTCATGTCCTGGAATGTGCAAAATTATTATAACCCAGGTGCGGCACACCTACAAGAAGGAATGTTACACTTGAGTGGAAGAGGATCACAACTTCACAGGACACTGGGACACAGCAGGGTAAGTATGTGGCAGCAAAGCAGTAAGTGCTGGGGTAACTCAGCAGGTCAGGCAGCATCTGTGGAGAGAGAAGCAGAGTTAACTTTCCGGTCTGCGAACTTGGTCAAGTTAACTCTGCTTCTCTCTCCACAGATGCTGCCTGACCTGGATTTCTACAGCACTTTCTGCCTTGCTGCCCAATTGACAGCAGCCCCACTCTTCAGCAGTCAGGTAAGTATTTCTTTGGCAGCTGTCAGGAAGTAGGTGCTGGGGCACTTTAAATAGAGCCCAGCACCTGCTGCACAGCTGTCAAAGGATTCTTCACTGCGCCGAATGTCCCGCCTCTCCCCACATAATATTTGGGGGGGGGGGGGGGGGGGAAAGAGAGGGGGGTGCTCAGTACAGTGATGCTAATGAGCCCCTGCGCATATTATCATGGGGGCTCTGCAGCGGCCACTAAATGCAGGCACCCTGCCGAGTTTAAAGGGCGCCACCCCAATTCAGCCCTGGATATTCAAATCTGCAATAGCTAAAGAATACAAGTTCAACAATTCTCGGTTATAACTGCTGAAGGATTTTTCTGGGGCTTTTTAAAATGAGCACAATCTTTTTCTGAGCCACGCTAAATTCCTGGGCTGGTTTCCAAAAAGATCATAGATTAATTGCTCCCATCCAATGTCACCCTTCTCAAATACAAGTTTAGCACTTGTAAGTTTTAAAAAGAAAAGCCACCAGCACAATTAAAATCAATTTGAGAAAATCATTGCCACAGGTCACATTAAAAGAAAAAAGACTAACCTTTGTTACAGTCATGTCCCATCCAGCCCTCCAAGCATGTCTTGTTGCCATTGTGATCACAGGTATAGTGCCCAAAAAAATCATCTCTTGGTCTGCAAAACTTGTTACATCCAAATCCATAGTAGTATTCATCGCACATCACCCTGATTTGATATTCAAAGTGGGCGACAGCACCATTGTGTCGCAGGGTTTGCCAGTGGTGACTAGGATTGATCATCCCAGAATAGACAGCCTTCTCTATCGTGTCTCCTGGACCTGTAGTTAAAACAAAATACAACAATATGATATCTACAAGAATATTTTGTTGCTTCACTAACCCAACTCTAAAATTTATCCCCATTCTCAGGCGAAGTGACTGTAGAATAACCATTCTCCAAATGATTTCGGCTCAAGGGTCTGAATGGCCTACTCCTGTGGCAATGGTAGCCCTTTCCTTTACTGAATCCCTAGCAAAAATAGCACCTATCGTATGCATCACTGATCCATTCAACAGGCTGTTGCACAGAATGCTGATTGATATCTATATTCACATACCAGTACTGGCACAGACAACGGGCTGAATGGCCTCCTTCTGTGCTGTAAACTTTTCTATGTTTCTACCTTCTTTACAAAATGTTGTTACGGCTCCTTGCAGCTGTCAAGAATGCAAATGCCGACATAACTTGTTCTTCACATTGAGAAACCCGACATCTGACATTCTGATATCAAAGTGATATCATTCAATGTTTGAGCAAGTTTGCTCAAATTAACACCAAGTGTAATGTTGGATGACATATATGCTCTACCCTATAGCAGACTGGCAGCAATAACATATCTGCAAACACTGGAAATTACACTTCTCCCGCACGCAGACTTCTTGCCCTCTTAAGAAAAGGTTTCACACTGTGATCAGAATCTGTATGGTACACTGGCTCTCAGATGTTATCTATTATTAGCTGTCATCTCAGGCTTCAAGAACAACCTTGGAACAGCGTCTCTAAATTATGCCGCCAAAATAATATTTCACATCAACCTGGCACATCGTACAGCTCTGTGGCATTTCACAGTGCCTTTTGAGTCTGCCAAATAGCCCGATTTAACGCTTCCTTTAAACCTGCTGCCGGCAGCACTTGGCTAGAAAGTGAAGATTTATCATAAAACATCTAGAATACCTGCACACAGTTAGTAAGGGATGATAGCACTGAACTGTGCTTTGCCCATCCATGGTCAATTATGACAGCAGCCAACCCAGCCTCCTGGCTGGAAAGAGATCACACATCAAAGTATTTATTATCCTAGCAGATTATACAAAAATGAGCCAAATTATGAAATATTGGCATATTAATGTAACTTACAAATGCTATGGGAAACTAAGTCTTAATGACTTTTTAAGGACTTAATGCAACTTTGGTAACTGGACATATTCCAGGAAGAAGCTAGTGAAGCAGCTGCAATTTTTAAAATTATGGGTAACTCTTTAAGACAGATGAGGAGAAATTTTCTCTCGGAGGGTTGCGCGACTTTGGAACTCTCTCAGAAGGTGGTGGAGGCGGGATCATTGAATATTTTTAAGGCAGATGGTATCAAGGGTTATTGGGAGTAGATGGGAATGTGGAATTCGAAACACAAACAGATCAGCCATGATCTTATTGAATGGCGGAACAGGCTCGAGGGGCCGAATGGCCTACTTCCGCTCCTAATTTGTAGGTACTCTGAAGTGCACGGTAACTCCCGATTTTAATTTCTAGAATGCTTTCAGTGCAATAACCATTACTGTAATTCTCAGTTTAATGTACTAAATGAACTCGTGTTGGACCCATAAAGTCAGCAGGTCCTGTTCAACTGAAAACAAACAGGATGACTGTCAAACTCTAACCCAGCCTAACTTTCTTTCTCTTGCAGCTTTGGGACATTTTTAACAACTGGAAGGGTTTTACTGTGTGATTATAAAGGCCACTCTTCAAAAAATCGTTACCTGAAGTAACATTTGTCTATAAATACATAAATTTACAACTAAAATTTCTCCCAACCAAGAAGCCAACAGACTCAAAACGATTTCCAAGGTTATTTTCTTGCTCAGAGGTTTAAACACCGCAGGCCATTTATATTATCCATCTTCATTACATCCCCGCAGCACTTTGATAAAACAATCCCTGATAACCAATCTGTAAAAGTCCATCAAAACAATGATAAACCAACAGATTAACACATACACGAGCACTCAGGCAAACCATAGAAAGATTAACCCTTAGGCATTCCCCGAACAGGCCGATCAAAAAAAAAGTTATCATTTCCAAATCAAGATAATAAGCAGATTATACGGTGTGGCAAGTTAGTTATTTCCTGATCCTACATTTAAGAATTAAGCATTCCAGAGATACCCACCTGCTTAAAAAGGTAACAAGGAACTTTATCTGGCCCAAGGTATTGTAAATACTATTTAACCAAATTCAGAAGTACAGCTGTTAAAATTAAAAACTAAAAAGGTGAACTGGCAGATTTCCTGCAAATTAACTCTGCTCACTTTGTGTAATAAATTCAGTAAAGGATAGCCCTATATTTGTAGGCCAAGTCAATAGTTAACCGCAAAAGATAAATGAGAGAAAATACTAAGGCATAATCTGCAGGAATGTGCAGCACCAGTTCATTCGTTTTGATGTACACCTTCAACACAAAGCGCAAGTTTTAACACCCAGATCCACCATTTATATATCTTGATCTAGTTAAGATCTTTTTTGTCACCCAGCAGCTCAGTTATAGAAGAGTGACAGATCTGCTTCCTCGCTGCACAGCCAACCATCAACCAGTTTTCATTGATACTCCCGCTTGGCTAGCACAGTTACTGGGCTGACCACCAACCTACAGCTGTAGTAACGGCTCACCCGCCTTCAATCTAGATAACCAGCAAAAGCATTCGTACAAGAATCTGACATATTAAAACTCATCTCTAGCTAATAAACTTGTCCTGATATTAGACCATATCAATTCGCAGAGCTGTAAATCTTAAGCCTGTAATAAGTGAGCTTTGCTTCCCTTTGTGATTACAAAGATCATACTGGATAACAAATGCATTGTTCCAAGTGTAAAAATATCAATTCACGCTCAGCCAAATGTGCAGCAAGGAATAGGTTTGTTGCTTTCACACCAACACACCCCTCCCACCCCCACAAGCTAGGAATTTCCATATTTTGCTTTGTAACAGTTACCCAGTTTGATGTAGGGCAAATACATTACAAAATCAAACAATGTTAATTAAAAATATGACAGATGAAGTATTATTGCAACTCTGCTGAAGAGACGATTTGCCCCCCCCCACAGAACTTCAGTGTCTGATTAAGATGGAATAGCAAACCTCTGTCCTTCATAACCCCAGTAATCGAAGGACTTCAGTTACGTGGATAAAATCGACAAAACTGTGGTTGTTCTCCTTGGAGAAGGGAAGGTTGAGAGATTTCATAGAGGTCTTCAAAATCATGGGTCTAGACAGAGTAGATCGCGAGAAACGGTTCCCATTGGCAGAAGGGTTAAGAACCAGAGGGCAGCAATTTATGATTGAGAAAAAAGAATTTTTACGCAGTGAGGATCTGGAATGTACTGCCCGAGCGTGTGGTGGAGGCAGATTCAATTGTGGCTTTCAAAAGGGAATTGGAATAAGCATCTGAGAACATTTGCAGGGCCACAGGGAAAGGGTGGGATAGCAGGACTAGCTGAATTGCTCTTGGAGAGAATCTGTGCAGACAATGGGCCAAATGGCCACCTTCTCTGCTATAACCATTCTGTGATTCATTAGCTCCCCCATCATAAATAGGGCTCAGCTGTACTTCCAAGTCAGAATTTTACCCGAGACCACAGAGCTTGAGAAATGAGAGGTCAGTTCAACAATCTGCAGTTAAAAATGCTCGTTTCATCTAGCTTCTGTCTGCATCAACAGGTATGTTTATGCATTTCAATTTGTATGTATTTTAAAAGTATACGGACTTTCAACAATCCAGGAAATCCTAAACTGGGTCAAGTGTTAATACAGACAGTTGAGAATTTTGCCAGAGCTAGAGGAAATGCAAGCAGTACAGTCATTACAGGTTTATGATATACAGTTGTGCATATGACTCCTGGTCAAGGCCACATAGGCCTGCATGACCCAAACACCTGCCGTTACCCATCAGCTGTATAAAAAACACTCATAGCCAAGTAAGGCATGTTCCTCCCTACTTGCTGCCCCTCCCCCACAGCCCACCTGTCAGCACACAGTCCAACACTGGGAATGGGCTAAGCTTAAAAGGGGGAGAAGAATGCCCACAACTAGACTGCACCATCCCTTTAGGTTGATAATGTGGGATTAAGTGTCAGAATAAGACGAGAGACAAAACTTGATTTGACTGGGGATTGGGGGGGTTTGAAGAAAATCAAAAACATTAAATAACAAATTGGGTAATCAACTGTAGCCCAAATCCAGCCTCCAAACCAAGATTAAGAGATCTGCAAATGCCTTACATCCTCTACACTTTCAAACTGAGCCTCCCTGGTTTAAGTTAAAATGACATGATGTAACATCTACTTTACTGAGCATGCCATTTCTATTTATACTGCACACAAATCTGTAACCCAAGTCGACTCCAACACTTACTGGTGTCATTATTGTAGTCACAGGCTTCCACAATCAAAGTATAGGACCTCTGCAAGACAAACAGAAAATGCAGGCATTAAAATCAGGAAGCATGAAAGCAACATTCTTTTTAAAAAAAGACATCCATTCAAAAAAAGTATCTGCACTACCCTGAGATTTGTATACCTTGCAGAGCCAAGCAAGCAGCAATTAAATAGCACAATGTTTTGAGATGGACAGTAATTATTTAATTAAAACTGCAGTGACCTTTAAATGAAAAAGGTTCTCATCGCCTGTACAAATCGGAAGTGGAAAGGATAGTTACCATTATATTCCCCCACCCTCCCTCCCTGCGCCCCCTGCAAGTTAAATGATCTTGCATTTCCAACTCTTCCTTCCCCCAAATGTTTTACATTTCGCAGATTTAAACCTGAAGCTGTCAATTTCTGTAGCACAATGGATGTCAAAAGTGCTTTTTCTTCCCCCTGCTGCTGTTGTAAGTGAAGAACATTGAGGTGGAAGAGTTAAACCGAGCAATACAATCCCATGGGGTTTCTTCATTTCAGCACCCTTTTCAAAATGCTTTGTCTGTCTTAGGCCATCACTACTCCCACAAGTATCAAATATCCAAGGGCAGATCTTATGAATCTCAGCAGAAGAAAAGGAACATTTTCCTGTCTGAACAAAAGCTGGTGCGAAAAACCATCCTGGAAAAAAAACACACCTACTCGCCACATCGACAGGCACAGCATTATCCCACTGGAACGCTGCAACACTGTCAGCATTGAAGAGTAATACTAGATAATGCGAAACCTTGCCAGAATACTAAAACACTCACCAAACTCCCTCAAATTTTAAGAGCAAAACTTTTTATAAATGGCAGCCAGTTGCATCGATCTTACTGCAGTTTATTGAACAAAATGATTCTGGTTATTCCATACTCTAGGTTTACAAGGACTATTTGGGTCAGCAGTTATTAAAAATGTTATTTTTTCTCCTCAAAAGGAACTGTTTTAACTTCCTAAATAACTACGAAGGTCAAAATCCTGACAGCAAAAGTCCAAACAATACCTCAATGAATGCAATCGCCAAATTTTACAAAAAAAACAAGGTGGGATAGACAGCATTTTTGGATTGAAACCCAATTGTGTCATATTCACAGCCAAGTGAAACTTCGGTTTCACTTGCTGATCACTGTGGGAAAAAGCCTTTAACAGGACCAAAAACAGGCAAGCCCAGGCAAGTACCTCATGCCTCAATTTAAGAGACTCAACCTGCAGCCTAAAAATTACTTGTTAGGTGATAGGATCATAGCATTACCTAATGCCACCAAAAATCTAATTAAGCACGGGAAGCAATTTGAAATCGGAGGTTTGCTTTCAAAGTGTAGCAGCAAAATATTTGGTGCAATTAAACTCAAAAGTCAATGCATATGCAGCTTGGTATTCAAGTTTTGCATTAAGTGTGGCAGCAATGGGCACAGATGATGAAGGTGGGCATCACAGAGTATGAGGTGACCAAGTGTTACTATGGCCTTAATCTGAAATCATAGGATTCAACACCACAGATAACCAATTGCATTTATATAGCGCCTTTAACGTAGTAAAATGTCCCAAAGGTGATTCACAGGAGCTCAATCAAAAAAATTACACCAAGCCACATAAGGAGATATTAGGACAGGTGACCAAATACTTGATCTGAGAGCTGCTTTTAAGAATCATCGTACAGGAGAGGAGATAGTGAGAATTCCACAGCTTAGGGCCTAGGTAGCTAAGAGAACAGTCACCAATGGCAGACCGATTAAAAATAGGGGATGCACGAGGCAAGAATTGGAAGAGCAGAGATTTGAGGGTTGTAGAGCTGGAGGAGGTTAGAGATAGGGAGGGGACAAGGCCATGGACTGATTTGAGACCAAGGATGAGAATTTTAAAATTGAGGCAGTGTAATTCAGCCAACACAGAGGTGACGGGTGAACAGGACTTGGTGCGAATTAGGATACAGGCAGATTTTTGGATAAGCACAACTTTATGCAGGGTGGAAGGTGGCCAAAAAGTATGTCGGCATCAAGTCTAGAGCTAACAAAGGCACAGGTGAGGGTTTCAGCAGATGAGCTGAGGCAGGGTCGAGTTGCTCAACATCACAGAAGCCGTCTTGGTTATGGCGTGGATGTGTGATCAGAAGCCAATCTTGGGGTCACATGCAATGCAAAGTTTGCAAACAGTCTGGTTCAGCCTCAGACAGTTGCCAGGGAGAGGGATGGAGTCAGCGGCTAGGCAATGGAGCTTGTGGCAGGGACTGAAGACAAACAAACTGTTAATAGTTAAAACCTTACAGCAAATGAAGCCCTGATGGCTCAGTTAATAAGAGTACTTAAGTCGTTTGGACGGCTGCCCCAAGCTTGGTCCAGTTTGCACTGAGGCATGTCTTAACCAAAGGGCAAGACAATTAAGCCACGGTATGTCTGGACTCGAGAAGGGGTGATGGGGGGGGCGAGAGAATGGGAAGGTCCCAATCACTATCTAGTGACCCATGCTGGAAACAGCAAGTGCATGAGGAGCAGCTGAAGCCATGATAGACTGAACTGTGAAGTCCCCCACTGCCAAACTGACACAGCCAACATGCATCATAAGCTTGCAACCGGACAAGGCACCTGGCAAAAGGCAGACACTCACCAACCCCCTCGGAACATATCTTTCACCGTTCCAGGAGGGAAGGACAAAGGGAATTTTTAAATTGTATTCACCATTCTACCCATTTAAATGGAGAGACAGCTCTGCTTAGTATTCTAAAAATCACCTTGCAGGAGTAACAAGTCTTTTTTTTTAAATCCAAATGTTGTTAAATTAAAGCATCCAGGTTGCATTACTATGTAGAAGAATACAAGGTGTCATAACTAAGACCACATGTTAAATGGCTTACTGTGGACAAACTAACTCAGTCATAGTTTAATAGTCAATATCAAAACACACACAGCAGACTTTTCCCATTAAAATTTTCCTCTGATGATTCACTGCCAGGTTATCAGTACTGGGTAGATATCAGTATGTCGTTTATTTTTCCCATGCTCAGACTTGACCTACTCTCATCACTGAATTAATGGACAGCTCAAGACACAGTGCAGTTATTCAAACCAATATATCCCACACAAAGAAATCATTCTGTCCATCATTATAATTGCTCAGTACGCAGGAAAACCATGATCCACCCACATTAAACAATAAAAATGTGATCCTTTGGTGGTGCTGTGGGGAGGGAGGAGTAGCAGCACAGATACCTTTGCTCAAAATTAGATACTGTCTCAAAACCGAATCATGAATTTAGTGTTTATTTTCAAGTCATTACCATATATTCAGCCCTTTCGATGCAATAGTGTTTCCTGTCCCTTTTCAAATATTCCAAAAGGCAGAATGTTACATCTTTTATTCTCCAAAAACAAATTGTATTCACTATGCTAGAAGCTGGTCTCATACTCTCCCAACACCAAGGTTTTACAAGATTTTAGTTAACTTGGAACGATTTGAGAGTTTTGATAATGTGCCCCCACAAAGTTTAATAAAACTGAACAGCTGCACAGTAAGTTTACATTGTAAAGTTTGGAATGATACAAATATGGTTCACTAGGGTTGGAAGAAAATATAATTCCAAGTGGAATAATTAATTGCTCTTTGCCAGTAAGCTATTTAAAGGATATGGATTGAATAATTAGCATTTAAACTGTAAATGTGATCTGCTTAAAGCTTTCTATATCACTAGTTCTTGCCAAATATTCTGCTCAATGTGTCGGGGGGGGGGGGGGGGGGAGATGAGGGGGAGGTCGGAGAGGAGAGAAAGAAGGACATTTGAAAAGGTAAACTTATCATTTTCACAAGACTGGGGGACACAAAGGCAGTCCTAAGTCTACGCTTAAAATATTAAGCTATCTTTTCAGATGCTCATGATTCCCTGCACATTTGCAGCACTTGCAGTTATTTACTTTCCCACCTTGTCAATACAAGAGACTCCACAGCACTTCCCAGTGTTTAAGTACTTGACTTATTTTGAATATTTGTTCCCTTAAAATAATCCTAGCTTTCACCAGGCCTGACCCTACAAATGCCAGCACTGTCTCACATTAAAACACACCGATTCCAGAGAGAGTCTGGCTCTGTAAAGGAGGAGTGGAGCAATAAGTCTAGGTTCACAATATTTTAACGATTTTCAAATCAATTATATTTCTATTTTAAAGTGAGAAAAGGGGGAACTATCCAGTACAAAAAGAATGTAGAAAATCAGTCACTAATTGTTCAATGCCATTAAGTAGATAGCCTGTTGGGCTACAGATACATATAAACATCTATTGAGATTTAGCCAAGTCAAGGTCAGAATCTTGATCAATGTCTTGTGGTGCTGCACTGCAAAAAAAAAAAAAAAAATCAGACTAGTACAGCACAGGAGGCCTTTCGGCCCATCGTGTCAGGGCCAGCTCTTTCGAAGAACAGTCCAATTAGTCGTGCTTCCCCCACCCCACCCAGATCTTTCCCATTCCCTTTGCAATTTTTTCTCCAAGTATTTATCCAATTCCCCTTTGAAGGCTACTATTGAATCTGTATCCACCACACTATCGGGCCGTGCATTCAATATCTTGAATACTTTATTACTTAAAAATATTTTCATGTCGCCCTCTGGTTCTGTTGCTAATCACCTCAAATCTGTGCCCTCTCTTTATTGGCCCTGACACTGGGAAGTTTTTCTCCATCTAAACCCATGAATTTAAACACCTCTATCAAATAGATACTAAAATTCAAATAAATGTCAACTTTAGCATTGCGCACGTGTCAATTGCTACATTAAATTCCATCCAACACACCCAAGGAATCAGGCATTCAAGAACAGTAATTAAGTTGGATGAATTAAAAAGGCTAATTAGTGAAGTTAAAGATCTCCAAATTTATCTCCCACCTCACTGTGCCAGCCATGGCTCAATCGGTTGCACTCGTCACTGAATGAGAAGGATGTGGGTTCAAGTCCCACTTCAGGACCCGAGCACAACAATCTAAGCTGACATAACAGTGCAGTACTGAGGGAGTGCTGCACTGTCAGAGGTGCCATCGCGTGCATGAGACTTTAAAAAAAAAATGAGGCCCCATCTGTACTCTCGGGTGGACATAAAAGATTCCATGATACTATTTCAAAGAACAGTAGGGGAGTTATCCCTGGTGCCCTGGCTAATAATTAACCAACATCACAAAAATGGATTATCTGGTCATCACATTGTTGCTGGTGGGAGCTTACTGTGCACACATTAGCTCCCACATTTCCTACATTAAAAGTGACTGCACTTCAAAAGTACTTTATTGGCTGTAAAGCACGTTAGGATGCCTAGTGGTCGTGAAAGGCACTATATAAAGGCAAGTATTTTCCCCCCCAAAAGTGAGCCCATCTTGAAGGTCCACAGCAGCTCCAGTAGTCATTTGCCCCTTCAGTATAGAATTATACGATAATTCTTAATACTTGCTCCTTTGAGCAGTCAACTGCGAGAAAGCTTGATTTATACAGCGGGATCCTTTTATTTCATCTCATCTAAAAAAACATTATAAACCTAATGGCAGATGCTGTTAGATGCCCTGCGACAGCAACATTTTGACCCAACATCCTACAAGACTGGTAGGAGCATGGCTCCAATACAAGACTGGATTGAGGGCAAGGAAGCACCCGAATACAAAAAACTGAAAATTGCTCTCGTTTCACCAATAGGAACTAAATTAATAACCTCTGGTTCCAGAACAGAAGGGGAAACACTTCATTGCCACATTAAGTTGAGATGTAAAACAAATTAATGATATAAGCAGCTGCTGGCCTCTTTTCTTTGAGATCAGTGGCCAAACTGGCAGCTGAAGGCTAGCACCCCTCTATTCCAGCAGCTGTCCTGCGGTTGCCAAACGATGAAAGACAAAAGTACCGCTATCCAAACTGAGTGTGTAACATCCCATAAACTGGGATGTCTGATCTGGCGAGCCTGTTGGAATAATTAGTATCCTGTGAATATATAATATGCTGAAGTTGCCATTATTTGAAGTTCTGGTGTGCCTGGAAGCTCAGCAATGCTGAGTCTACTAGTGCTTCCTGTTGCTTGTCCTGTATTAGCATTATTTCTGGATGGCTCCATTATATTCCGTAATCCTCATCGCAGTCAGTTTGCTTTTGCTATTGTTCTTGGTTAATATTAGCAATCCCCGCCTCTGTCTGGGTGGCCAGAACACCACTTCCTAGACTCAGAATACTGATAAGCCAAACAGCGTTTTTTTTTAAAAAAGGGGGAAAAAGTACACACAGGCACACAATGCAAAGCACAAGTTATGCCAACATTAGCCTGTTAGAAAATGCAAAGAGCATACATTTTACAAGTTTGGCAAGAATGCAGCTTTTTCATCTTTTCTGGTTAATATTGGGAGTTGCTTTGGAGAAAAGCATCCCATTGAAAAATCTATTAAAATGCACCAGTTATTGAGGGTGCAAGGTTAATAGAAGAAATACCTTGCAGTTAGCCGGGCGCAGCAGTCAGGTTCATGAAGAGCAAGTCTGGACAAGAGGTTTAGTTACTTAGGGTAAAATTAAATAAAATCGAGCCTGTGCTTTAAAAAAAAACTTTGAAAATGTATAAGCAGTGTTCAATAGCCAATTCCATCCATTACCCTAACAAGCATTTTCCATGCCAGCCTTTTTAATACACTGGAAATTAGCAGTGCTGGAGCCAAGGACGAATTTTGTCATCTAACTGAACATTACTGCACACAAAATGGCTTCCAAAATAAACTGGCTACTTTCATTGACATGTTGTGGTTTCCTGACAGTTGTACAGTTTGTGCATAGTCAGCATTCCAGCTAATAGCAAATCAAAAAAGACCCAGATTTTTCAGTTACACTGAACTATTTTGTCAATAAAGCCAAGAAACAAAGGTGTCCCCATTACATTTAATCCACTCCATTCTTTATTCAATAGGAACACACAAGATAGCATTGTCCAGATCACTGGCTCCTAGATCAGGTTCAGTGTTCAGAAGTGGTCATTCACTGTACCTTAGTGATCGCATTAAATTGAAATTTGATCACAACTGCTGCAGTGCGTGACCAAGAGTTTTTAAAAAAACTGCAAGGTTTCCCCTCTATTCTGTTTAACAAGAACATTTGTTAAATTAGGCCATAAAACAATATGCCACAGGCATATAAAAAAAAAAGATAATTTAAATAAACTTCATCTACTTCAAAAGTATTCTCCTCCTCCTTCCCCCACCCCCCACAACCAACTTTAAAAAAAATCCAGCATCTGAAGTTGATCACCATTCTTTAATTGTGCCAGAAGGCAGACTCAGTGCACTGACTGACTAGTCAGAGATTTCCCACACACTTTCACACAAAGTACCAGGTGCAGCCTCACTTAGGCTGCCTGGAGACCACAACTGCATATCAAATCCATGGGAGTTCTAAAATGACAAGAGCAGAGGGATTTAGCAAGGCTGGAAACATTACAAGATCTGTTTAGAAATACTACAGCCTCTTGCCCCAAACTCACCACAAATTCATTCCTTGGCAAAATTATCATTTTGCTGAATACTATCACTGCAAAGTGAATATATATTTTTCAGGGGGAAAAAAAAAACTCATGCAGTTATCAATTTGAAAAAAATAAACCTGACGGCTGTTTGTCTTTTCTTGAAAATAAAATGAATGTATTTCGAAAGCCATCTCAATACAGCCGAACCAACTTTCAGATCAACTTGAGAAGTTCTCATTCTTGCGGATAGCTATCTGCAGGAGTCCGATGGCTATCAATTGGCTAACCAGCCAATCCCAAGACCGTGCTTTTGTCTTCTAAACAAATTGAAATTAAATTCAGACATGCCATAAGGGAAGAACAAACACTGATTATTCCCAAAGGGAACTCACCAACTCCAGCAGAAAAAAAGATCTAAGACTTATGCACATGAACTGCGGGGCTGCAACAAACTGAACAGAGAATTTCACTCAAGTTTATTCACCAAACTGATTTCTAGCCCAACTACAATATTAATTTTCCAGTCTTTCTCCAGAATTACTGCTCTGCATCCTCCCTAAAATGAAAGCCATCCTAGGTTTTTTTAAAAAGTTCTAAAACTTCAACCTAAAAATAAGGGAGAGGGGGATAGCAAAGCTAACATTTTAAGTAGCGTACTGAAAAAACACTATTTTGTTGGGATTCCAAATTAAGTTCAATATAAGACAACAGGGTCTTTTCTAAAACAATGAACCACAGCAGTAGTTTGCAGTACAATGAGATCCAGGTATTTGAATTACAGCAGCCCAAGATACATAGTGCACTTCCGACTATTGCATAATTTAGATTTCCTATT
Organism: Heterodontus francisci; assembly: GCF_036365525.1. NCBI lineage: Eukaryota > Metazoa > Chordata > Chondrichthyes > Heterodontiformes > Heterodontidae > Heterodontus > Heterodontus francisci. The sequence continues at coordinate 8,801,722 of NC_090383.1, read as the reverse complement.
CTACTGCACATTGCCATGACCAATGGCTCATGCGTTTCTGATCAATTCTACATCAACAGCAGGACACTATTTGCTGGGAGATAATGTGGGGCTTTCCCACCCCCACCATGCAAGAGTTAAATTTACAAAAACAGCCCTGCATACAATAGTGCTAACACTTGTCACGTCACTAAGTGGGGCAGTGTTTTAAACTCAGGTTTGACTTTTACAGGCATTTGTGCTAACTCCTTCCAATGCAGGTGCAGCTCGAGTGCACTCTAGTTATTCCTCAGCGCTAGGGTGTTTCTACGTTTCCTAGCAACCCATTCAACCTTCCAATCATCTAAATGAATTTACAGCCCACCATCTCCACACCCATTACTCGCATTTCCCTGTCAAACCCGACACATCAGAGCTGAGCTGTAAACTATTTGTGAAAAAAAGTATCACCCTCGCATTTACTATTATATGCAACTGCTCTGACATTCTTGACTTCTCCCTCACCTACTGTGGTACAATTTACATTTGTTGATTTGCCATAATGGCTGGAATTGCCAAGTACACGCTCTCTGAATAAGCAAGCATGCAAGATGACAATGTCCAATTAGAGCTCACCTTTCAACACAAAGAGGGAAGAAAGGAAGTGTCAATAGTTGTAGTCAAGGCAACGCAGCTTTTTCAACCATATACCCCCAATTACAAGGAATGTGCTCCTTTGTATCAGGTCATCTACAATACTAAACCCATAACAAGGAACTAAAAACCCCAATAGCGACCAAATGAAAGACCAGTGCTGATTACTACAGAGGTCCAAGTGCAGGGGATGCAGTTAAACACGACATTTGGACAGGGTTGCACTATGCATTACTTCACGATTTTACAGACAATACTCTCATCTCCCTTGTGCCTCTCTACACTGCACATTCACAAAGGCCATTCACGAATACTTCAATGAGTGCTTACTTGGCTATGACAGCACAGTACTACTAAAGCTTACTAAGTGCTCCTAACAAGTCAACATAAAACTCCTGCGTGTAACTTTCAATTGACCCATCAAATCACAAATATTTCATTTTATCTTTTCTTTTATTGGGGGCCCGTACATAATCAAGATAATCCTCTCCTTTACAAGCTGCAGCTTAACTGTCAGTCACAGTAACTGACCCATTCAAGGAAACTGTCACTTTTTGTAGGATTGTAATGCTTCAGTGGGACAGTCTTCCATTTAACACAAAGGACGTGGTTAAGAACTTCCTTGATGGGGGGGGGGGGGGGGGGGGGGGGGGGGGAGGAGAGAACCTGCACCGTGCTGAAAACCATTCTATTTCATATTTTCACGCAAACTTGCATTTTCTTAGCAAAGTGAAAATTTGGAGCAGGACTCAAAATCACCCAGTACATTTTAACTTGTTGACTTGCATCTCAATTGCATCAAGACTCCATAATCTTGTACCACTCATCTGCCCAATCATTTGTTCATTTGAAACCTTTCCAAAAAAATGCAACTTTGATTACACTACATGCAAATAGAAAGACATCAGCCACAATGCAAGAGTAGCATCTATGTACTCAAAGTGTCATGGGAACATATTAGGAACCCAGATGAATACTTTGCCAGAAACTCAAGCTCTGAATGCTGACTATTTTCTCTAAACACACAAATCACTAGGTCAGATTTAAAAGTGGAATTCATATCAATCTTCATGCAACAGACACTTGTATACATAGATTATAAATGTTCAGCCAGTGAAATTTCAGCCTTCAGAATCTTTCCATTATCATTGCCTCCATCACATAGAATCTGACTCAACAGTTTCTTACTAAAAAAGTCCACAAAAGCAAATTTACTTGGTCATTTTGCTAGGGGTAGGAAGTTGTAATTTCCTTAACTGAAACTAGACTGGAAGAACCTAATGAGATGTTGCAAAAGACACCCACACTTTAAACTGTGCAATGATGGATCTGCAATTCAAGTCCAAGCAAACTTTTTCTTTTAAACCCCACATTAGGGTGTGGGTTCAGGCGTAGGAGCCTAATGTAAAACACACCCCTTATCAAACACTGGAAACTGGAAAAAAATATTAAAAATGCAAAGTGAAGTCGAGGTGAAAAAGCTTTGGGTACATGGCATATTACAGCCACACCATACATCGACATTTCACATCGACTCAGCGGCAAAGGGGCTGCAGGTTTTAAGATGGCAATGAACACTCTCTTTGCAAGAAGCCATTCTCCTTTCTCTCCTCTCAAAAATGAAATGCTGTTATACAGAGAGCGCAATTTTTAAAAAACGTGACAAATGCACCACAGTTCTATTATAAAAGGAGAAAAAAAGTCATTTTTGCTTTGCAGACGCTGGCTCCCACTAGTCCTGAGGAATAAACATCGCCCATAGAACATACACACACAGCGGTTAATGTTTTTTTTTAAAACTGCTTGAACACAAGTGTTAAAACAAGTTTTAAAAGTTTTTGAAAAGTATTAGAAAGTGCAACAAGTATTTTAAAAGTATTAGAAAGTGTAAAAACAAGTCTTAAAAGTGTTTGAAAACAAGCGTAGGAAATTTTTAAAGTGTAAGTCAAAAGTGAGGAGGCACCAAGGGGAGTAGAGAGAGACAGAGACAGACATGGAAAACAGTCGGGCTCCCATGCAGCGTCTTTGCGTCTCCCTCCCTCTGGTACACGGGCTCCCCATGTCCCGGGGAACTCACTGGCCAAGCGAAGCTGAAAGGCAACACGATCCTGGACTCGCTGTTGCTACTGCTGCCGCTACCGGCTTTCAGATTAAAGGTATTCCCTCCGATGACCGGGGTAGAGGAGGATCCGAAACTACACGGTCCGCCGGGAGAGACGCGGGACTGATACTCCTTCAGGCAGACTTTGAAGAAGGTGTCGCACTCAGCTCGTACACACTTGCGGTCTTGGGGGTTCCGACTGCTCCCTTCACAACAATTCCCATTCTGCAACTCGCCGTTAACATTCTGCATGAAATTTATCTGCAACTCGAACTGCCCCGATGCTAGGGAGAGCTGGTGGAAGAAAATAAAAATGTAGATTAAAAAAAAACTTTTTAAAAAAAGTTCAAATAAAAATACAGAAAGTTTTAAAAAAGATACAAAAGAATGTTCTTAAAAAAAAACACAATGTAACAATAACTGGGAAAATAAATAAATCTTGTCTAACGGAGGGAACATTCCAAACAAAAATAGGGATAGAAATCTTAAAACAAGGAGCAAATTGCTACAACTGTAATTTGTAACAAAAAAAAGTGGGTTTTTTTTTTGAGTTGCTGTGATTTTTTTTTACTCCTCTCCGCAAAATTATTGCTATAAGCGAATGAATGATCAGCACAAAACCTACCTGGGTCCGCAAGACGATAAACCAAAGAGTAGCAAAGAGAGAGATTTTACTGCAAACCATTGCTTCGCCTTCCCTGCACTTGGGTGAACTGAGGGTGGAGCAGACCGTTGCACGGCAATATACTCCAGCGATTCTCACATGCACGACTGAAGACACTTGCTATGAAAAAAAATGTTTGAAAAGAAAGCGAATCATCAATGCAAAACAAAAAAAAACCTTCCTTTTTTTATTATTCTCCTTTTATTTTCCAACAGCGACTCTCCTCCTCCCTCCCCTCAAAAAAAAAACTCCTCCTCGGTCACATACACACACACACAACAAACCCCCCCCCCCTTTCACATACACAAAAAAAAACACCCGTCTGCTGATAGTGATAGTGACTGCTTCATCAAGATAGAGAGAGAGACAGACGTATGCGTTCATTAATATGCATTAGCAGGGTTGGACAAGGGCTCATTAAACGCCCACTTTTTTTTTTCCCAGACCAGCCTTTCTGGGAGAGAAGGAGAAAAAAAAAAGTTGGTTTGTTGGAATGATAAAATTGTACCACAGATGGAGGATTTAAGCGTGAACATACTGAACAAAAAAAGTGAGGGAGAAGGGAAAACTTTAAAAAAAAAACCTTATACAAATACAGATTACTGCTCTCATAATAAAACCTATAGTTGCTTCAACGTTCGTGTTGTTGCAGGAGTTCTTGCTTTTCTTTTGGGGGGGGGGAAGAAACAGCTGTTAAAGACAGTGAAATGAAAGTGACTTGCTCTCCAGTGTTGTTAAGAATTCTATATACACACACACAAAGAATGGAGTTTGCTGCTTTCCCCGTGTTGCACCTGTAGGCGTCTCTTCTCGCCCATGTGGCTGCTGTTAGTTCTGTATCGCCCAGACTGAAAGCAATTACAATTGTATTCCCCTGCACTACCTTCCAACTTCCATCAGAATATGAAGTCTAATTTTTTTTTCTTGCAAGCTGAAAAATTTGTTGTAGGTGCTTTCAGGGCTATCAATCATGCAATTTACCTATTATCCCAACATAATAGTGCTTATAATGATTGCCAACATGAAGCACTTGGTGCAAGCTACCTAACATGGAAGTTGCAGTAAAATCGTGTCTGTAAAATATGTCACGTAGTTTAAAAAAAATCCTATCTGGACCCAATCAACATTAATTGACAAATGAGCATGTGGCTGATTCCCTTTTCGCTTCTTATTGGACTGGCTGCAGACCGAGCGTGAGCGAGCAAATTACTTTATAATCGTCAATTATTGCACCTTATTCACGTTTTTAAGCACCCCGTTTCTGCTCACGTTTTGAACAGAGCTGGACAGAGCCATGATTTACAAGCGAACCACCAATTTAAATCTTCATTAATGGATCGATTGTGCATCACTGTCTGAAACGTTGAAGTGAAAGTTGATTTCAGATTAATTGCATAAAATATCTTATTAAAATATAAATGTTTTCAGGTTGCAAATTGTAAAGCTCTAAATTAATCCTGCTCAGATGCTCAAGTCCACTATGAATATCAATAAACCCCTGCAACTGACTTGAACTCAACCTCATTTATTAAATGTAGTTTAAATTGAAGTTTTATGCAAGGAGATTTTCTATTACACCATAGATGTAACTTTTCAAAAATTTGTTCATGGGATGTGAGCGTCACTGGCAAAGCCAGCATTTATTGCCCACCCCTAATTGTCCTTTTTAAGATGGTGGTGAGCTGCCGTTTTGAACTGCTGCAGTCCATCTGATGCAGGTGCACCCAGAGTGCGTTTCGGGAGGGAGTTCCAGGATTTTGACCCAGCGACAGTGAAGGAACGGCGATATAGTTCCAAGTCAGGATGGTGTGTGGCTTGGAGAGGAACTTGCAGGTGATGGTGTTCCCCTTGTGACTGTTGCCCTTGTCCTTCTAGGTGGTAGAGGTTGCGGGTTTGGAAGGTGCTATCGAAGGAGTCTCGGTGAGTTGCGGCAGTGCATCTTATAGATGGTACACACTGCTGCCACTGTGTGCCATTAATGGAGGGAGTGAACGTTGAAGGTGATGGATTGTGTGCCAATCAGGCGGGCTGCTTTATCCTGAATGGTGTCAAGCTTCTTGAGTGTTGTTGGAGCTCCACTCATCCAGGCAAGTGGAGAGTATTCCATCACACTCCTGACTTGTGCCTTGCAGATGGTAGACAGGCCTTGGGGAGTCAAGAGGTGAGTTACTTGCCACAGAATTCCCAGCCTCCCACTGGTTATTGCCTGGCACGTGTGTGGCATGAATGTTACTTATTGCTACTCAGCCCAAGCCTGAATGTTGTCCAGGTCTCTTTGCATGTGGGCACAGACTGCTTTAGCCACTGAGGAATTGCAAATGGTGCTGAACATTGTGCAATCATCAGTGAACATTCCCACTTCTGACCTGATGTTGGAGGGAAGCTCATTGATGAAGCAGCTGAAGATGGTTGGGCCTAGGACACTACCCCGAGTAACCCCTGCACTGATGTCCTGGGACTGAGATGATTGACCTCCAACAACCACAACCATCTTCCTTCATGCTAGGTATGACTCCAACCAGTGGAGAGTTTTCCCCCGATTCCCATTGATTTCAATTTTGCCAGAGCTCCTTGATGCCATACTCTGTCAAATGCTGTCTTGATATCAAGGGCAGTCATTCTCACCTCACCTCTGGAGTTCAGCTCTTTTGTCCATGTTTGGACCAAGGCTGTAATGAGGTCTGGAGCTGAATGGCCCTGACAGTACCCAATCTGAGCATCAGTGATCAGTTTACTGCTGAATAAGTGTCGCTTGATAGCACTGTTGACGACACCTTCTGTTACTTTGCTGATGATTGAGCTGATGGGATGATAATTGGCCAGATGGGATTTATCTTGCTTTTTGTAGACAGGACATATCTGGTCAATTTTCCACATTGTCGGGTCGATGCCAATGTTGTAGCTGTACTGGAACAGCTTGGCTAGGGGTGCCACTAGTTCTGGAGCACAAGTCTTCAGTCCTAAAGGCAGAAGTTGTCAGGGCCCATAGCTTTTGCTTTGGTCAAGTGCCTTCAGTCGTGTCTTGATATCACATGGAGTGAATTGAACTGGCTGAAGACGGGCATTTGTGATGCTGGGGACCTAAGGAGGAGGCGGAGATGAATTATTGCACTCGGTGCTTCTGACATAACATGTGCAAGAGTGTTGTAAAACTTGCAGTGATGAGGGATCTGTAGATATACTGAGTTTTTTTCAGTAGTAGATTACAAGAAAATAAACTACTTAATATACAGTGCTTGATTGATAACCTTGACACGATCACAGGGTAGTAACTCTTCAGATTGGTTTAGATAATATCACAATCATTAGCTTTGTGTCCCAATAGAGTTGTGACACTTCCTCAAGGTTTCTCTTCCTGTGCCAATATGAACATCTCTCCAGTATGCGCAGAGCTCCACGCTCGTTCCCCTCCCATTCATCGTCTAGATGCTGCTTACTCCTCAGTGAAGGCATTCACAAACACAGGAACAGTGCCAACGTGTTAATTGAGGGCTAAATTTTGTCCTGGACACCATGGATAACTCCCCTGCTCTTCTTCAAAAAATTGCCATGGGATCTTTTATGTCCCCGAGAGGGCAGACGGATCCTCAGTTGAATGTCTCATCAGATAGACGGCACCTCCCTTCAACAGTGCAGCCCTCTCTCAGTAATGCACGGGAGCATCAGCCTAGATCTTTGTGCTCAAGTCCTGGAGTGGGACTTAAACCCACAATCTTCTGACTTAGAGATAAGAGAACTACCAACTGAACCAAATGCATATTGATGATGCATACCTCTACCTCTCCAGCATCACCATTGAGTTGTTGCTGTCATCTCCAACTCCCGGTGCTGGATGAATTGAGATTTCCTCCAGCTCAGTATCAGTAGAACTGAACCCACCCTATTTGGTTTGCGGAAGACTCATATGCCTCTAGCTCTGACTGTATCAACATCTCTGGCTGGTAACCCAGGGTAAACTCAGCAACATGTTGTTATGCACCTGCCAAGAATGAGGCATATTAATTTCGCCAAATGGGCTTAAATTTCAAATGTTGCTGGGAAGAAGAGAAGGCCTGTTACCAGGGCTGCCAGACACTTGGCTGGAAGACATTTACATACCAATAGGGACAAGTGAGGTTACTTCCCTTATCCATTTAACCCACAATGGACTTTGAGCACCAGGCATTGAAGGCAGGGAAGCACATTCCAGGCCCTGCTAAGATGACACAATCCACAGAGCCAAGACATGACTAACCTGCTTGGCAACCTGGGTTTTTCTGAATGGTACAAACAATTTGAACTCAGTGTCTGTTTGCTCCAGGACTGAAAAGACCTCTCCTTTCTGCTCCCATCGCTTTCTCATAGAACTCCAAATCCACTGAAGACACATGAACCCCAAGAGAGAAAAGTCTCCTACAGCCAACAGGTTTAATAAGAATACTGAACCCCAAGAAAAAGCAAGATCTACCTACAATCAAGGACTCTACAGTGAGCTCGAAGATCCGTAACAAAAACCCTCTCCAGAGATTGCCTCAAACTTTTCCATTTCTGCTCTGTTCTGTCTCTATCTGCATGTGTGTCTCACGTATGCATGCAAGCGTGGGCGCGTCGTGTATCCGTGGGCATTAACCGAATTAGAGTTTAAGTTTAATAAATTTCAACCTTTCTTCTTTAAACCTAAGAAAACCTGGTTTCTTTGTTTTATAATTGGAAAGCAGTGAACAAAGATTCACCAAGGGGGAGCTAAAAACAGTGTGTAAAAAAAAATTAAACCCTGTTACGGTAAGAACGGGTGAAGGCTGAGAGGGACCTCTAAACCCCTTTCTCACCTGGTCGTAACAATGTAAAATTGTTGTCCCGTGTTGTGCTTTATACCAAACCTGCAACCAAAACTGTCTTTTTTCACCTGTGTTGGATTACTTGCTGATTCCCTTTCCTCACCCACTCCCATCACTAAAAACTCTTATTCACTTCTTCATCACCTTGAGGAATGGTCATTGCACTTCTGGCTGGCCTCACTACCACCATCGGTCAAAAGCAAAAGTGTTATGATCCCCGTGGAGACCACGAACAAACCAGAAGAATCAAATCCACCAACTGACTCCAATTTAGGAAACCAAACCGAATGGACAAGATTTCACTTTTTATAAATTTTACTTTAACACTCAAACCAAAACCAACATAAATTAAACATGAAACAACAAACAGATCATGCTCTGTGTGTATATATATATATTACAAATTACACCTAACTATCAGATGCAATGGAGATGAGTATCTCAGTTTCACTGGGCAGTCCATCCAGCATATATGGCACAAAATTATAGTCACACTGTTCCTCATAACTCTGAAGTTTCTCAGGTAGATTTTTAGCTCCTTTCTTCAGACATTTAGCCACTGTTCTTCTTCCGACAGCAGTTCCCTCTTAATCCAAACTCCACAGGTACAGTCTTCACCACAAGTTGCACTTCTCCAGAACCTCCTCAGTTCTGCTCATGATAGTCTTGATGGTGTGGATTCACCAATTTACCCTTTATCCGAGTCCTTCAGTGATAACCTGTGCACTGTATGGCTGGGTCTGGTTAGTCGGCTACTTTGAATAACGGGAACAACTCCTGGATTCAGTCTTCACTTTCTTCTGCTTACTGGAGCACCACTTCTGCCTGATCTGGGGAGGTCTCCTTTTATCTGGTTCTAACCAGTGTCAGTTTCCCCAGAAATCTGAAGTTGTTTTCCCAGTTTCTGTTTCAGTTTTTAGGTTCCGTTTCTGTTTCAATTCTTGCTTCCCTCTCAGTCAGGGTCCAAAAAGAACAAGCTTTGCAAATATGGATTGCATCGCAACAGTGAATTCAAAACTCTGCAGTCTGTATCGTCTCCGGAGCAAAGCCTTGCACACGTGTCACCCACATTCCCACTATCTCTTGTTACCCAGAAAGTAGATTTCAAAATCCTCTTCTTTGTCTTCAACTCCCTCCACAGAATCAATCTAAGACATCTCCTTCAGGCATAATCTCCCTTCATCCCGATTCTAGATTACAGCTTCTCCTCTGCCAATTTTTCAGCCCTCTGGAATTTTCTTCTTAAACCATTTTGCTTCAATCCCACCCTGTCTCTCTCTCTCTCTCTCTGCCTTCAAAAGTCCTTGAAAAGTATGTTTCTTGATGATGCCTGTGCTGCTGCTGCCCTGAAGTTCCTTCACTTGCTGCTCAGTGGCTACCTGTATCCTCTCGAAAGCACTCTTGAGATTTTTTTTCATGAGGACAGCTATGTAAAAGTTGTTGCAAATCAGTGAAGCTTGAACTCTTCACCTACTGGCTGCCTTTGCGGTGGTACAAAACTCCAGATAAACTACAATGGAATGAAGTTTTGAAAATTAGGAAATGAGGTATTGAAGATAAGAGTAATGCTGACGGTCAGCATCCAATATAGATAAATGCTAGTATAGTAATACCAGTTAAAATGTAAGATTGGGTTCAGATTCCATAACTATAGTGGACGCCAGCTTTACCTGTACTACAATACTGGGCTCCATAACTACTGCTGTGTTATCTGACTGTCGTAAGTGAATAACACCAAAGACATTCTGTTTGGCTCCCACTACCTCCAGTTCTATATCCCTTCCCAGCTGTTTGTTTAAGTTTAATCCAATGGTACAGAATCTTCATGTCCTATTTGACCCAGAGGTGAGTTTCAACCCCACTGTCACTGAATTTGATTACTAAACACTGGCCTTATTCCCATTCCTGGTTTAGCTTGGTGGCTATACTACATGTACTTCATACCATAGCAATGATATATGCGGGCTCCTTTTTTGTATATTTCCACAATTCAGACACCAAAAAATATAAATCTGTATACAAAATCTATTTGAAACATGTCATGGTAGCATCATAATCAGTGAGCTAAGACAAATATTTTCAGCCCTGAGACAGCCATTGTGAAAGTAGGATTTTTATCTCCATTTGTGTTTCCTCAATATCTAACATTTTAGGTTTCTCACAAATGAGCTTAAACAAAGTATTTGTAGCTTGCCTAATGGCCCAGCAGCTAAATGCACCACATGGTGTGGGTTGCATGAGGCAATTAGACCAAAAAGGTCACAGGTTCGATCCTTAGTCTGTGCTGAGTTAATTGATCGCAACACTGACAGGAAACGATGGGGGGAATTTAAATTGGCTTCAACGTCCTGGGACCAGAAAGTGAAAAAGAAAATTATCCAGTGTTTCCACTCATGATAATCATGCAGTGACAGCAGGTTAGAATGGGACCGGACTTGATTGTGTAGCCTTTCAGGGGAATAGCCTGTTGACACTCAATACCTAAGTTCACACCACTTCAACAAGGTAACCAATGCAACTGTGTTCCACCATGAGGCACTAATATCCCAGAGAGGATGGGTTGAAAATCATGGAGGAATGTAAACAGAATTTACATTACAGCATTATACATAAATTTAATAAAATATTTTGCATAATATATTGATCATTTCCAGCCATGGTGGAGAAAAACCACTTGAAAGGAAACTGCTAAGGCATTTTGAACATGTAAGTTACCATTGAAATACTGTGGTGGCCGTGCTGCATTTTATAACACAAGATGTGAATGAATATTTGCAACTCAATCATCATAAAACATTGTAATTCAGGATTCTGTTATACTACAGGCTCTGGGTTGAGAATGATACCTGCCTCAAATGATGAAGAGCTGGTAGTCCAGTGTTATGTTGCTGTCCCAGCTTTGGTCCATGATCAGAGTTCTGTAGATCGAGGCACAGAGCTGTACCCACTAGCTCAATCTCAGTTCAATTTTCAAGTTAGCAAAGAGGGATAGTTGACTTTCTCCTAGAAAGGTGAAGAATGAACTGTAAAATGCTTCAAGTTCACCACCTTGATAGATGGGAACTTTTCAAAGTTTGCTTTCCACATGCTGCTTTCATGTATACAGCTATATACTGTATAAAATGTGAATCTATCTTAGTCAGATAGCCTCATACCAGTTGCCTGATTTTGGTGTAGTTAACTTCGCATCAACATAAACTGTGCAATATAACTGTCTTACAAAAGGTGTTAATTATCTGGAATTTAGCGGAATAGTTTTACTCATTTGTGTGAACCCAGAAAAATTCCCTTAAATACTAAATAGAGTCAGTTACGGCACAGATGGAGGCCATTTGGCCCATCGAGTCCATGCCAGCTCTTCACAGAGCAATCCAGTCAGTCCCACTCCCCCGCTCGATACCCGTAGCCCTGCAAACACTGGATAATTTTCCTTCACATACCCATCCAATTTCCTTTTGATTGTTTTTGCACCTCTGTAATTTCGCTGCACATGTGCTCCTCTATATCTTTCCCACTAATTGTGACTGATAGAAAACCTCTGCTTATGGTACCTCTGCTGTTTCTTAACTCCAACCAAATAGATTCTGTCCTTGACCCCGCTAAGATATCCCCTCTCTCCAGCACTATAATATTCTGCTTAATCAATACTGCTACCCCTCCTTTCTTTGCTTTTCCTATATTTCAGAACACCAGGATTATTTAATACCCGGTCCTGCCTTTTTTTAAGCCAGGTCTTCGTTATTGTAATTACATTATCATTGTCCCATGTGGCTATCTGTGCCTCGCGCTCACCAACCTCATTTGTCACACTTTTCTCTTTCTGAAGCTAATTGTGATTTCAAAGTGAACATTGAATATTTGTTTAAGCCTGTATGTTAAAACACTATAAAAATGCAAAAGTTATTTAAAAGGTGATTAAGAATACATAAGTTATAAGGCTTCCCAAGAAGGTTGTATATTATGCTAATGTTCAATGTTATAAGCATGTTAGAATTGATATGTTAAGTTTATTAGTGCACAAAGCATTTTCCCCACCCTTTCATTTAGTGTTTACATTAAATGAATGTAAATATGTATATGTGTCTGTTAGAATAAGAGGATATATGAAAAGCTGTGAGATATGATTAATATGCTAATATGTGGGTCTAAACATATAACGCAAATTGGTAATTTAGCCTATTAGGGGATGCAGATTATATATACACAATGTATTCTCTGCATCTCTCTATCCTAACCCCTGCAACCCCTTTCCCCGCCTCTTCCTCACACACATGCATTATCTATATTCTACCTGAAACGACCAGATTGCCATAAAAACCTATCTGGTTTGCTGATGTCCTTTCGAGAAGGAAATCTGCTCCCTTATCCTGTCTGCCTTGTATGTGACTCCAGACCCACAGCACTGTTGTTGACTCCTAAATGTCCTCTGAAATGGCCTTGCAAACATTCAAGAATTCAAGAAGGCGGCTCACCACCACCATCTCAAGGGCAATTCGGGATGGGTAATAAATGCTGTGAATGAATAAAAGAAAATTGATTGAAAAAATTAACAGGGTAGATGCTAGGAAGATGTTTTCCCTGGTTGGGGAGTGTAGAACTAGGAGTCACAGTCTCAGGATAAGGGGTCGGCCATTTAGGGCCGAGATGAGAAGGAATTTCTTCACTCAAAGGGTTGTGACTCTTTAGAATTCTCGAGCCCAGAGAAGTGTGGATGTTCAATTGTTGAGTTTACTCAAGACAGAGATCGATAGAGTTTTGGATACTAAGGGAATTAAGGGATATGGGGATAGGGCGGGAAAGTGAAGTTGAGGTAGAAGATCATCCGGAATCTCATTAAATGTTTGAGCAGGCTTGAAGGGCCATATAGCCTAATCCTGCTCCTATTTCTTATGTTCTTATGTTTTTTTTTATTCTGCCTGTCTTTAACGATCTCACTTTGAATTGAAAGTTTAATGCTATAATTCTACAGCAATCTGACTCCATTTCTGTACATCCCATATTAGACAAATAATGACATTAATATATATTAAAATTAAATTCTAAATGGAAATTACATGACATATTGGGCTGGATTTTACCGAGCCCCCGACCTCGGGCTCCGTGGCGAGGGTGGGGGAGGGGGGGGGGGAGCGGAAGATGGTTCCGGCAGAGGCCCGCCACAGAGGCCGCACTGGGAGGACCCGGCCTGATCCTCCCAGCTGCGGTGAGGCTCTGTGGTGGCCTCCCCGCTGCTGGGCGATGGAACCTGAATCTAAATATTTAAATCAAGGAGATGAATGCATTTACATCGACTTACCAGCAATTGTCCGGGCCTGTCGTGATCTTTGGAAAGGCAGCTGGCGCTCCCGCACCTTCAATTCCCCGTCTCGGGAAAGCAGGCGTGAGACTGGTGGGGAGGGGGGACAGGGTCAAATAAGCATCATCAGTGTAGGGGATGGTGGGAAGCGGTGAACTTTCAACTTTGTACAGTCTGGGGTGGAGGGGGGGTGGAGGTCAGAATTCAAAGACAAGTATTTTCGGGGGGTGGGGGGGGAAGCAAATACTGTAATTTTTATTGGGGGGGGTGTGGGAAAGGAGCGTTACAATTTTAATTGTTAAATTTTGGGGGGGAAATACCTCTCTAAAAATTGAAATGTGTTGGCAGGGCTGGCTGCTCTTTAAAAATGGTGCCATCTCCTGCGCACAGGCAGCTGACACCATTGCCGGTGTTGGACAGCCCGCCCCGACTATTTAAATGAGCCACTGCGCGGGAGATCGCGGCAACTCCGCAGCACATGGGCCGCCATTTTTACAGCCCGCCAAAAATCCAGCCCATTGTTTGCAAAGTAGATCTTGCGCCACTTGGCACAGTGGCGCAGTGATTAGCACCGCAGCCTCACAGCTCCGGCGACCCGGGTTCAATTCTGGGTACTGCCTGTGTGGAGTTTGCAAGTTCTCCCTGTGTCTGCGTGGGTTTTCTCCGGGTGCTCCGGTTTCCTCCCACAAGCCAAAAGACTTGCAGGTCGATAGGTAAATTGGCCATTATAAATTGCCCCTAGTATAGGTAGGTGGTAGGGAAATATAGGGACAGGTAGAATATGGAATTAGTGTAGGATTAGTATAAATGGGTGGTTGATGGTCGGCACAGACTCGGTGGGCCGAAGGGCCTGTTTCAGTGCTGTATCTCTAAATAAATAAATAAAAAATATCAAGGTGAAATGGCTTTGCTTTTGCAAGGTGCTGTGTTTTCCATTGCAATTGTCCAACAAAAGGTGGCATCATCAAACGTTCTTTTTGCCGATAAAACAATTTAAAAAAAGACGAGATCAAAATTCTCAAATAGTGGGCCATACCAAACACAAGTATTATTGAGGCAAAAGCCTCAATACTGCGGATGCTGGAAATCCCAAATATAAACAGAAAATGCTGGAAACGCTGTGTGGTCAGACAGCCTCTGTGGCCATTATACGGGGATTGGTTTTGTTTTGCTCGCAGTTAGCAAAACTTTATGAAGCAATGCATGAAGTTACATTAAAAAGAAACAGAGACCATGATACCTGTGGGTGACAATGCATGTAGGATAATAACATGTTGCTTTGCTGCTTCTTTCTTTGTGATCACTCAGTGAGTGCATTTGTTGACCCTGCACTGGCTTTACTTGTGTAGGAAGAGCCCAGATCACCTCAGGAGGATGCAGCAGGCAAAGCCATGTGTCCTCACCTTTTCTCCCGGGTCAATCTTAAATGTTGTAAATGTGAATTTGAATAGAATCCAAAGAGAAGAGAATCGTTCTGATCAATATGTATGGAGTCCCCCAGAACAATAACTTTTTTTCCCTCCCTCAAATCGGAACAGCTGCAATGCTCCATTTGCCTCTCATTTGCTATTGTAAGCCATGAACTTTATAGAGAGGGAGTGAAAGAGAGATAAGCCAATTGAAAGTGTTGCTCTAATAATTGTTTGACATTTGTATGTAGCGACAGAAGGGAATTAATGAGAGCTTTGAATCCAAAGTTGGAGAAAGTCAATCTTATTGTTGCTTGACTAGTCTTTGCATTTAAAAGACTTGTCGCGGGCGCAAGCTGCCTGGATCATTTCTTTAATCCAGAGTTGCTTTCCAGAAAATGCAAAAAAACAAATTCCAAATGGGTGGGTTTCAGAAGCTGTATAATTCAATAAGCTGTGATGTGAACGAAGACTTGAAACTTTGCAAATGTTGCCAACATGAGAAAACAACAAACAGCCACAAATAGGAAGAATGGAACAGTCGACAGAGGATAAAAAGTGCCTCTTTTTCGGTACCTGTCAAACAGAGTGCAGATAACTCAATGCTTTTTCAGGCTGTGACTACACAAAAAAATGGTATAGACGAGTTTTAATAAAGCAACAAAGCAAAGTTACATGTGACTCGCACTGAAATTAAACAAAATAATTTGGGAAAAAGTTCTCATCTCCATGTTGCTTCTTAAATTTACAATTTAACTGAATTGTAAATGAAATAATTTGACATTTTTTTAAGATCAGGACATGATTGTGGTTGATTTTCACAATAATAATAATCAGAAATAAATCAAGATAAAAGATAACACTTTGAATTTTATTGCCCAGTTTTCAGCCAGTGTAAAATTCCACAGAGCCATGGACAATATGTGTTCGCAGTAAGTTTTTTTTTTAATGACTTAAGCTTCCACAGTCACTACCTGTCAGAGTTTCTACAGATGCACTTAATTCAAGAGGGCTACCAGATCTGTTAAAATCTTCAGACATGACTGCTTTGAAAATCTCATCTCCCAATGATGCTGTTAATCTATAGAATCACAGAAAGTTGTACTGATATTCAAATACTGCCTTTGTTTCAATTGTTGATGCAATTTAAATCTGAGCCACTGTACCCAGTATAATACAGGGGAGAATCGCTATTGTCCTGTTATTGGAGGGGCAAAGGATGAAAAAGCTTTTGTGCATTGCTTTGTGTGTAGTGCACAGGCGACTGAAAGTTGAATGATGAGGGCAGTGAAAGTTTGTGTCTCCACAGCCAAAGGATCCTGTGTGGGTGTGTGTAGTTGACTGGTCAATAGGCAGTGGATGTCAGATTTCTAGACAAAGGGCAGGCTGTTTCAGGAACCCTGTCTGCTGGGAGACGGATGGGGAAAATACATTGTTTATTTTCATCTAAAACTGCTGGGCTAGATAAGCAAGAAGGAACGCTGGCAAAAGAGCAAATGTTCTTAGTCTTACCATTATTCAGCACATATACACTTGATAAGAGTAATAGATCTATACGCAATCTGTCTTTTCATATATCAGTGGCATCAGATGTAGTTAATGTTCACACATATATCAGCCATTTATGGACAGAGGGAAAGGTACATAGGACAGAAACACAAAATAATTGGAATACTGGACACCATGCATAATAATTACTTTAGACTTTGCACATCAAGACTGTTCAATGTTAAAACCAATGACATATATGCACAACGGGGGAATTTTTGCAACTTTTTAAACTATCTTTGTGATGGTATTTTGGATAACTTTCCCTTTTTCTAGATTTTTTTGGGTGCCCTGTCTCATGTCTACAGCTCAGACGGCTTGTGCCCAGGTGAGTCTCCAATACATCCTGCTGCTTGCTGCCAAGATGTGCCCTAGTCTGCCACATATAACTCTGCCATCCAGATGTCCTTTCTTTTTCTGCCAGTTGCCCCTGTCCCAAAGCTGTGACCACAGTAATGCTAGGCACAGCCAGCTGGCCCTTTTAGCATTTCTGGGCAAAATTGCACCCAAGAGCAAAATCATGTACAAACCATGTGCAAATTTTGTGTTTCGCCTTCTCCTCTGCGTAGAACAGGTTGCTAAATATATATTGTTCAATCCAGATCAGACAGATGGGATGAAAGTCTGTTCTTTATGAAGGTCGTAAAGGTTTTTAAATAAACCAAAGTGTTTGTGTAGTCTCAAACCGGTTTGAAGTGGGTGTGAGTTCATAACATGTAATTGCCCATAATTTAACCCTAATTATATGCTTCACTCAGAGATGCCACAAAAAGATGACTAGTGTGGGAAAAAAACCGAAATGTCACACTGGTCCAGTAAAGGATATTCAACTGAAACTGGGATTAAGGGACATAGTTTCTGCATTGTATAAGAATTTGTATCTAACCACAGGTCAAACTTGAAAATGTTTGATGCTGTGACTGGATACATGTGGAATAATGTGCCATTCCCCAACATTCATATCTCCTAATTTGGCAAGTTTAAACTCTTTCCTTCCCTCCCCCGCACTCCTGCACCTTCAACAAAACATATAACGGTGGTGGGAAACTGTATATCTTTGCTACTTTTTCTCATTGACACACTGATTGCATGTCTGCACATCATGCATTGAGGTAAGTGGCAATCATTCTTGTTTATGCAGTATCTTTACATACTCACTATTGTCTGGGCTAAATAATTAAAGAGGTTAGAACATAAATACTGTAGCTACAAGAGCAGGTCAGAGGCTGGGAATTCTGTGGCGAGTAACTCACCTCCTGACTCCCCAAAGAGTGTCCACCATCTACAAGGCACATGTCAGGAGTGTGATGGAATAATCTCCATTTGCCTGGATAAGTGCAACAACACTCAAGAAGCTCGACACCATCCAGAACAAAGCAGTCCACTTGATGGGCACCCCATCCACCACCTTAAACATTCACTCCCTGCACCACTGACGCACAATGGCAGCAGTGTGTACCATCTACAAGATGCACTGCAGCAACTCGCCAAAGCTCCTTCGACAGCACCTTCCAAACCCACGACCTCTTCCACCTAGAAAATCAAGGGCAGCAGACACTTGGGAACATCTGCAAGTTCCCCTCCAAGCCACACACCATCCTGACTTGGGAATATATCGCCTTTCCTTCACTATCAAAATCAAAATCTGGGAACTCCCTTCCTAACAGCACTGTGCGTGTACCTGCACCAGATGGACTGCATTGGTTCAAGAAGGCAGCTCACCACCACCTTCTCAAGGGTAATTAGGGGTGGGCAACAAATGCTGACCTTGCCAGCGATGCCCACATCCCATGAATGAACAGAAAAAAGGTAGTTCCAATGTCTAAGGGGAATTTTCCTATGAAAGAATGCTGTAGCATTCTAAGTAGCATTGTCACACATATAAGAGCCAGGTAAAACTCAATCTTTCCTGTACTCAGGAGACTAAATGCTATGGAGTATTAACTTGGTGTTATAGATTTATGTAGGGAGGTAATTTTGCTATTTGAGGTGGGGAGATATCGCTATCGGACACCAATTTTCTTTTACTGGTGAGGGGGTAACATAGGATGTCATCCATCCTAGAAGTTGCATAACAACAGCTTGCATTTCTATAGCACCTTTAATGTAGTAAAATGGACCAAGGCATTTTATGGAAGAGTTATCAAACAAAATTTGTCACCGGGCCGCATGAGGAGATATTAGTGCAGGTGATCAAAAACCTGGTCAAAGAGATAGGTTTTAAGGAGAGTCTGAAAGGAGGAAAGAAGAGGGGAAGAGGTCTAGGGAGGGAATTCCAGAGTTTAGGGCCCAGGCAGCTCAAGGCACAACCGTCAATGGTGGAGTGATTGAAATCAGGAATGCATTTAAAAAGTTCTGGTTGTAGAGATGTGAGTTTTAATTGACCTAATGGATTTTCCTTGTCCCTGTTCATATGTGTTTGGTCCAGTGTCAGTAGAGTGAACAGTATAGGGGGTGGGATGGATGCTTTTCACTGTTAGGAATAGAAACCTGCACAATTTTGCAATCTTATGTCTTTGCATTATAGGTAGATGAGAACCTGAACATTTAAAAGTAATATCTATGTGTCTTCAAAGAACTGGTTTCAATATGTCTCTAAAGGTTGATATATTGAAGTCAGAAATTTCCCGCTCTTGCAATATATATAGTTACATATTACATTAGCTATGTTATCTGTATTACCTCAGAACTGAAATTGGTTTTGTATGCAATTACATTTCTTTTCCTTGTTTTGTTCTCATCAAGGTGATGGATATTAATGCTGAGGAGAGGAATTGCTTGTATAATCAAAGGAAAGTATCGGCATCAAACACTCCCAGGTCGGATATCGTTATTTGCATATTAATTGTGTTTAATTGTAGGCAGGTGCTGGGCATTAACTGGGCATTCACTTATGCCCCTATAAATAGACCTTGATTTTTAACTGTAGCTGTTGGGTTAGGAGGTGCTTGCTTGTAAGCTGTAATTGTGTCAACAAATGTTTATAGAAATGTGTAAAGATTGGCTCCAGTTATATCCTTCACCAACTGGCATTCTGAACTGTAAGAGGTATCACACAGCTACCTGCAGAATAAAGCTCCTGCTGCTCTATTCCAGCAATGTGCCTCAGTTCCAACTCAGAAGAGTGACTTCACTCCACCCGACCCCTCTACTATATTGTCAATATTGTCAGCTGTGATTCAGTCTCACCTCTAATTCAGAAAGTTGTACATTCACGGACTTGAGCATAAACAATAAGGCTGGCATTCCATTGCAGTACTGAGGGAGTGCTGCACTGTTGGAGGTGCTGTCTTTCGGATGAGATGTTAAATCGAGTGGCCATGTTTGCCTCCTCAGATGGGTGTAGAATATCCTGCAACACTATTTTGAAGAAGAGCAGGGGAGTTATCCCTGGTGTCCTGATAAACATCTATCCCTCAACCAACATCACATCATCACATTGCTGTTTGTGGGATCTTGCTGTGTGCAAATTGGCTGCCTTGTTTCTTACATTACAACAGTGACTACACTTCAAAAGTACTTCATTGGTTGTAAGGCACTTTGGGACATCCTGAGTTGTGGAAGGTGCTATATAAATGCAAGTCTTTCTTTTTCTTTATAAGGCAGCCAGAAGCCAAGGAAACTTTCATCCCGTCGCTCAGGAATCAAACAGGGCCAAGTGCAAAAGATGAAAGGTTAAACATCTAAAGCCTATGGCAATTAGTTCCAAATTATAGTATTAAGACCATGGAGATACAGTAATTTCATTTCTGACACAGAGTGTGGATGCCTTAATAGAAGTGGACTGTTTGTTGAGTTGAGCATTGCAATATTGCCTATGTTAGTGGGACATTTACAAAGAAACTGCATTAAAAATAGTTGGGGAAGAATTGGTCTGGTTGCTGGATAGGAAAGCGAAATTAAAATACGTTATTTTTGAATGCATTTATTAAGTCACCACAAATAACAACCAGAGCACTGGTGGCCTTAATATGGGGAAATAAATGGTGACATAAGAAAATTATTGCATTTATAATCTATACAGGGCAGATTATCTTTATGTATTTTCTGAAAATCACATCCCAACTTCAAGTCCTTCTGTAAGATTATACGATTGTTTTGCATCTCTGATATCAGGGTCTTCAAATAGATTAACACCCCTGGTCAAAATAGCAGACAAAGGAATTTCACATAAGATGGGTTTTAGAATGTTAATTTTTCTACAGTGTACTACTTTGAAGACCCAAGTGTCCATTGTGATGTTCTCTCTTTGACATTCTGTGGCCCTGAACAAATGGAGTAAGGGATTGAAGAATGTTGTATGTAGTCACATAATAGCTGGTCAGGGAATTGGTTTGGGGTTTTATTTCATGGATGCACCATTCATTCCAAGAGACTTCAGGATTTCATCCGCAATTTTAATTCACCACCTATCACCATTCTAATTGTACTTTATTGATCATTTAAGCAATGTTTTGGCTCTGTCACCTTCCATTTAATAAATATATATCATACAGGTCGACTTCTGCAGTTTAAAAGGTCTCATATTACTTCATAAATTTGTTAATTTCCCTCTTCTTCATTCCATGCTCCTTGCCAAGTGCTCAAAGCTGTAGAACTCTACCTCCCTCAGTCTTTCCTTCCTCCATAATCTTTATGCTTTTAAAATCCAAGCTGGGTGTTACCTGATCATTGCTTCCTGATTAACTTTGTTTTCTCTCTGACTTTTTTCAGCTTTAGTGGTGCCCTGCCCTGTGAGTTTCGATCTTTCTTCTTGGCTTCTCAAAACTTAGTTGCACAGGAATTCCTTTAAAACTACAGAGGAAGATCTGAAAGTGAAAACGTTATCACGCCTTCATATTCTCAGAGATTTTTACATACTGCATAATTCACAGGAAATCGTTTATGGCAGTTGTCAAATTAGGGAGGATTTTAGCACTGTTGAACCATTGTTAAATACCACTAGTGCTATAATTTGCAACATTGCTTCCCAAGCAAAATTGAATTCTATTTCCCCCTTTTGTTGGTAGTTTGTTTTTGTCACATCACTGTAATAACAGCCTCATAGGACTGTAAGAATGTACAGGACTGGAAAAGATAATTGCATTCACTTGGATTTTGCTATGACTATAGCCAACTTCAAGAATAATAAAACATCAAACTATGCTTAAATTGTGTACCCTTCAATAACATCTTTTGCTCAAAAAATTATCTTGCTCTCTCTCTTGAATTTATTCACCTCCCCAGGGAGTCTGTTCCACACATTTACCACTTAATTCTGAAGTAAGTAAATCTAAACCATTTACTTCCTCGCTTCTGCATTTGCATATGCACCCACCAGTTACAGAGTTTATTGTTATGTTCAAAACTTACTCGGATTCAGTTTATCGATATCCCTTAGAACATTGAAAGCCACAAGTTCTGCACCAAGTCTTATTTTCTCCAGCATTCCCTATTTCCTTTAAACTCTGACGCCTAATCTAAAAGGCCATTAATTTGCCCTACTCTGAGCCTTCTCTAAAGTCAGGGTGGCCCCATTATATTATGGCGACCAGAATTTTACACATGCACCGCTGGGCCTCACAACCTGAGGCTCTGTGACTTATGCTCTATTTCTCTCATGATATACCTTAAAGTCTTGTTTGGCTTCTTTACTGCAGTTGCATGTTGCCTTGACAGTTTCAAAGATCAGAAAATTTCAAACTATGCTTAAATCTTACACCTTTAATCACATCTATTGGCCAAAACATGATCTAGCTCTGTCGTTTGAATTTACCTATTACTCACCTCTGTTAACTCCCCAGGGAGCTTGCTCACCTACATAACCTCAAATATTTCTCCTTTGTAACATCATGTAATTGACTGTCATTCAACTTATATCCCCACTGCTTACTTCCCTTCCCAGTAACATCACTTTGCATTTATCCCCATTAGCCAATCATCAGAAGAATCCCGAATAAATCTATATCACCTGCCTCCACAAATTCACCGTTAACTTGTAGCAACACCCCTCCACCTCCCAGATTCATACCACCAGAAATCTGAATATCTTTATTTCTGTCCCCAGTTTTTATAATATTTCGGCTGCTGATATGATCAGATTGGGTGGGGAAGTGCCATATAGCAACTTATTTGAACAACCCACCCCTGCAAAAATCAAGTTTGAATGGTCTTTATAACGATTCTTTTTGGTTGCTATTTTCCTAATGTTGGCAACGGCTTTTTTAATACTTAATATTGTAATTAGCTGTTCTTACTTCAATGTTTAGATGCCAGTGGCAACCCAAAAGAACATGTACGTGTCACTAGGTAGAATATACTTTGCACCGTGCTGATTACTAATTCAGATACCTGTAGCAAAATTAAAACGACACTGTGGTTTGTTCATCAGCATTGAGCTTCACTTTTCAATATATTTTTCAAAATATTCACACAGGACAGAGCCTTAATGAAAGATCATAATTTGCGGCAAGTTTATTCTTTGCGAATTTGCTTTATGGGAATAGTTGTGTTAATGGAATTCACCACATATACATCATGTATTGTTTTTGTTGTATGTTTGGTTAGTCTGCCAGCATTTGTGTATTTGTTTAGTCTAACTAGGAGAGATTACTGAGTCTTCAGTAATTTTAACGTTAACTCATTTATTATACTTCAACTGTATACAGTTTTACATAAGTCAGTATGACTCCTCTGAAGCCATGTTGCTTCTCCCTCCAGTCTCTCTCACCTGATCTCTTACAGCATCATGGTGGGAGGTATTCCTCACACTGTCATAGAGTGATACAGCACTGAAACAGGCCCTTCGGCCCACCAAGTCTGTGCCGACCAACAGCCACCCATTTATACTAATCCTACATTAACCCCATATTCCCTATCACATCCCCACCTTCCCTCAATTATCCTACCACCTACCTACACTAGGGGCAATTTATAAGGGCCAATTTACCTAGCAACCTGCAAGTCTTTGGCTGTGGGAGGAAACCAGAGCACCCGGCGGAAAACCACGCGGTCACAGGGAGAACTTGCAAACTCCGCACAGGCACAGAACCGAACCTGGGTCGCTGGAGCTGTGATGCTAACCGCTGCGCCACTGTGCCGCCCATGTCTCAAACATTAACCCTTTCATACCTTTATACTACAGTTTTATCTTGTTTGTACAAAACAGCGTGTACACAAGAGCAAGGAAATCAGCTGTCGGAACATTCCCACCAGAATTGGCTAGCGATATTTAAGTTTCTACAATTTAAATGAAATCTGTGTAACTATATAATAACATGAAACATTCCTGCCTTAATGATGTCCATTTATTTACTGCTGGAAGAAACATTGAAAGACCCAATGTACTCTAGTAGGATTTAAACATTTCTGAACTGTGCAGGGAACTGTCCCACATTGAACGCCTGAAGTCAGTGAAGCAGAAAGATTTCCAATGGGCACTTTGTAGAGACATGGTGAACAGTCACCTCAATAAATACAAACAATTCCTCAAGTAGCTCAAAAATACACAAACAAAATACTGTGGATGCTGGAAATCTTGAAATAAAAACAGAAAGTGCTGTAAATACTCAGCAGGTCAGGTGGCACTTGGGGAGAGAGAAGCAGAGTTAACGTTTCAGGTCAATAACCTTTCGTCCGAAGTGTTCACACTGTTCTTGATTTAAAAATTCTCATCTTTGTTTTCAATCCCTCCGTCTCTGTAATCTTCACCAGCTCTACAGCCCTCCGAGATCTCTGCACTCATCTAATTCTGTCCTCTTGAGCAATTTTAATTCCTCCACCATTGGTGACCGTGCCTTCAGTTGCCTGGGCCCTAAGCCCTGGAATTCCCTCGCTAAACCTCTCTGCCTCCCTACCTCACTTTACTCCTTTAAGACGCTCCTTAAAACCTACCTCTTTGACTAAGATTTTGGCCATCGTCCCTAATATCTCCTTATGAGGCTTGGTGCCTAATGTTGCTTTATAATGCTCCTGTGAAGCGCCTTGGGTTGTTTTATTATATTAAAGGCGCTATATAAATGTAAGTTGTTGTTGAGATCACTTTCCATTTTCCATTAAATGCTACTTTTTTTTGAATGAAACAATTGCATTGTCCTCAGCCTTATTATTTCCTTTTTCAACTTGTTTTGTGACTGACTTCTGTTACAGTTGGGAGAGCTTTGTCCTAACAGCCAAGGTACCTGCGCTGGTCTGCTGCCAAACCCTGCTTCCTACATTGTGTGTATACTCTTGTGGTAAACATATTTAAGGAAAAAATGTGTACATTTCATGTGAGTAAATACAAGACAGTTGCTTTTTTTTTGCACAGGTTTATATGGCTTGAGACGTTCCAATGACAGCACTGGTAGTTAAAGAGGGAGTGGTTGCAGTCTTCTGTCACTGAATGATCCTACTTGCAGGTAATTCATGGCTGTTGACCCATGATTTTCTCTGCAATATGATCTTTTTGTGTAACAGAAGAGCTTGCTTGCAAGTTAATAATTCATGGTTCTCTTGTCCCCCTCACCAAATTATATACCTGTGACTGACAATGGCACCTCGTGTTTGCACCCTGTTATACTACGATAACAAATTCTTTCATACGATTGAAGAATAAAACACTGTTTACTGATCTTATAAGGGTACTCTATTGAAATTTAGAAGCAAAGTCCAACATGAACAATCAGTTTTACATTGTACGGATTGAAAATTAGTTGTTTCATTTGGTCTGAACATTTGTGTAGTAAGTAGATATTTTTTTCAAATGAGTTTTCCAGCACATGGATTCGGTCTAACCACAGGTACTAAACTATGGGCCCCTTGCTGCTTGTAAATTCCATTATTATATGGGTAACTCAACCCCACCATTTGCAATCTATCTGCAACTCTTATCATTTTGAGATATGAACTAAAAGACCTATTGAAGCATTCCAAAGTAATTATTAGAACAGAGAAAGGTATATGGTGCTGCCCATAGCAGGCTAACGTCTACTAATTGACAGCAATTTTGTAGGTCAAAACAGCATCCAGT
The DNA here is from genome assembly GCF_036365525.1 of Heterodontus francisci. Taxonomy (NCBI): domain Eukaryota; kingdom Metazoa; phylum Chordata; class Chondrichthyes; order Heterodontiformes; family Heterodontidae; genus Heterodontus; species Heterodontus francisci. The sequence continues at coordinate 8,776,286 of NC_090383.1, read as the reverse complement.
TTGGAGTTGCACTAGAAAATTCTGTACACAATGTGGAGGTAACTTGACTATTTTTGACAATCGGTATGCAAGTTTCAGTCTGGTGCTGTTTAAAGTCCTAAAGTCACTATCATATATTTAAGAAATTCAGCTGTAATCATTATTTGCCAGTGCTTATGTAGTCTGAGTTGTATATTGGAGAACGAGTGATGGTTACAAGGGAATGTCACCGTGAATTCAGAATTCAGGTGCGATCCATTTTGTATTAACACGGCTCACACAGGCAAGGATTCAACTTGTTTCAGATTTGATTAGAGCAGCTTTATACACGCACATGTAGAATCAGAGAAGGTTTACGACACAGGCCCATCCTGACTGTGCCCTCCGATAAACGAGCCACCAGCCTAATCCCACCTTCTAGCATGTGTCACAACGGATTTGATATTGTGTAGTGCAGGTATAATGAATGACCAGTAGGGATTCATACTCGTTGGCACAGGTATGATGGGCTGAATGGCCTCCTTCTGTGCTGCATGTTTCTAGGAAACCAGTTTCAAGTCGGATATAGGGTCAATTGAATTGAGAGAAGTCTGCTCTGTTGGAATGTGAAGATTAGTACTGCCGATCGGAATTACATCTGTGTGGTGTAGATGGAGAGAGAAGCAAAAGATTATCATAAGTAGAAATGCAAAAATAATACAGAATAAAAATAAAAGTTTCAATAGAGAAAGAAAGAACATTTTGCAATCTGAGTTCAGCTATTGGAAATATGATAACCATTAATGCTATCGTAGGATATAAAAGCTTCTGTGTGCTTTTGTTACAAGAAAAATTATTGGTGGCTTAATTTATATACAATTGGCTAATAATTGTTGTAATAAACCATGACCTAATTTTGTTAATACTCTAAGCCTTAGGCTTTGCTTATTTCAGAATTAAAGCTAATTAAGATTCCATAATGTGACAATTGCATAGTAACCAAAACATCAAACTATTGAAAAGAATTTGACAAGCACATAGGGCAGCAACAACTTGGGTTTATATAGTACATTTAATGTAAAGAATGTCCCAGGACGACTCACAGCAAGGCATGTTAAAAACAAAATGTTAACCCGGGGAAGGAGAGATTGGTGGGGATGATATAACGCTTGGTCAAAGAGATGGAGTTTGAGAAGGTATTTGAAGCAGAAGAGGGAGATGGAGAGGCTTAGGGAAAGAATTCTAGTGAGTAAGACCCAGGCAGCTGATGGCTCTTGCCAATGGTGGGACAAAGGGAGGCGACTCAAGTCCGAGGAATAGTATTGGGGGATTATAGAGCTGGAGGAAGGGGAGAGGCAACAGAGAGACTTAGACAAGAGTGAGGATATTAAAGTTGAGATGCTAGGATCCAGTTGGTAAGGGCGAGGATTGACTAGGAAAATATTAGTGTGGGATCGATTACGTATAACGGAGTTTTGGATAGCCTGTGGAGGCTGGAGGAGAGGATTCCAGCAAAAAGACTGTTGGAGTAGTCAAGCGTGGAGGTGAAAAAGGTATTTAAGGATTTCATTGGTAGGAGATATGGCTGCAGGTAGGCAATGTTGCAGAGGTGCAAGTATGAGGTCTTTGTGATGGCATTTGAATCTCAGCTCACGTTTGCAAACATTCTGTTCAGCTTAAAAAAAATCGCCCAGGAGAGGGATTGAGTCAGTGGCAAGAGAGTGGATTTTATGGTGGGGGGAGAAGACAACGGCTTTGGCCTTCCAAGTGTTGAGCTGGAGGAAGTTAAGTCTCTTTCAAGAGCTCCGTGGCGGCACGCTGCAAGGGCTCATTTAAATAGAGGGGGCGGAGAGGCCGCCTCGATGATGTAGAGGGAGCGGCCGCCGAATCCCCGGTAACGGCGTCCGGCGCTACCGCGCAGGCAACATTTTTAAAGGGCTCCAAGCCCTTCAGGTAAATTAAAATATTTAAAGCGTTGTATGAAACATATTTATTTATTTAAAATAAAAAACACATGCAGGCCCTTTCCCAATCCCCACAATGGTGTGTTTACTGTCTGTTGTGTTTGTAATGTGTTTTACTCCCGGCATCAACTTTCCCCACCAGCCTCTCCACTTTTGCCCTTCAACCCCTCCCCCCATCCCCACAACCAATATACGTTTCCCCTCTCCCCGCCCCCCCCCCCTCCCCCATCGCGCCCCAAAAATTTTATTCCTCCTCCCTCCCCAACAGTTTCCTGCCTCGGAACTCCGTACAAGTTGCGATTGATGAGCGTAAAATCAGTGTGGCACAGCTGCCGCCAGCAGGTAAGTTCATTTGCACCTTATTTATATTCAGGTAAATAGTTAGATGAAAGCCCTGCCACCAAGTGGTGGGGAGGCCGCATAGAGGCCCCCCCACTGCCGGTAATACGCGGCGGGTCCTTCTCGATGTCAGGGGTCGAGGTGGACCTCTCCCCACAGAATTTTACCGGCCCCCGCGCCGTGACCCACAGGGTTGAGGGGCCGGTAAAATTCAGCCCTGGATGTCGGACACGCAGACTGACAGCAGAGAGGCAGATGAGGGAAAGAGGGCTGGTGGAAACATAGAGCTGGGAGGAATCTGCCCCCATGTCTGCTGATGAGGTCGTTGAGGGGCAGGTGCAGATGATGAAGGGGTGGAGTCAAGGATAGATCCTTGGGAACTCCAAAGGTAATAATGCAGAGGTGGGAAGATGAATGTTTGTTTTAGATGCTTTAGCTAGATTCAAATAGATAGGAGTGGAACTAAGTGAGGACAAACCCACAGAGCTGGACACCAGATGAGAAGTGTAGGAGGAGGATTTCATGGTTGCCATTATTGACTATCCCCGTATTGTCGAGGAGGGCAAAAAGGAATAATTCACCATGGCAACAGTCACAGAGGATGTTGATTGTGATTCTGATTGAGTCAGTTTCTGTAGGTTAATAGGGGTGGAAGCTGTACTGGAGGCATTCGAGCAGGGAGTTACAAATTCCTCCAGTTCAGTTATAAAGCAGTCTTCAAAAATGATCCTCTTCTACAGCTTTATGTTTGGTTCAAAGAGCTGGCACAGGCATGAAGGGCTGAATGGCCTGCTTTTGTGCTGTAAGTTTCTATGAGTAATGGACAAACATTTCATGCTTTTGTTTGAAATTCCTCTCTATATTTACACATTACAGACAACAAAAGCAAATAGGAACTTCTCTTTGTTAAAAGGCTGGTCCGTATGTGGAACAGATTACTAGCACAGGAGGTGGAACAAGAAAGCTTAATGTTTTTCCAGGAGGAATGGGAGAGGTCCTTGTCAACAACTGGGATTGAGGGTTATTAGAAATTCATATGTGTCAGCCCTGGCACACAGGAGGAGGAAAACTGAGCAGCCTGTTCTATCGCTAACCTTTGTGTTGTGGATCTAAAACACCAAAGGGTTGGATAGAGACTGCTCAGTAGGGGTTGAACCAAGTTAAATGCCTTAAACTAATTGTAGAACCTTTTTAAGAGCATAATTTTTATGGCATTGCCAATTATTAATCCACTTGATCCAATTTATTGATAGCTGTGGCTCAGTTGGTAGCACTCTCACCTCTGAGTCAGAAGGTTATGGGTTCAAATCCTGGTCCAGGACTTGTAGCATGAAAATCAAGGCTGACACTGTTGACATTCCAGTGCAGTACCGAGAGAGTGGTGCATTGTTGGAGCACTGTTGTCTTTTGGATGAGACCTTTAACTGAGGCCCCAGCTGCCCTCTGAGATAGATGAAAAAAGATCCCGTCGCACTATATTGAAGAAGAGCACGGGAGTTCTCCCTGGTGTCCTGGACAACACTTATCCCTCAATCAACAGCACAAAAGCAGATTATCTGGTTCATTATCACATTGCTGTTTGCAGGAACTTGCGGTGCACAAATTGGCTGCCTCGTTTCCTATATTACAACAGTGACTAAGCTTCAAAAATACTTCATTGGCTGGAAGGCACTTTAGGAGATCCTGTGGTCATGAAAGATGCTGTATAAATGCAAGACTTTCTTTCGCTAAGTGATATCCTACTGTGGATAGGATGGCAAGATGGGCCGAAGGGCTTTGCCTGGCCAAACTTGTTACATGGTTACCATACTCTTCATCTAACCATTCCGATTGATGCCTTTACTAAAATAGCAGAGAGAGGAACTTCCGACAAGTGTGTTAAGTATTTGTCTATTGGTATGCCATGGTCCAGAAAATGAAGGTCTCTAAATTGTAAGTTTAAATGTTCTTTTCCTCCAAAGAAAAATTTCCACCAGGATTTCAGGAAATCAAAGATAAATCTGGTGTATTGGTGGCTCAGAGTCGGTGTGAATCTCCCTGGCTTCATTTTTAATACAAGTATGAGGAACAATAATTTTAAGCATCTTATTGGACTGTTTCTGCGATAAATGTGTAGATTATTCATTAATCTCAGGCTCAACAACAATAAGGCACTTCTTTTGAGTATGAGCTGGGAATCATCTCAGTGGCAAGACACTTTGCACTATGGTTTCTGCACTGGCTAAGCACAGACTGTAAAGTTCAGAGCCTAATATACAATGCGGCTTTGCTGATCACAATACAGTGGTTTTCAATGTTTCCTGGGGAAACCACAAGCTCTATTTGACCCATTGCATGGAAACCTTCTTCCCTCTCGACATTCTGTTCTCTCCCAGTTTGAATACTGACACTGAATTGAATGATAGTCCTTTTTTTTTGAAAGACCTATTTTAACCGGGTTCTGAGTCAGCAATGAACAGAACAACAATACCTTTAGTATACAATAGGATTTAAAAAACACTTATGTGTAAAGTTCACTGACATAAAAGCAGTAAAAGATAGGAATGAATGATGATCGGGAAACAAGAATGGGGGGGGGGGGGGGGTGGGGGGAAGCTTGGAGAAATGGTAAGCAAAGGCAAATCAATATTGATTTTTATATAACAATAGATTTAGGTATGTCTTTATTTCATAATTTGATATGTAAAGCCAATTCTGGTCTTAATTTCTATTAATCCCTGTAACCATGAATGCAATAAATTGCTTTTGGGATACAACAATATGACCATATACAACCTTACAACAAATGTATTACAGACTCAAAGAATACAACTTTCATGATTTATATTTGAAACACATGCTGCTCAGGTGGCAGAATATGTTGCACGAGTAAGGAATAAAGCAGTCATGGACTTCCACTGTTGGGAACAACAGAACAGTGCAGTAATGTGATTATGGTAATGATCAACAAGTCATAGTCTGCTGCTTTTGTTAGTAGTAATTAACTTCTCGGAATGGCACAAGCAGCTTTCTCTGTGCTCTCCCTGTGTGCATCAGATGGCCCTGCCTTTGTGTTCCAGCCTTCCATGTTCCCCTCAGGGAATATAGGCCTTCAAGTGCATGACTAAATGAATTCATTTCTGGAACAAAGATTCGATAGGGAATAGAGATTGATATCTTTTGTTTAGGACATTCAATACCATATACCAAGCCAATTACTTAAGCTGTTTCTGTCAGTCTCATTACTGCTCCTATTGAGGCATGCTCTAATGCTGGATCATTCTCTTCCAAGAATGTAGTGGAACAGATTAGAGGTTTAATGAGAAGGTTTCTATTGGGTATGACTTTTCTCCCACCCCTGATCATTGCAGAATCTAGCAATCATACATAGGCAATGGGAAGGAGCTAAACTCAATCTTGCATGGACTGATCAAAGGAAAGCTCGGGATTTCATGAGGACACTTTGTGACTTCTTATAAGCAGGGGACATATGTATATGCCTTTCTGTAACAGCAGTCTTATCAGCTGTTGCATATCTGTTGAGAATCTGCAAACACAAGAGAAGATTTATGAAAGGAAATGACTTATTGGCATTCATATGGTGGGATGTTTAAGTATGCCTTTAAACACTACTGCCTCGATTAGTTGCTCAATTTTTCTCATGCTTCAGGATGAGTTTAGCAACAATTTGAAATGAATGTTGCCAGCATAAGAGACATATAAACCTGGTGCTTTTTGGCATTGTTAAAATACAAATGTGTGTCAGCAAACTTAATAATAATTGATTTTAAGCCCTATTCGGTTAACAAAAGAGATCTTTTACTTAAATGTGAGCTCAAATAAGGTGATTATTTTGTGGTGTGTTATCACAGCCGATGTTTCCTCTAAATTTTCTTTGTACTGGGTGGGCTACAAGCCCCTCTAAGCACTACATTTTGTTTATGGGTTGCAAGCATTTTAAAAGTCATGACTTACGTTATCCAGGAAGTTTCTTTTGACAAACGAATGCACGGTATACTCGAGATTGCTGTACACATGTGCATCTTAAAGGGGACATTGATCATAGCCATAAGGCATGATTAACATAACAAACGTGACTCCACTCAAAAAGTAATTAATTTTGTGTGAAATGCTATGAAACATTTTGATGCTATATAAATATTATTTATTATTACACACTAAGTCCAGTATTCTGTTACATTGCAGTATATATTGTGGATTACCTGCTGTAGTGCAATATTGTTTAATACCACAAACCAATTGAACTCATTGAAGCAAAATCTCATGTCATTCATACACAATTCCACAAACACTCCTATAATTATTACAGTCAGCCAAGAAAACAAGGACTTGGTATGAAATTATTAATAAATGAAAATCTAATAAAATGTTCACCTGGCATTTTTCCAGTTGTTCTTTTTTTAATCTATAAATCAAAGGGCAGGATCCAGTGATTTTATTGTTATAAATAGTTCCTTTGAATAAATTATTAATATCTCCTGGAGGACCCTGAGATAGTTGGCTGTGTTACATTAAAAGACAAAGCATTGATTCAATAATTTCAAAAGTCTGATGATCATCAAAAACAATGTTATCTCTTGAAGCTATCCCTTAGGAAAATGCTAATGTTCACTTGATTTAACAGAATTCCAAACATATGTGTGTGGTGGAAAGCAGAAAGGGCTTTCGGAATCACAGGGCACATCATGTTAGTTTATTATGGAATAGCATTAAGTGAACAATAAGAATTATTTTTTACGGACCATTTGTGCGAATGCTTGAAGTTTAGTTTTAATATATTGGAAAATACCTGAAGTTAAAGAGGTAAAACATTACAAGAGGCAGGTTGCTTGCAAACATAACATTTAATTAGCCTTTATGAATATTAGGCTAAACTGTAACAACAAATATGAAAAAATTAAGTTGTGTAACACTGACATGAATTTAATTGAAGTGTTAGTTGCAATTTAAACAGATCCAGGTGGTGATTATTTCTGAGCAATATAGAAGGTAGGCAGACAACGAAGGCACAGTCCATTTTGCTTTGCCATCAATAATCGGAGTCAGCCTGGGATTTCAAGATTTATTCAGAGACTATTCACTCAAAATTGTGCTTCTAACTGTGCTTTTTGTTTCTACCTCAGTCATCAGAGTCAGTTAGTTAAGGCTTAAACTGGAAATCGTGTGATCTCACACATCATGCGCAATTAGTTTCCATGCGTTTTCTGATAACAAGTGAAATAATGATCATGCAACTGATGCTTCAAAACCCTAGTAAAGGTTGGTAATGATGTAGAAAGTTAGCCAACACTATAAAGACCCTGTCGGAGACCCAGATGTTATAGTCATGGGATGGTATAATGAGAGACTTTTGTGTCTCATTTTTCTTGCTTCTGTGAAAGGTCTGGTCCTGAATTTCTGCAGAGATTTTAACAATTTCCCATTGTACCTTTGCTGGATGATCAGCAGAACTCATGGAAAAATGGTTTTACGCTAGTCATTCAGATGTTATAAGGACCTCTTGTCAAAGTCAAACCGAGATATTGGTAAAACCCCTGTGGAAATTCAGGGCCTGTATTTTTGCTGAGGTCAGAATAACTCAGTATATCTTTTCATGAAAGGGTACTGCATTAAGGTAAGAGGGTGTTTAATACTGAGGGTTTTAAAATTTTGAACAAAAAATGCTATTTCCTGTGGTTTGGGAGTTAATGATGAGCAGTCACCAATTTAAAATTGTCACGACGAGTGTGAGGAGAGCATTTGGGAGAAGCCTCATTACACAGATGGTGATTGGAACACTGAGTGCTTTGCTACAAAGAATGGTTGAAGGAGAGGCCATCGCTTCTTCTCAGGAAAATCTGGATAAATATTTGAAGCTGAGGTGGATGCAGGGTTCTGGGGAACGAGGTGGTGGGATTAGTGTTGGATTGCTCTCGCAAAGAGCTGTCCTGAATGGCCTCCTTCTGTGCTGTAAATTTGTATGACAGATGTGATTCTTCTGAATTCATCATTCATTTTGACAATTGCATAGCATGTTTGGATAAGGGTTGTAAGTGAGACTAAATTAGTGATTGGAGCTCAGTGACAGAATGTAATGAATTGTAAAGCAATTATGTAATGTGCTTTAAAGCTTTGCTTGATTCTTAGCTTTAGGCAATTTAAGTTCCCCTCTTATGGTAATAGTTTGTCATCTTTAAATACAGAGCAAAGACACTAATGAGGTCAACAGAGGTTAAAAGAATGTGTTCTCAATAGGCAACCCTGTTGTCCCTAGGGAAGAAGAGCACAGCAACTTGTTTTAGATCCAAATGTTTGAGGTAGAGTCAGCAGACTGTTACTCAAGCACTGCTAGTTTTCAATCACATTCACAGGCCTTCCCATGAAATATAGCACTGATGTCTTATCATACACACAGCCAAAAGCTACAGTATTCATTTGCCGAGGTATCGTCCACCAATGGACCACTAAGAGCAATGTGCTGAACTACTGCAAGGTTTCTTAATGCTCTGCACGACATATCCCAATGGGAAATACAGCAGCAGTGAATAAAAACTGTACATTAATTATTTTTTTAACGCACATGGATAAATCCACCAAGCGGTAAAATAGCGACAAGCCAAATGGTTGTATGTAGACAGCTAACATGTCAAAAAAAGTCCTATTTAAAAAATCATGTGTTTTTGAGCCTTTGTTTTAAACACAAAAAAATTGTAACAGTAAAATCGTCTTGATATGAAGAATGAAAAGCATGCCATCAAAATGAAAAATAGTGCATTGAATTAACCAAATGTTCATATACATACTGACACTTCCCTACCAGCACTGCTATCTCATTTGTGGCCCCTCACCAACTTAAGCACAATGATGTTTTGTATACTGATGTGATGTTGATTTTATTGTAATAATTATGGTTTAAACATCAGTATTTGCAGATTTGGAATGGATTTAGATCTTGCCATTAAATATTTTTTTGAAAAATTTACATTTTAAGATAAGCTTACACAACAGGGTCTATATCTCCCCAAGAGGTTGTTAGATTACACTTGTCAGAGGATCACTGCAGGGAATTAAAACACAAGAGTTAAAAATTAGTAAGGAATAACATTCATTTATTAATATTTGTATTTGAAAATAGTGAATGTTCAATTACTTAACAGCTTTTTGAAAATTCAAAGGAATCAGTTACAATAAAACATTTCTTTCATCTCTAATAGAATTTTTTACTGAATTACTGAAGAACCTATCATGGAATCATAGAATGGTTATAGCACAGAAGGAAGCCATTTGGCCCATTGCATCTGTGCTAGCTGTCTGCAAGAACAATTGTGCTAGTCCCACTCCCAAGCCCTTTCCCCGCAGCCCTGCAAATGTTTTCTCTTCAGGCGCTAACCCAATTCTATTTTGAAAGCCACGATTGAATCTGCCTCCAACACATGCTCAGGCAGATCCTAACAGAACATGGCTTCAAAAAAAGTTCTTCCTCATGTTACCATTGCTTCTTTTGCCAAAAACACTTTAAAATGGTGTCCTCTGTGATCTTTTGATGTGGAAACCAACATTACAGACCTTGGGGTATGGGATCAACAAAACGTCATAGAAATTATGTTCATCATCTTTACTTCCCCAAAACAGAAACTATTGGGCTGTGACATGGCACTAAAGGCAGATTGGTTCCGCCTGACTTCTGCCTACTCTTGGCTCTGGAGCTTCACCCAGTTGGCATATGGAAGCTTCTGTCCGAAACATGTAGGGTGGGATGGGGAGTGGGGTTGGGAGGGGGGGCGGTGGGAGCGGTGGAGAGGGTGCAGGTTGTAGGGGTTTTTTCAGTAGTGCATTCAAAAGTGGGCAAGGACATCCTGTACATGATTTCCCAAACGTGCAGGATACCAAGTCCAAACCATTCCAAAGAAACTGCTTGGGTGGAGAGCTGAGGTGAGCATTCATTTAAACTGCTTGGGTAGAGAGCTGAGGTGAGGTTTAAAGGGTACAGAATGGTAATGGATTTTTTAATACCATTTACCTGGACCTTTTTAGGGTTTTTTTGATACAGGGAATCTAGGCTCCGATGAGCATCTGAACTAGCTGTTCTTTATTTATATTTTGTCCCCAGGACCATTACTTGCTCTGATGGGTTTCCCAATGGGAGTTCTCCAAGTTGATGTATTTAGGAACATTAGAGCAGGAGTTCACCATTCAGTCCCTCAAACTTATTCCACTATTCAATGAGATGATGACTGATCTGTTTCCTAACTCCATCCACCTGCCTTGGTTTCATATTCTTTTTTTTACCCTTGTCCAGCAAAAATCTAGCAATCCCAGATTCAAAATTTTTAATTGAGCTCGCATCTACTGCTACTTGTGGGAGCTAGTTCCACACTACAAACCTTTGTGTGAAGAAATGTTTCCTATCTTCTATCCTGAATGGCCCGGCTCTGATTTTAATGTTATATCCCATTGTCCTAGACTCCCCCCACCAGCGGAGAAAGTTTGGAAGAAGAGTAGAGATTGCAGGTTTGTGAGGTGCTCTGGTGCCTTTCTGCCAGCATCCACACCAACACACCTGCAGTCAGAGTGAAATGAACTCAGTGTAGCCGACAGAATGCTGGCCAAGACTCGTCTTCCCAAAGTAAGCTATGCCACCAGATCCCCAGTGGCATCTCTAAGATACATGAATGCGCAACTAATTGTTACACTGAATCATCGTTCAGTCCCAATTGCAGCATGCATTATTGTAAAGGGTACTTGTATGAAAGACAACATGTCAGGACGACCCAGGAGTCAGCATTGCCTGACAGTTGGCATCCATCACCCGGAAAGATGTCACCAGCCATTTCTGCAGGCCCTGGTACACTTACAAGGCAAAGATGCATGGCCGACTGTTTTCCCAGGACCTCGGTCAGCAGGCAGGGAAATGCAGAGTGGTGGCATCTGCTGCAAGGCTGCCTGGGACTATTATGCAGTGCAGGGCTAGTGCATGCAGCGATAGGAACAGTCAGTTGTGACCTGAAGCTCTTCTACATCTCCTCATGGGCTTTCTCCAGACGAGCAGGCATTTTATTGTGCAAGAAAACGGCGGGCAACTCTTCTGACAAGCATCACATTGACTTCAGCAATCATCAAACAGGAGGTTGAGTGTTGGAATACTCTGTCGCTTTCGCCTAGGGCTCCCTATCCCTTTACTTTGCCTATCTCTTAATCCACTAACCTATCAGAATTGGAAAAGGCTATCAATGGGCCAAGATGCCTTTTGAGATCCTTCAAAGGTTTTCAGAATTTCTGTTCCCAATGTGACACCCCATTTAATTGACACCATTTTTCTCTTCCATCACAACTGTCCTCCCCAAATAACCTTGACTCTGCATCTGCTGCTGTCAATGATGCTATTGAGTATACAGGAGACTGTTGCGCCCTTTAGCGCTTGACTTTTCAGGTGGAATTTACAGCATTTCCTGCCCATTTAAGACTGACTTGCACTGATAGAAAGTGGCCAGAGCTTTCACTTTTAGTTTGGAGGTCACTTTTTCTAAATGGAAATCAGGAACCTTTATAAAAACTGTGTTGAAGGACCCTTATCTGACATCACAACACAGTTGCGGCTATGAGGTCATTTATATATATATCTATATAAATAAAAGTGATTGATAATATATTTTACATAATACATGGAACCTAATTTGAATGAATTAATAACTAAGATAATGTGAATGGTAAATGGAATATTATCCAATATTCTATTTTATCTTCAGTTCAACATTTGCACTGAGGGGCAAACAGACTGTTGGACTACAATGAATACATGTGGCTCTTTAATATGTTATTCCTGCGATGAAAATGATTCTGCATTTAAACATTAACTTATTTTATTTTCCAAAGTTTCTTCCCTCCAGACTCAGGCTGGGATTTGGTTCCATGTTTTAGGCCAAATGGCCACTTTTATATGGTCAGATATTAAAGTTCGGGCAGGTTACTTGATAGTGGAGAAATTCACAGATGAGTCTGATTGTAGTCTTTCTGTGATGATCACGTATATGCCCTTTCCAGCAGTTGGCAGCCAGGAGTAGGAATATTAATAGATTTTGTTTTCACCTTGACCCTGGAACATCAAGGGAGACTTTAGCATCTAACCCTATCCTATCTCATAGAGTTATAGAGTTATTCAGCACAGAAACAGGCCCTTCGGCCCATCGTGTCTGAGGACAATCAACTAAGCATAGAGTAACTAGAGGGAGTGAAACTGGGTCCTTCCTAATCTGTATGAATTAGTATCACTTTTTAAAAGTTCATTCTTGGGATATGGGTGTCTCTGGCAAAGCCAGTATTTATTGCCCATCTCTCGTTGCCCTTGAGAAGGTAGTGGTGAGCTGCCTTCTTCAGCCGCTGCAGTCCATCTGCTGAAGATACTCCTACATTGCTGTTAGCGAGTTCCAGGATTTGGAATGAATTAGTCATATTAATAATAATTAAAATATGAACATTTGTTAACTTTATAACCGTGGCTCAGTGGGCAGCACTCCCATATCTAAGTCCGAAGATTGCAGGTTCAGGTTTCACTCCAGAGACTTGAGCGTATAATCTAGCTGATATTTCAGTGCAGTACTGAGGGAGTGCTGCACTGTCGGAGGTGCTGTCTTTCGAATGAGACTTTAAACCGAGACCCCGTCTGCTCATTAAGCTGGCTGTATACGATCCCATGGCACTAGTTGAAGAAGCAGAGGGCAGTTCTCCCAGATTCCTGGCCAACATTTATCCCTCAATCAACATCTAAAACAGATGATCTGGCTATTTATTTTATTTCTGTACGTGGGAGCTTGTTGTGCTCAAATTGGCGGCCATCTTTCCAACATTACAACAGTGGCCGCACTTCAAAGGTTTTTCATTTGTTGCAAAACAGTTTGAGACATCCTGAGGTTGTGAAAGTACTTTATAAAAGCAAATTGTTCTTTTTCAATTTCAGTTAGGAATTTTACACTGTGACATTTTTTTGAAATGTAGCTTTTACTGATTGACCACTAATTATCAAAATAAGAGCCTATTTCTTAATGTAAACTTGTGGTGTTGGTATGCCTTCAAATCAAGGCACAAAAGGTCCAATAAACCCATTTTCTTTCTAATAGTATGCATGAATGCTGTGAGATTTGTTAATTATCAAACAAACCACTATTCTTCTCATTAGAATGCAGCAGCTTTGACAGTAGCTGAGGTGCGGAGCGAACTTGCAGCTGGGAAGTCAATTTCAGTGTAAGTTAAAAGTTAATTCCCTTTTGTTTTCGGAGGACCAGGGGACGGCTGGGTAAGTAAAAACTATATATTTGGGTGGTGGCTGTACCCGAGACACTACACATGTAGTGTCTCCCACCCACCCTCCTCCTCTAACCAAAAAAAGGACTCTGTTGTGTTGATAAGGTAAGCTTTTTATTTAAGAAGTTCTGTCTGTCGGATTGCTAACCTAACAAGTTTTGACTTTTTTTGGGGTTTTTCAGTAGATTTGTTGGGAATTTAGAATAGTGGGAATGGAGGTTAAGGCAGTTGTATGTTCCTCCTGCAGAATGTGGGAGGTAAGGGTCGCCAAGAGTGTCCCTGCTGACTGCATCTGCGGGAAGTGCACCCAACTCCAGCTCCTCGAGAACCGCGTTAGGGAACTGGAGCTGGAGCTGGATGAACTTCGGATCATTCGGGAGGCGGAGGGGGTTATTGAGAGGAGTTATGGGGAGGTAGTCACACCTCAGGTAAAAGAAGTAGGTAGATGGGTTACCGTCAGGGGAAGGAGAGGGAACCAGCAGGCAGTGCAGGGATCCCCTGTGGCCGTTTCCCTCAACAACAGGTATACCGTTTTGGATACTGTTGCGGGGGACGACTTACCAGGGGTAAGCAATGGGGTACAGATATCTGGCACAGAGTCTGTCCCTGTTGCTCAGAAGGGAAGGGGGAAGAGGAGCAGAGCATTAGTCATTGGGGACTCCATAGTTAGGGGAACAGATAGGAGGTTCTGTGGGAACGAGAGAGACTCACGGTTGGTGTGTTGCCTCCCAGGTGCCAGGGTTCGTGATGTCTCGGATCGTGTTTTTGGGATCCTTAAGGGGGAGGGGGAGCAGCCCCAAGTCGTGGTCCACATAGGCACCAACGACATAGGTAGGAAGAAAGATGGGGATTTAAGACAGAAATTCAGGGAGCTAGGGTGGAAGCTTAGAGCAGAACAAACAGAGTTGTTATCTCTGGGTTGTTGCCCGTGCCACGTGATAGCGAAGCGAGGAATAGGGAGAGAGAGGAGTTGAACACGTGGCTGCAGGGATGGTGCAGGAGGGCGGGTTTTGGTTTCCTGGATAATTGGGGCTCTTTCTGGGGTAGGTGGGACCTCTACAAACAGGATGGTCTTCACCTGAACCAGAGGGGTACCAATATCCTGGGGGGGAGATTTGCTAGTGCTCTTCGGGGGGGTTTAAACTAATTCAGCTGGGGAATGGGAACCTAAATTGTAGTGCCAGTGTACAGGATGTTGAGAGTAGTGAGGTCAGGGATAAGGTTACAAGGACGCAAGAGGGCACTGGCAAGCAAGAACCTGGTTTAAAGTGTGTCTACTTCAACGCCAGGAGCATCCGGAATAAGGTGAGCTTGCAGCATGGGTTGGTACCTGGGATCTCGATGTAGTGGCCATTTCGGAGACATGGGTAGAGCAGGGGCAGGAATGGATGTTGCAGGTTCCGGGATTTAGATGTTTCAGTAAGAACAGAGAAGATGGTAAAAGGGGGGGGTGTGGCATTGTTAATCAAGGAGAGTATTACAGCGACAGAAAGGACATTTGAGGACTCGTCTACTGAGGTAGTATGGGCCGAGGTTAGAAACAGGAGAGGTGAGGTCACCCTGTTGGGAGTCTTTTATAGACCTCCGAATAGTTCCAGAGATGTAGAGGAAAGGATAGCGAAGATGATTCTCGACAGGGGCGAGAGTAACAGGGTAGTTGTTATGGGGGACTTTAACTTTCCAAATATTGACTGGAAATACTATAGTTCGATTACTTTAGATGGGTCAGTTTTTGTCCAGTGTGTGCAGGAGGGTTTTCTGACACAGTATGTAGACAGGCCAACCAGGGGCGATGCCACATTGGATTTGGTACTGGGAAATGAACCCGGCCAGGTGTTAGATTTAGATGTAGGTGAGCACTTTGGTGATAGTGATCACAATTCAGTTAGGTTTACCTTAGCGATGGGCAGGGACAGGTATATACCGCAGGGCAAGAAATATAGCTGGGGGAAAGGAAATTATGATGCGATTAGGCAAGATTTAGGATGCGTAGGATGGGGAAGGAAACTGCAGGGGATGGGAACAATTGAAATGTGGAGCTTATTCAAGGAGCAGCTACTGCGTGTCCTTGATAAGTATGTACCTGTGAGGCAGGGAGGAAGTTGTCGAGCGAGGGAGCCGTGGTTTACGAAAGAAGTTTAATACTGAAGAATTAGTCCTAGGTAAAAGTAACTCAATATGAGAAAGGAGATAAAATAAGTATAAGGAAGGACAAAATTAAATCATTAAGTGAAACTTCAAATATCTTTGTTGGCCTGGACACACTTAATCGCGTAACCTGTTTTGTAAACAAAATGTGTGAGGTTGCGGGGCGGGGGGGAGGGGGGGGGGATTAACTATCGTTAATAAGCCGCAAAATACGAACTGACCAATAAATTAATTCTGCTGGTCAGCAGTGCTACATTCCCAGGATTGATCAGAAAATGGGTAATTGTAGTGCTGGAATGAAGCAACGCTAACTTAATAAAGAGCCAGTTGGGAGAACTGTTTCCTCTGAGGATATTGGATCACCCAAGGTGAGAATGTTCCATCAGAATGGTTCCAGTTTTTGTCTACTTAGGAAATTATAAAGATCACATGAATAGTCTTGTGTGAACAGAAACCACAATTGATAACTTACGCATCGACGTCATGGTATGGTTATTAAGAGAGAATTGGCAATTATCAGTTATTTAACAAAATCTTCTTTGGCCTCCTTATCTCGAGAGACAATGGATAAGCACCTGGAGGTGGTCAGTGGTTTTGTGAAGCAGCGCCTGGTGTGGCTATAAAGGCCAATTCTAGAGTGACAGGCTCTTCCACAGGTGCTGCAGAGAAATTTGTTTGTCGGGGCTGTTACACAGTTGGCTCTCCCCTTGCGCCTCTGTCTTTTCTCCTGCCAACTACTAAGTCTCTTCGACTATCTAATAATTCAGGGACAGTTCGATGTTCATGGCTAGCAATGAATAATTACATGAAATGTTACAGATTCGTAACTGGTAATTGTGGCCTTAATTATTTTTTTGTTCTTTACTTCGAAGTAATAAAGTAAGAAGGTACCTTTTCCGTCTGCTCAAAAATATCCCTTTTAAATATATGAACTTAGAAATTACTGTTGGCGAACAGTCAATGAGGCGTAAATTCCTTTAGGTTAATTTTTGGGCCCTGAGGTGCATGCCTCAACCAGGAAGCCTGAGGCCAGCTTGAAATCAGGCCTCGAGCCTCATTAACATTATTTATGCGAGTTGTTGACACATGTTGAGCCCCCTACAGGCACCGTGCCCATTTAAAAATGATCTGGAAATTTAGAGCTGGGGAAGTACTCCTGCTGCTCCAGGTTTCACAGGGTTGAGATTAAAATTGTTTTTTTTTTAATGAACAACATAATAACATAAGAAATAGGAGCAGGGTGAGGCCATTCCGCCCCTCGAGATTGCACCACCATTCAATAAGATCATGGCTGATCTGATTGTGGACTTAACTTCACTTTCCTGCCTGCCCCCCCATATCGCTTGACTCCCTTGTGATCATAAATCTGTCTAGCTCAGCCTTGAATATATTCAATGACCCTGTCTCCACTGCTCTTCTGGGGAAGAGATTTCCAAACATTAACGACCCTCTGAGAGAAGAAATTCCTCCACATCTCTGTCTTAAAAGGGAGATCCCTTATTTTGAAACTGTGCTGCTCTAGTTCTAGATTCACCAGGAGGGGAAACATCCTCTCAGCATCTACCCTGTCAAGCCCCCTCAGAATCTTATATGTTTCAATAAGACCACCTCAGTCTTCTATACTCTAATGACTGTAGACCAAACCTGCTCAATTTTTCGTCATAAGATAACCCCTTCATTCCAGAAATCAGCCTAGTGAACCTTCTCTGAACTGCTTCCAATGCAAGTATGTCCTTTCTTAAGTAAGGCGACCAAAACTGTACACAGTACTCTAGGTACGGTCTCACCAATTCCCTATACAGTTGTAGCAAGACTTTCCTACTTCTATACTCCATCCCCCTTGCAATAAAGATCAACATTCCATTTCTTTTCATAATTACTTGCTGTACCTGCATGCTAACCTTTCTTCATTCATGTACGAGGACACCCAGATTCCTCTGTACCGCAGCATTCTGCAGTCTGTCTCCATGTAAATAATATTCTGCTTTTCTATTCTTCCTGCCAAAGTGGACAACCTCACATTTTCCCACATTATATTCCATCTGTCAAATTTTTGCCCACTCACTTAACCTATCTATATCCCTTTGCAGACACTTTGTATCCTCCTCACAAATTGCTTTCCCTCCTACCTTTGCATCGTCTGCAAATTTGGCTACAATAAACTTGATCCCTTCATACAAGTCATTAATATAGATTGTAAATAGTTGATGTTCTGTGATTGCTTTTAAGAGTGATGTCCTTTTAAGATCTTAGTATGCTAATGAGCTGACTACCAGGACACAGTCATGTGACTACACTCCAATCTCACTCTGCTACTGTAATACCTAAAGGCAAGTCATGTAAATAGTTAGCTCTGCACTGTATATACTTGTTAGCTGTTAATAAACCTGTTTTGAGATCTTCAACAACCTGGACTCCACGCATCTCATTTATAGAACATTACAGCGCAGTACAGGCCCTTCGGCCCTCGATGTTGCGCCGACCTGTGAAACCATCTGACCTACACTATTCCATTTTCATCCATATGTCTAGCCAATGACCACTTAAATGCCCTTAAAGTTGGCGAGTCGACTACTGTTGCAGGCAGGGCGTTCCACGCCCCTACTACTCTCTGAGTAAAGAAACTACCTCTGACATCTGTCCTATATCTATCACCCCTCAACTTAAAGCTATGTCCCCTCGTGTTTGCCATCACCATCCGAGGAAAAAGACTCTCACTATCCACCCTATCTAACCCTCTGATTATCTTATATGTCTCTATTAAGTCACCTCTCCTCCTCCTTCTCTCCAACGAAAACAACCTCAAGTCCCTCAGCCTTTCCTCGTAAGACTTTCCCTCCATACCAGGCAACATCCTAGTAAATCTCCTCTGCACCCTTTCCAAAGCTTCCACATCCTTCCTATAATGCGGTGACCAGAACTTCACGCAATACTCCAGGTGCGGCAGCACCAGAGTTTTGTACAGCTGCAGCATGACCTCGTGGCTCCGAAACTCGATCCCCCTACTAATAAAATCTAACACACCATATGCCTTCTTAACAGCCCTATTAACCTGGGTGGCAACTTTCAGGGATTTATGTACCTGGACACCAAGATCTCTCTGTTCATCTACACTACCAACAATCTTCCCATTAGCCCACTACTCTGCATTCCTGTTACTCCTTCCAAAGTGAATCACCTCACACTTTTCCGCATTAAACTCCATTTGCCATCTCTCAGCCCAGCTCTGCAGCCTATCTATGTCCCTCTGTACCCTACAACACCCTTCGACACTATCCACAACTCCACCGACCTTCGTGTCATCCGCAAATTTACTAACCCACCCTTCTACACCCTCTTCCAGGTCATTTATAAAAATGACAAACAGCAGTGGCCCCAAAACAGATCCTTGCGGTACACCACTAGTAACTAAACTCCAGGATGAACATTTGCCATCAACCACCACCCTCTGTCTTCTTTCAGCTAGCCAATTTCTGACCCAAAGCACTAAATCACCTTCACTCCCATACTTCCGTATTTTCTGCAATAGCCTACCATGGGGAACCTTATCAAACGCCTTACTGAAATCCATATACACCACATCCATGGCTTTACCCTCATCCACCTGTTTGGTCACCTTCTCAAAAAACTCAATAAGGTTTGTGAGGCACGACCTACCCTTCACAAATCCGTGCTGACTATCTCTAATGAACTTATTCTTTTCAAGATGATTATAAATCCTATCTCTTATAACCTTTTCCAACATTTTACCCACAACCGAAGTGAGGCTCACAGGTCTATAATTACCAGGGCTGTCTCTACTCCCCTTCTTAAACAAGGGGACAACATTTGTTATCCTCCAGTCTTCCGGCACTATTCCTGTCGACAATGACGACATAAAGATCAAGGACAAAGGCTCTGCAATCTCCTCCCTAGCTTCCCAGAGAATCCTAGGATAAATCCCATCTGGCCCAGGGGACTTATCTATTTTCACACTTTCCAAAATTGCTAACACCTCCTCCTTGTGAACCTCAATCCCATCTAGCCTAGTAGTCTGTATCTCAGTATTCTCCTTGACAACATTTTCTTTCCCTACTGTAAATACTGACGAAAAATATTCATTTAACGCTTCCCCTATCTCCTCTGATTCCACACACAACTTCCCACTACTATCCTTGATTGGCCCTAATCTAACTCTAGTCATTCTTTTATTCCTGATATACCTATAGAAAGCCTTAGGGTTTTCCTTGATCCTATCCGCCAATGACTTCTCGTGTCCTCTCCTCGCTCTTCTTAGCTCTCCCTTTAGATCCTTCCTGGCTAGCTTGTAACTCTCAAGCGCCCTACCTGAGCCTTCACGTCTCATCCTAACATAAGCCTTCTTCTTCCTCTTGACAAGCGCCTCAACTTCTTTAGTAAACCACGGCTCCCTCGCTCGACAACTTCCTCCCTGCCTGACAGGTACATACTTTATCAAGGACACGCAGTAGCTGCTCCTTGAATAAGCTCCACATTTCGATTGTGCTATCAACACCTCTTCTGTTATCTCTTGCCCCACCCCCCCCCCCACCCCGCTTTACTTGCTTAAAATCTTTTACATTTCTAATATTTGTCAGTTCTGAAGAAGGGTCACTGACCTGAAACGTTAACTCTGCTTCTCTCTCTACAGATGCTGCCAGACCTGCTGAGTATTTCCAGCATTTCTTGTTTTTATTTCCGTCTTCAACTAAAAGCCAGTTTAAAACTGAATTGTAACAAATGTATCGCATGAGACTCACTTCTAGTGGCTGTTTCTATGGTAACGAGAATGCGCCCTTTGAATCAGTCTCCAAATGGCTGTTTCTAAGGCAACGAAAATGCAGCACCTTCCTATAACTCCTGAGGCTTGCTGGTTCTTAAAGCAATAGTGATCCCTTGCAAGTCTTAAAGGCAAACCGCATATTCTGAAAAAAAAAACTACAGGACCATGACAGTGCAAGGCAAATAGGATAATAATGGGACAAGTAAAGAAACAAAAGATGAATTTGGAGGAGATGTAAATGGTTAGAGCAGATTAGCAGACTGTGAAGAGAATATTGGAAAATCTGGTAAAGGGGAGAGGGTTGCCAGGGCCCTGGAATGGGATGGAATAGACTCCAGGGCTGAGGAGCACTGGTCATGTATTGATAGGGGATTCCCATCCTAAACACCAGCCTACACCTCCTCCACTTCCAGCTGCTCTGGTGCAGCCATCCTCCACTACCAGAACCTGCTATGGAGAAGAAAATGCGAGCAGTGCTTAATGTCGAGTTCAGTTTAACTGTTGCTGTTTCTTGATGCCAGAGGGAAACGACAAGGAAGTCTTGTGTTTTATAAGATTTTTCTGATTGGCCTATATTAGACAAGAGTCACTTTGGGACGACCCGCATGTTTCGACAGCCACGTTTTCTCTCGTACAAAATATCACAGAATATGCTGCGTTACACTATGAGAATACTTTGTAATTTAGTTAGGCTGCACAAACAATTTTACCCTGGACTTTTAGAAACAATTTAAATAATTGATAAGGTGTTAAAAAAACTATAGTGGTAATGTCACTCGACTAATAATCCAGAGTCCCATACTAATGCCCTGGCATAGGTTCAAATCCCTCCAAGGCAGTTGGTGGAATTTAAATTCAATTAACTCATGAAAAATTTGGAACTGAAAGCTAGTTACAATAATGGTGCCATGAAACTATAACCAATTGTCATAAAAACTCATCTGGTTCACTAACGTCCTTTAGAGAAGGAAATCTGCCGTCCTTACCTTGTCTGGCCTACATGTGACTCCAGACCCACACCAATGATGTTGACTTTTAGCTGCCCTGTGAAATGGCCAAGCAAACCACTCAGCTGCCAAAGGCAACAAATACTGGTCTTGCTCGTGAAGCCCACATCCCATGAAAGAAATTTTAAAAATCTTGCCGAAATGCGAACTACAAGACGAGTGAGAGTTCACTTTTTAGAGGCAGTGATATTTGTGTCATTTCTTTGGGTTGTGAAGGTGCAGCCAGCACTAACTGGAGAACTGACAATGGCGGCTGTTTCCACAGCGAGCGCTTCCCCGCCCCATCAGACAACATAAAAAGCTTCTCATTACATGGTGGCAGCTGTGGTAAGAGGACAAAATCCAAGATTGAAGACCACAGGAAAATTGTTTTAAAAACTACACAGAGGTAAAAGAGAGAAAGTTAAAAGAAACACTGGCCCAAACAGTGTAAAGAAGAAAAAAAACTCATCTCAAGCTGTAGAAGACAGAGCACTGAACGACAGGCTGCAAATCAATCACTGTGATTGGGTGAGTCAGTGTGCTGTCAGTACAGGAAACCAGTTTTTTAAAAAAAGCTTTGAAGTGCTTGCAAAGTTGTTTTTCTTTAAAGGCTCAGTAAAAGAAAAAAAACAGGGAAAACTCAATCCCTATTTCAGGCAGATTGATTGTTTTCAAAGGCTCTCCCATGCTGATCAGGTCCGTGCCTTGACAGGAGACGCCCGACAGCAAAAAGCGCGGGAATCCTCCATTCACTTTAAAAAGAAACCATTAAATCACTCGAGCTGAAGAGCCTTCACTCACTCAACCAGAGTTTTAAAAACTCATAAAACCACTCAAGCATGAAGAATTACCTAATGATCTGCTGTATAAACAAACACTAGTAAAAAACACACTTGAACATCCTGCTCAATAGCTGTAGAAACAGACTAGAGTGCTGGAAGCTAGATAAACAGACAAGGACTGCTAAGCACCTGCTTCTGTTAATCAAAGCAACCAAGAGAGTTCTTTTAAAGGGAAAACAGTACAGAGTCACAGAACCAAGTCTTAAAGCAAGTTTTAAAGCAAAAGAACAGCAGAAAGATGGATACCAGTTTTCCCAGTATGAACTGGAAAGCCTTGGCTATCCTATCTGAGTTCAAACTGTTCCAATGCAATTATGCTTTACAGACCAAGTAATTGTAGAAACAGAAAAACAGGCTGTAAAAATAATGATAGCAATTGGAAATGTGGGATTACACATAATCAAAACCTCAGGCATATCTGAAGAGAACCAGAAAGATCCTGCAAAGCTATGGAAAGTGCTGGAAGATCAACTCAGATTAAGAGTGAATTTTGGAATTCACTGCCTAGAATTGATGTCCTACAAGCAACAGCCACAGGAATCAATAGACCAGTTCATTAGTAGTAAGGGAATGAATGTGACTTCTCAGAAACTGAGCTGTCAGACTGAATAATAGAACTGGTAACTGTATCAACACTCACTGAAGCATTTCAGAAGGATCCCTAAGGTAAAAAGAAAGGTCATAGCATTGATGCACTGCTAGAAGATGGCAGGAAATATGAAGCCATTGTTGCTGGAAAACTGCACCTACAAGCACGGGTGCAGCCAACAGTATCGGCACCATGAACAGGTCGAAAAGAGGAAGCAAGCTATGTGGTAAGTGCAATCTGTCCCACTCATTTTGTGACCTGTACAAAGCATGCAGTGCAAAAGGAAACTAGGCCCACCTATGCAAGAATTCTGGCTCCAAAGACACAGCCAGAAGTCATGGTAGAACGCAAACAAACAGACAACAGGGCAACAGCAACAAGGAAAGTGCCAGAGGCTGGTGTAAATGCAAGCCGATACACAAAATCCATGGCAAAACAGACCTGAGATAAGACTCAAAGAGAAGTAGTTCTCAGACAAAAGACGAACAGGTATTCCACATTGTGAACCTGATACATCACATTGATGAAGTCCAACAACTGGAAGCTTTCACCACTATTAACATCATGTGCCCAAAGAAAGCTGGCAAACAAACACTTAGGGTCAAGTTTGACACTGGCACAAGTGCAAATATCCTATCAGTCTGAATCATCAAAGATATATACTGGATTCGTTGGAAATTAATGATACAATTGATGGTTGCCAAGTTATCTGCATATAATGGGTCAACCATCCCATGCAGTGGCACACTGACAATGCAATGCAGCTATGGCAAGTCGGCATGGAAACCATAAACGTTCTACCTAGTAGACACGAGCAGACCAGCAATGGCAGGACTACCAGCGTGTAAGGACCTCAACATCATAACCATCCACGAGGTCACCAAGCAGACGAGAGCAAGGGTACTCGCATTGAGTCGGCCCACGACCTACAACAAATGTACCCGGGCAAGTTCAATGCCACAGGAAATTGCAAAGGCAATGCCATTCTGCACCTCAGAGAGGATGCAATTCCGTCAATCGACCCTCCCAGAAAGTGCAGCGTGCACATACAAGAAAAGCTTAAGCGCGAGTTAGATGACATGGAACGCAATGGCATCATCCGTCGTGTGCATCATCACACAGACTGGTGCAGCTCAATCACATACTGAAGAAGGATGGAACAATCAGGGTGTGACTAGATCTGAAGCGTCTAAACTTCTCCCTAAAGAGATGCCCTCACAAGATTCTAACAGAGGAATTGAATCCCAAGTTCACAGGAGCCAAATTCTTCTCCATGTTGGATGCGAAACATGGATATTGATCAGTACACTTAGCTAAGGAATCTCAGGAAGTCACCACCTTCAGGACACCATTTGGAAGATATTGCTTCCAGAGACTACCCTTCGACTTATCTGTCAGTCAAGATCTGTTTCAGCAGCATATGGACAGAATTGTAGAAAAAGTCCCTGACTGTATATGCATTGCCGATGATATTGTGGTAATGGGCAGAACCAAAGAAGAGCATGATCTAAATCTTAATTCACTGATGGCAGTATCTTGTTGCGAAGGGCTCGTTTTTAACAGCAAGAAGTGCCAGGTGAATGCAAGTCAGATCAATTTCTTTGGCTCCATCTATTCCGGTTGCAGAATCCGTCCTGTCCCAGGCAAAATTGAAGATGTAAGGCATATGCCTACCCCAGAAGACAAGGAAGACCTCCAGAGATATCTTGGATTTTTCAACTTTTTGGCACCATACATTCCAAATTTTTCTGGCAAAGCATCATCGCTGAGAGAGCTCTTAAAAAAAAAGACGTACCATTTGTATGGCAGGAGGACCATCAGCATACGTTTGAGTCTCTCAAACAAGAATTGTCAGCAGAAGTCTGTACCCTGCAGTACTATGACCCACGGAAGAAGACAATCCTGGAAGTCAAGGCCTCACAGAAAGGACTAGGAATGTGCATCCTGCAGGAGGGCAAACCAATTGCATTCGGGTCCAAATGTTTATCCCCAGCACAGTCCAATTACTCAAACATAAGAGTGTGAAACACTTGCTCTGGTGTTTGGGATCACAAGGTTCTACATCTACCTCTTCGGCAAGCAGTTCGTGGTGGAAACTGACCACAAACTGCTGGAGATGATCTGGTGCAAACCATTGACAAGCGCACCACCTCAACTACAGGGACTCTTAGTGTAAGTACAGGGGTACGACTTCGACGTCTGCTACAAACCGGGTAACAAAATGGTCACCTCGGATACGCTGAGCAGATTGCCAAAACCGAACAGGAATGAAAAAGTTCCACTGGATCTACAAGTAGACAGCATGGACATCGAGGTGGAAGATGTGCTCAAAATCCACTTAATGCATCTTGGTCAGCACAAATGTGACCAACTACAATCAGAAACAGCCAATGACCCACAACTGAAGGCACTGTGGGGAGTCATCATAGAAGGATGGCCTGACACGGTAAAAGAGGTGCCACAAAACCTCAGATGCTTTTGGCCTTCTAGAGATGAACTCGGTATCTCGTGAGACGTCACCTTCAAAGGGAAAACAACTCCAACAGGACATCTTGTCACAACTTCACCAAGGCCATATGGGCATAGAGCGAACAACTCGGCTGGCACGAGACACTGTTTATTGGCCAGGGATCAATAATGACATCGAAGGGTTAGTGAAGATGTGCGAGGCATGCCAGAGCCACCAGCTACAACAACGCAAAGAACCTCTACACCCTCACGAGATTTCATCAGTCCCTTGGTCCAAATTCGCCACAGACTTGTTTTCCGTTAATGGAGATAGCTTTATCTTAGTTACGGACTATTTCTCCAAATTGCCAATTATCAGATGGGTAAAAGACACTTCAAGCACGGTCGTCGCTGGCACATTGAGTGCCATATTCAGTCTATTCGGTGCACCTGAAGAAATAATTTCTGACAATGGGCCACAATATATGGGCAGACCTTTCAGAGATATGTATGTAAAATGGGGTGTAAACCATGTGGCGTCCTCACCACATTACCCTAGGTCTAATGGTCTTGCCAAGTGAATGGTTTGCACAGTCAAATCACTTATCCTAAAGTGTAGGACCACGAAATAGGATCTTTGTATTGCCATGTTCCACCCTCAGAGCTACACCTATGGATATGGGCTTACCGTCACCAGCAGAGATCATGTTTGGCAGACAAGTGGGGATGATTCTGCCAAGCCATAATCTGTCCAAATTCTCCGAGATGCAGGAGACACTGCTCGAAAACAGGGGAGAATGAAGATGGTGCATGACCGACACGTAGGGGCAGAACTATCTCAGCTACATGTAGGACAAAAGGTCAGAGTCTTACACTCCACAATGAAAACATGGTTGCCTGCAGAGGTGTCTGGAAGATGCAGTGAGCGTAGATTACAACATCTAGCAGAGCGGTGTTGAGAAGAAACTGAAGCCAACTGAGAGAGGTATGCAGTACTCCAAATGTGCACGGTGGACTCGAGGGAGCACGTTCTGACGGTGAGGGTGTGACAGATCAACAGGACAGCAGCCAGTGCATTGACAACATGTCTACAAACCCAAAACAGCCAAGGATGACATCCCCAGAAGGCCATACCAGAACCAGTTCTGGAAGAGTTGTCAAACCATCAAAATGATATGTGGACTATTAAGCTTCTGTGTGTGTAAAGTTCATAATCTCTATCCATGTGTAAATAATTTTGATGTTATCTAATTTTATGTTTTTCTTTTAGTGTCCAAGACCTATCTTTGGAAAGAAGGGGGATGTTGTATGATTGCCTTTAAGATCTTAGTATGCTAATGAGTTGAGTACCAGGATGCATTCATGTGACTACACTCCAGTCTCACTCTGCTGCTGTGACACCTAGAGGCAAGTCATGTAAATAGTTAGCTCTGCTCTGTATATACTTGTTATCTGTTAATAAACCTGTTTGACATCTTCAACAACCTGGATTCCACGCATCTCATTCATGTTGCATCAGACAACATAAAAAGCTTCTCATCACATTTGAGGCCCCAGGACTGATCCCTCTGGCAGTCCACTAGTTACAGTTTGCTAAACTGACCATTTATCCGGACTCTCTGTTTCTTGTTAGTTAGCCAATCCCCTATCCATGCTAATATATTAGCCCCAACACCATGAGCTCATATCTTGTGTAGCTTTTGGTGGCAGTCATTGCTTACAGCTCATCTCTGCAACGTCCAATTTGGTAGAGGGGGCCTAAAATAGGCACAAAGACTCTCATTTATGTATGTGAGAGATCGAGGGCTGGATTTTAAAGCCCCTCTGCCGTCTGGAATGTTGGTGGGGGCAATGAAGGTTGGTGTAGCGGAGGCCCGCCAGCGACCCTGACAGCGGCACTCCCCGTGCCAATTTCGGTGGCGGCGGTGAGGCCTCGTGGCAGCTCAGCGACGGGGCCCACATTTCAATATGTAAACTAATTTACATACCTGGTTTAATGAGGGTCCAGTTGCCTCCTTGATCGCCGCACCGATCTTCATTCGGGCGGACGGCAATGCTGCACCTTCAAATCCCCGTTCGGGGAAATGTGGCGCGACACCTGTGGGGAGGGGGAGGAGGATTCTTTTCTCTGTGTGGGAGGGGGGAGCGGGGTAACAATGATGCGGATTAGTTGGGGGGTTGTTGGGGAGGGGTAAAGGGCAAAGGTGCTGAACTTTGCGGGGGTTGGGGAAAGGTCAAATTCTCAATATTCCAATTTTGGGGGGGTGGGGGGGAAGGGCACGAATGTTTGGAAATGCCATTGGAGGGTTGGCAGAATGCGTGTAAAGTTCATTTAATTTTGTTTAGCTAAACTCTAACTTACCTGGCCCTTTAAAGTTTCAATGTCCACTGTGGGCTGTAAGCCCTTTAAAAATGGCACCGGCGCCTGTGCATTGGCACCGGACGGCATTGCCTGCGTCGGCAGGGTGGGTGCCGCAGTCACGCAAATCGCCTACTTCGATGGCGGACTCTTAAAATGCAGCCGCTAATATCTGTTTTAGGCAGCTGCGAGGGTCCCTTGAAAAATGGCCTGACCCAATAGTGAGTTGGACATCTTTCAGGCATCCTTTAGGCAAAGATTGGGTCCCCTAAGTTGGCCGTCATTGCATCCGGTTTACCCGTGTAAAATGTGCGCAATGAGGTTGAATGTTTGGCCCAAATAGTTGGTAAGGCATTCTTCAGGCTGTCGTAGCAGAGACGTTAGTCTGGATATTAATGAAAGGACAATATTTGTCCCTCATTATTTTTAGTCGTTCATGAGATGTAGCCATGTCTGGCAAGGTAAGCATTTACTGTCCATCCCTAATTGTCCACTAAAATAAATTATCTGTTCGCTTCACGTTGCTGTTTGTGGGATCTTGCTGTGTGCAAATTGGCTGCCACCTTTCCTACATTCCAACAGTAACAACACTTCAAAAATACTTCTTTGGTTGTAAAGTGCTTTGGGACATCCTGAGGTCATGAAAGGAGGGGGTGAATTTTATTCTGGCAGCACGGATCTCAATGTCGGAAGAAACTGACTCCAAGATCCCTGTGTCACCTCTTTTCCGGAAGGCCCACTGAATTTAGTGCCAAAAGTGGACAGTGGTGGGCCTTCCATAGGTTCTAGGACCCTGTCACTGGAGGTCCCGCCCTTGGAGAGCTGCTGGCCAATCGGTGGAGGGGAGGGGGGGGTCGGCAGCAAGGGCAAGGAGGTGGTCTTCAGGGACCTTCAGGCACTGTGCCTTTGAACGAGGGACTCAAGGCACCTCCCCCACCACCCCCGCACCCCCACCAACCACCTTGGAGCCGGGAAGCAGCATGCGCGGTTTTTAGTGCCATGCTTCCTGTGCAGCGATAGGGCCACCTGCCACACAGCTAATTGCAGCGGCAGCAGGATGAGGCCCTTAATTGGGTGTTAATTACCCAGTTCAGGGCCTCAATTGGCGGTGGGGTGGGAAGGCTGTTCACAGGCCTTCAAACCCCGGGCTAAATATTGGCGGAGGCGGGATGGTGGTGGGATGGTGGCGGGAACCCCCCACCACCCCATCCCACCCAGCCTCCAAACCCGCTGCGGGGGAGAGCATAAACACCCCCTCAAGTACTATCATTGCTGGGCTAGGAGACTAGTTCAGCATTTGAAGTGGTTCAAAATCCATTTTTCACTTGGGAAATGTATATAAAAGTCAGGAAATAGTTTGGAACGATCACCACCACACCCCCACACCGACCCCCACCATCCCCACCCCCCCAACCCATCTGTTCTCAGCACAGAACATAATGGGAAATCAAAATAAATGTTCACCTGCCAGCACTCTCTGTCACATCTATCATCACATCACAACTTCATTTTGTTGCATACCAAATTGCACTTTCTACAAAGACAAGTATCTGCTTTAATTGTGCTTTTTGGATGCAGATACAGAAAAAGCACACACGTCAACCTAGCAGCTACTTCCAGATTGAAACAAATGCTATGTTTTTCCCCCGTCATGCTACAAGTAATTTGGAAAGTTAACGAGACACTTCAAAAAACCCTGAGATTTTTTTAACACATTTGATTTTGAAAAAAACTTATGCCTCATTATTGCTATATTTATCTGCATTGTGTTTATAAAAATACAAATTTTTGAAGCAAGTGATTGTCTTTTGTTTGGCGTTTAGACTTTTCAAGGAAAGAACAAAGACCTTATTGGCTTAACTGACGGGAACAGTCATATCTCTTACTAATCAACCTCTTCCTTTTAAGTGAAGCAAATGTCAATGAGGTGGAAAAGTGTCCTACTCCCAGTTGGAAAGCTGTCGTTACTCAAAGAGCCCTATGCAGATTCCTACAGCTTTCTATCTCTTTGCTGTATTTAGTTCGTAGCCTAGAATATCATCCCGCAGGGTAGAGTCCCAATGCTGTTGAATAAACGAGTGTCTGCATCTCTACAGGGCCCCAGCAAGGGATGCCATGACACCATCAGGAAACCATGATTTATTATCTGAGAAATTCACCGTCAATCTGAGTAGAGTTCACAGAGTCAAGTTCCCTAATGCGAAATAAGATTCTTTTATTTCTCATGAAAGCATGAAAATTCAGTCCAACTGAGAACGTTTGGTCCTCAGCATTAAGTCACTTGTGGCTGAAGATTGCCACACTCTTTCACTATCCCTTCACCTGCAAACTCCAATTGACTTCCTCAGGTTTTTCTTAATTAATGTTAATCTTGTGAAAATGAAAACAGCACAGACGAAAGAATCAGCAACGAATGGGAGTTTAATTTTAAGTAGAATAGTCCTGAGAACAATTAGCAAGTGCATATTCATCTCCACTAAGGGCATCTACAAGCTGCTGTCCTGCTGCTGTGTGGATTAAGGAAGAAATTGTACATTAAAGTGAGAATAACAGTAGTAGAAAAAGCATTTCTAACTCATGAAAGACTTCAGTTTGCTTCCAGTTCAGGGACGGCAACAGTGAAACCCGGAGCCCTTTGTATGTCACAGTAACAGTGCTATGAGATTGTGTAAACAAATGACAAAATACGATACTAAAGTACATTATGGGAATTGTACTCTCGGTATCACCACATCTCTTGGAAAGATATGATTGCGTGTTCACACAACTTCAGTTAATCGCCTTCTAAACTGTCAATAGTCTAAATCAGGCCAAAACAGAATTTTTGCCAGGAGACACTGTAGGGAAAAGGAACTTGGGTGGGATTTCCAGTCTGAACAGTTCAATAACGACAATAGTAAATTTGCTAGGTTTGCCTGTCTAACAGCTTTCTTTCAGGATTAACAATGAAATAAATTTTAAACTGTATCGTAATTGTATTTCCTTGCAGAAAAGTGCAGTTTGCTTTTATTTACTTTTTCTTGTGCCTGAGATATTTGTGGCTATGAGGGAGTTGTTTAAATGAAGTTAGGAAATTTATGTAAATGTTTCTTTGGAAATGTAGTATCCCGAGGCTTGGCTCTAGAAAATTGCTACATAAATTCTTTTGCAGGCAACATGCATCCACTTGACATATGCCAGGCATGTTATATGCTCTGTAATTTATACTGGCGTTTTACAGTCCTGATTTCTATTGTGAGCTTTTTTGATGCTTATGACGTTAACTGCAATGGCAGTCTGATTTAACAGAAGATATATTTTCAGAACACAGTATTAAAATACTTGATAGATGTATTTATGACTTAAAAAATATTTGATAGGATAGGCATAAAGAAGATGCAGGAAAGACGAGAATCAGGGGCCATAAAAAGTCACTGAAAGATCCAATAGGGCATTCAGGAGAAACTTCTTTACCAAGGGAGTGATGAGAATGCGGAATGTGCTGCCACAGGGAGTAGTTCAGGCAAATAGAATGGATGCATTTAAGAAGAAGCTAGATAAATATATGAGGGAGAAAGGAAGGCCGAGAGGTCCACAGCCAGGGAACATAGATTTAATGTAAATGGTAGCAGAATTAGAAGGGAGCTGAGGAGAAATTTTTTCACCCAGAAGTAGATTATTGGCGTCTGGAAACAATGCTTCCATTTCTGGACCAGTCTGGAGGAGCCCTGCAGTACTCGACACAATGAGTATCAAAGTCTGTTGTGATCTGCTGCATGCTGCACAACCTCGCAAATGTGATAGGACAGCCCTTGCCACCAGCTATATGGCGAGCAGCTGAGGAGGAGGAGCCATTAACGTGTCATTATTCAGCGTTTCACGGGTTAGATTCTTTTCCTGCACAACTGACAGTTCCTGCCTCAGCCACAATGCACTTGCTACCTTAAGAGCTGCCGGCTAACTTCAAGTGATGCTCACCACATAGCTATTGGTCACCTGCTCAGGGATCCAGCCAATCAACAGCACAGTTAGTGCTGTCTAGATACTGAAATCATTTAAAACTGCAGGCTGCATGAAGTTGATGTGTTGTCGGCGTTATAGTCAACAGGCGTGGGTTAATCAAGCATCATGACCCCATCCCCCCCCCCATGCCCATTTTTGGGGTTATTGCATTTAGCCCCCACAATCTTTCTGCATAATTCAACCTTCAACGTTCAGCAATCAATCTTGTAGCTCTCTTTGGACTTATTTCATTGATTCTACATCTTTCATATAACACAGAAAGCAAGAATGAGCACATTACTTCACCTGTGGTTTATTCATTTTTTTTTAGAGATACAGCACTGAAACAGGCCCTTCGGCCCACCGAGTCTGTGCCGACCATCAACCACCCATTTTATACTAATCCTACACTAATCCCATATTCCTACCACATCCCCACCTGTCCCTATATTTCCCTACCACCTACCTATACTAGGGGCAATTTATAATGGCCAATTTACCTACCAACCTGCAAGTCTTTTGGCTGTGGGAGGAAACCGGAGCACCCGGAGGAAACCCACGCAGACACAGGGAGAACTTGCAAACTCCACACAGGCAGTACCCAGAATTGAACCCGGGTCGCTGGAGCTGTGAGGCTGCGGTGCTAACCACTGCGCCACTGTGCTGCCCTGGTCTCCGCAAGGTCAGGATATAGAGGCACTGCAGCAGGTACAAATAAGAACTGAGAGTTTAGAGGAAAGATTGAATGGGCTGGGGCTCTTTTCACTAGAAAAGAGAAGGCTGAGGGGTGACATGATAGAGGTCTTCAAGATTATGAAAGGATTTGATAGGTTAGATGTCAAGAAAATGCTTACACTTGTGGGCAAGAGTAGAACTCGGGGCCATGAAGGTAAGATAGTTCCTAATAAATCCAATAAAAAATTCAGGAGAAACTTCTTTACCTAGAGAATGCTGAGAACATGGAACTCGCTAACAACAAGGAGAAGTTAGGGTGAATAGCATTGATGCATTTAAGGGGAAGCTGGATAAGAACATGTGTGAAATAGAGGGTTATGCTGATAGGGTTAGATGAAAAAGGGTGGAAGGAGGCTCGTGTGGAGTATGGATGCCTGCATGGACCAGTTGGGCCGAGTGGCTTGTTTTTGCACTGTAGACACTTAGCAATACTTTGTAATCGTACAATTTCGACATCACTCCCTTTGATTTATCAGTCACTTCCTGAGCTATATGTCTCAATGTTTTATTTGCTTTATCGGCTGCCTCAATTCTAGTTTTCGCAACCTAAATTCCGAAGCCCACATCTCCCTTTCCCTTGCTGTTATCTCAAGCATGTCATCATACACCACATTCTCACTTCTAGCTAATCTCATGATCTGTGCTCACAGGCCTTAAATAGGTTAATTATCTGTGTAGGTGTTATCTGAAGTAGGATTACATTAGCCAGTTTAAAGGTTTCTGCAGGAACTAGGCTCACTCATATGTAGCAAGTAAACAGATTCTTAATTATTAGTCAATGAGTAGCTGTCTCTGCACTGGCGCACATCGCCTCCAAGCAACCCTAAGCAGACAATGCTATAACCACAACAACCTCCTTTTCATCAGATTATCTACATTTCCACAAGTTTTCTTATTGTCTCTTTTGATAAACATTGGGGGCGCTTTTTAAGTAACATCTAAATTGAGCAGGCAGTGAGTGTGGGTGGAAAAGGGAATTCCATTACACCTGTCTTGTTATGTTGGTGTGAGTCCCAATCACAATCATCAGTGAGCTGCCAGGGCAGTAGTTGATTAATGGTGGGCTGGGCAGGGGGCAATTGTGGGAGGGTGGAAGCACAGAGAGATAAACGGCACGGGAAGGAAGATCCATGCCCATTGTGGCCCCACAAAAAACAATCATTGACAAAGCTTTTGTTTGAAATAATTTCTCTGAACAGTCTGTAGTGGTCCCATTTGGTGGAAGACCAAAACTAGGGTCATAAAATCAATACAGCCCAGAAGGAGTCTATTCGGCCCATGGAGTCTATGCTGGATCTCTGTAGAGCAATCCAGTCTCATTCCCCTGCCCTATCCCCTTAAATATGGCATTGGACCCTGGTTTGCTTAATTAAAGTAAGCTTCTGCATGTTCCAAACTCCAACAACAGCAGGGCTAATGAAAAATATCAATTTAAATGGCAACACCTAATGTTTGTGGTATGAACCATAAGCCTGCATGACTGACCTTGATGAAAACACAAATGTGAAAACGTAAATGGTACAAAGGAAATCTCATCTATTGTGTGCAGAATGTTTGAAAGCAGTGAACACCATGTCTCAGTCCCAATAATAGTATCAATCACTCAGTGGCTTATGATCTCATGAGTACCCTTTGATAATGTTACTGCTTTGTAATTCAATACATAATTAGGTTTACCACCATTCAAGTTAAAAATGCTTTTTTTTAAACTTGTAGTTACTGGTATCTTTGGGAGCCAAGCAAGACACGTGCAGTAG
Source organism: Heterodontus francisci (assembly GCF_036365525.1). NCBI lineage: Eukaryota > Metazoa > Chordata > Chondrichthyes > Heterodontiformes > Heterodontidae > Heterodontus > Heterodontus francisci. Next base: position 8,742,120 of record NC_090383.1, on the reverse strand, counting down.
CAGGAAATATGTTATCGTGAGGATAGTTTGTGGTTTCTCTATGAATAAAGGAATTATAAATAATTCATTTATTTTTCTCTTCCCATACCAATTTTCTGCCTTTCTTTTCCTGATATATTCATCCAGGGTACCAAGCACCTTCCAATACCATGCTCAAGGGACAATAATGTCAAAGGCTTTTCAATCATTGAGGTGGAACAGTCAAACCTCATTCTGGCCTCACCTGGGCCCAATTGTAACTCTGTGTAAATGTATGGATTTCGATTGAGTTAAAATCATGCCCTCACATGGTGTTCCAGCAGCAATCACAGCACAGCAAGCAGGATTTCCCCCCTTCTCAGTCCCAAGTACCAAGTTACACATTCTCACTTCCATCCTGGTTGAGATCAGGAGCAGGATTTTCAGTTTGGGGTTGGGACCCTGACCTCAGGATCAATGCAGATCAGGACCCCGCATTGTGTCGAGAATTCCTCAGGGTAGTGTCCTAGGCCCAATCATCTTCAGCTGCTTCATCAATGACCTTCCCTCCATCATATGGTCAGAAGTGTGGATGTTCGCTGATGATTGTACAATGTTCAGCACCATTCATGTCTCCTCAGATACTGAAACAGCCTGTGTCCATATGCAGCAAGCCCTGTACAACATCCAGGCTTGGGCTGATAAGGGGCAAGTAACATTTGCACTACACTAGTGCCAGGCAATGACCATCTCAAACATCTCCCCTTGTTGTTCAATGACATTACCATCGCTGAAACCCCCACTATCAACATTGTGGGGGTCACCATTGATCAGAAACAGAACTTGACCAGCCACATAAATGATGTGGCTGCATTAGGTCGAAGACTGGGACTTGTGCGGCGAGGAACTCACCTCCTGATTCCCCAAAGCCCGTCCACCATCTACAAGGCACAAGTCAGGAGTGTGATGGAATACTCTCCACTTGCCTGGATGGGTGCAGCTCCAACAACACTCAAGAAGCTCGACACCATCCAGGACAAAACAGCCTGCTTGATTGTTACTCCATCTACCAGCTTCAACATTCACTCCCTCCAGCATCTACACACAGTGGTAGCAGTGGCAGCACAAGATGCACTGCAGCAACTTACCAAGGCTCCTTCGACTGCACCTTCCAAACCTGCCACCTCTACCACCTAGAAGGACAAGGGCAGTAGATGCATGGGAACACCACCACCTGCAAGTTCCCCTCCAAGCCACACACCATCCTGACTTGGAACTATATCACCGTTCCTTCACTGTCACTGGGTCAAAATCCTGGAACTCCCTTCCTAACAGCACTGTGGGTGTATCTGCCCCACATGGACTGCAACATTTCAAGAAGGCAGCTAACCACCACCTTCTCAAGGGCAATTAGGGATGGGCAATAAAGGCTGGCCTGGCCAACGACGCCTACATCCCCCGTACGAATAAAAAAAAGTCACCCGACAGCGATTTTTGCAGGTTCGGCCAAATAGTGGCCAGAGTGCATACTTGCTGTCCAATTAAGCATGGCAGGCTCTCGAAGCTGGAGGGTCAATAGGAGGCTCTCCAGCACGGAAGGAGCTGCAGCCTGCCATTGCAGGTAACGGGGAGAGAGGGGGCGCCTCCATCTTGAGGTGCCCTCTTAGCACATTCTTTTTACAAAACTGAAGAAAAGAAGTGGCCACAGCTGGCGGACCACCATTGTGGAGGGGAAACCCCTCCCCAGGGTGGCCTGTGGGCACAGCCATGACCGGGTAGGTATGGCGGCGGCTGTGCTGGGTGCCTCAAAGTGATCCAGCAGTCTGTCTCCAGGAGGCTGTCTCCAGGAGGCTGTCACCAGGAGGCTGTCACCAGGAGGCTGTCTCCAGGAGACTGTCTCCAGGAGGCTGTCTCCAGCAGTCTGTCACCAGGAGGCTGTCTCCAGGAGGCTGTCTCCAGGAGGCTGTCTCCAGCAGTCTGTCACCAGGAGGCTGTCTCCAGGAGGCTGTCTCCAGGAGGCTGTCTCCAGCAGTCTGTCACCAGGAGGCTGTCTCCAGGAGGCTGTCACCAGGAGGCTGTCTCCAGGAGGCTGTCTCCAGGAGGCTGTCTCCAGCAGTCTGTCACCAGGAGGCTGTCTCCAGGAGGCTGTCTCCAGGAGGCTGTCTCCAGCAGTCTGTCACCAGGAGGCTGTCTCCAGGAGGCTGTCTCCAGGAGGCTGTCTCCAGGAGGCTGTCTCCAGCAGTCTGTCACCAGGAGGCTGTCACCAGGAGGCTGTCACCAGGAGGCTGTCTCCAGGAGGCTGTCTCCGGCAGTCTGTCACCAGGAGGCTGTCTCCAGGAGGCTGTCTCCAGCAGTCTGTCACCAGGAGGCTGTCTCCAGGAGGCTGTCACCAGGAGGCTGTCACCAGGAGGCTGTCTCCAGGAGGCTGTCTCCAGCAGTCTGTCACCAGGAGGCTGTCTCCAGGAGGCTGTCACCAGGAGGCTGTCTCCAGGAGGCTGTCTCCAGGAGGCTGTCTCCAGCAGTCTGTCTCCAGGAGGCTGTCTCCAGGAGGCTGTCTCCAGCAGTCTGTCACCAGGAGGCTGTCTCCAGGAGGCTGTCACCAGGAGGCTGTCTCCAGGAGGCTGTCTCCAGGAGGCTGTCTCCAGGAGGCTGTCTCCAGGCATCTGCTATGCTCGTGATGCCATGGTGTGGGGCGCCCTAGGCCAACTGGAATTTTCCAGTCGGCCTCTGAGCAATGATTAATTGAGTTAACAAGCTATCCAGCACTTGCCGGCAGGTAGCCATTCTGTGTCCAATCCAACCTCCAGGAAAATGGCCAAGAGTCAGCAAAGTGGCACGCCGGCCAGTGTTGGGAAATTCAACACTTGCCTGCCTCCATTTCCAGCTCCACATCCCTGTCCCACATAGCTCAGCACAGAATGACAAGTGAACCCAGCATCGTTTAGTGATGTCTTTGGTTCAGCGCACTAGTTAAGTTCACTGAGCAATATTACTTTACACCACAGTTGGAAGCTTATATTTAGTTTGTGTCATTACACAGTATTGTAATGTCACCTTCCAAGATATATACCTTCCTCATAATGGATCCAGTCAATTTATCACTGGTTTCCTTGCCAAGAAACTTCTCTACGAACATGCAGTCTGCAATTTTCACCAACTGTGAATCAAGAGGAAGTGTCTAATTTGACAGAAATATTACATTCTGAATTTTGAATGTATCTCTCTAATAGGTGAATTTGGAGAAAACTGAAGTTTGACAAATTCTTGGGTCTGGGGCAGATCCTGGACAACTAATTAACATTTTGTGAAACATTGTTTGTAGTTTGGAGCACAACGGATGTTGTATTAAGAAAAAATGATCTGTATTATTATATAAACTTATAGAGGTTTAATATTTTATGTTAATAGTCAGTGAAATACAACAATTCACAATTTTCATTTATATAGCACCTTTAATGTAGTGTAGAGCATAACAAATAAAGACACCAGATTAAGCAGTGTGATTTATATGATACAGTAGCACTGCCAGTGTGATTCCTATAGTAAGCAATGCAATGCAGTATGAGTCACGTCATGAAGTATCTGTTGTCTTAGAGAGTGCTATCAACTTCACCACTGATTTTGGTAATACACAATGCAAAGTTTGTAACTGTGTCAGTCTTGACTCAGTGGTTGCACAATTGTCTGTGAGCTATAAGATTTTGACTTCAAACCCTACTCTAGAAACTGGACTTTATAACCTAGCCTGGCACTTCAGCATAGTATTGAAGAAGCCTTTTAAATGTGAGGTTAAACTGACCTACCTTCTCATGTAGGTAGAAAAGAACCCCGGATACTCTTTGAAGAAGAGCAGGAGAGTTTTCCTGGTGTGCTGGCCGACATTTCAACCTCAACTAATACCACCAAAATGGATTAACTGATTGATATTTCATTGGTGTTTGTGGGAGCTTGCTGTGTGTGAATTGGCTGCTTTATTTGCCAACAATAAAACAGTGCCTACATTTCAAAGGCAATCCATTGGTTGCAAAGCACAGAGGGACATCCTGAGGAAATGCAATCAATGATTCCAAAAGGAAGTTGGATGGGCACTTGCAGGATATAAACTCGGACGGCTATAGGGGTAGAGCAGGGAAATGGTACTGACTGGATTGCTCTACAGAGAGCCGGCATGGACTCGATGGGCTGAAGGGCCTCCTTCTGTGCTGTAATAACTCTATGATCGAATTGAATGGTGGAGCAGGTTTGAGGGGCTGAATGACCTAGTGTGTTCCCATGTTTTTTTCATTGTATAGTATGTGGAATAACAAATTCCCCAGTGCTTCCAGCCAGAACCAATGTCAGAATTCCAATGCTGATAGCAGTTCAGCATCAATGCGGTAGCATATGAGGTCACCTGAACCCCTTGATGTGTTGCTGACTCAGGGCAAAAGCGCACAACTTTTTTTTAAACTGGGATCATCAGTTGCAGAATTGACTCCAAAATGTTGTAACTTGTGAGATTTGTCTGGACAATCTAAGGAGTATAACATTACAATACAACAATAGGGCGGCACAGTGGTGCAGTGGTTAGCACCGTAGCCTCACAGCTCCAGGGACCCGGGTTTGATTCCCGGTACTGCCTGTGTGGAGTTTGCAAGTTCTCCCTGTGTCTGCGTGGGTTTTCTCCGGGTGCTCCGGTTTCCTCCCACAAGCCAAAAGACTTGCAGGTTGGTAGGTAAATTGGCCATTATAAATTGTCACTAGTATAGGTAGGTGGTAGGGAAATATAGGGACAGGTGGGGATGTTTGGTAGGAATATGGGATTAGTGCAGGATTAGTATAAATGGGTGGTTGATGTTCGGCACAGACTCGGTGGGCCGAAGGGCCTGTTTCAGTGCTGTATCTCTAATCTAATCTAATCTAATCTAAAATAAATCTCAGTATCACTTCTGCTCAAATTGAGGTATGTTAGCAGCTCTGTTCAACTTATGAAAGAAAGAATTTGTATTTATATACCTCCTTTCACAATGTCTGGTAATCTGAAAGCATTTTACAGCCAATAAAGTACTTTTGTTGTCCAGTCACTGTTGTAAAGTAGGAAATGTGGCAGCCAATCTGTGCACAGTAAGCTCCCATGATGTGATATTCTGTTTTGTTAGTTATGGTGGTGAGGGATATATATCAGCCAGGGCATTGGGGAGAACTCCCCTCTGATTCTTCGAAAAGTGCCCTGAGAGGGTAGACAGGGCCTCAGTTTATCAGCTTATCCGAAAGATGGCCTCTCCGACAGTGCAGCACCAGAGCGTCAGAATGGCCTTATCTGCTGAAGTCTCTGGAGTGGATCTTGAACCCAAGCATTCTGACGCAGAGGTAAAAATGCTACCCACTGAGCCACAGTGATTGAATCACATAGGCTTACTGTTCTTTGTAGTTCACAGTGCTTAGAGAGAGCAAACTGCTTCAATAAACAGTAAGTATATAATACTATACAGAATACTACTGGCTGAAGCCTGCCTCAAGGACACAATGCATCTCAAAGTTTATATTGAATATTGGAAAATTACCAAACCATGGGTCTTGTAGTTTCTGATGCTATCCGAACCCCCTTGATGTAAACCACCCTGTGGTATATACCTGTTTTCCTATGTCTGTTGCTACCAGATTAGAAAAAGCCTTACGAGCTCTGTCATCGCCTTTTCTGTTATAGTTGAAACAATGTGCATTATCTCAATGTTAGCACTTGATTTCATTTATAATCATGTTCTTCCTCCTTCTCTCTGTCATTCATGTCTTCCCTGCTATCAGAGGTTAACTGTGCTGCCACCTTGGGCTTTACAAATGTTTGCGTGAAGACCTGGTCATCACACGACTCCCGCTATGGAGACTGAAGTTGCCCAGTGTTGCTGGAAGTCAGATATTGGAGTCACTCCAGGATTCTGTTTATGCAGCTGCAATCCTGGGTTTAATCCACAGTTAGATGTGATAGACTTTGAGCCTGAACTGCACTGCGAATGAGCTTCACTCCTATATACACAAAGTCTCCTTGTCTGAAGGAAATACTGAAGTAAAATGCTCTAAGGAAATGGAGCTTAAAACAAAAGCATTTAAACAATTGTCTGCAAACATTGGTTCAGTGCTGCATTATAAATCATTATATTACTCCCTATCCACTGGCAAGAGCCTTTGTCTTTTGATATCAAAAATGATGATAACAGTTTACTCCTGATAGTGTGGGATTCCTGACTGGGTGTGTAAGAATGTTGTAGCTCCCTGACTGACCTGCCTCCTGCTTTTCATTCTAAATGAAGTTAGTGGCGGGTTTACCAATGGTGATCCCACCCACAAAAAAGGAATGCATGAGGTACTAGGTAATAAGGAGAAACAAATATGGCTCCTCACCCCACCATTTTAATTGTTTTTTTCCCCCTTCTTCGGGTTCTTCTCATCACACACTATCCTCTGATCAAATGGCTGTGGTCCAGCCTTCTTCCAGCGCACCTCTGTAACTGTCCACTAGGAGGTGAACAAGAGCAGTGTAGGTTGGTGCTCTCTCTCCTGTCTTCTATCCTTTCATGTAGGGGAAGTGCCTTCCCTTGCCAGCGTGCGATGGGCTTTGTCCATGCAATGCTACTCCAAAAATGAAATATGAAAGGCAGTGTTTATACAGAATCCCAACTTTCTACCACTTTTGGCATGCTGTGTTTGCAGTAAATGTTTCTGACAACAGTTGACTTGCAGAGTATCTCCAAGTATTCTTTGGATAGTCTAATGTCTGATTCTAATCTGACTTTGATGGAATTTCCTCTCCATAACAGTACTATTCAAATGATACAGTCTGGTTAATATATGTGTAGAGACCATCCTTTGGAAAGAGAGGTGATTTGAAGTAAGTTTCCCTAAAAGTACCAATTACAATGACCTGGAAGACATTAAGTCACATAAGCCTGGCAAATAGCCATTGGTACTTGAACATTTATCTATAATGTTCATTCTAATTCCAGTTCATACAGGGAACCCAGTCCATAGTTGGTGTGATTGTTGTCAATAATCATTCCTTTTTTATTCACATAGCTTTCTCTCTCCTCCCCCCCCACTCCCACCCTCCATTCCACCCGCCCCCCACCCCCCCCCCAGCTCACCCACCACCCCCCCACCCCCACCCCATGCCTTTTCTCCGGTCACTGTATCATTTCGAATGGCTTCAGACATATAAAGAGCAAAGCTAAACAGAATCCTAACCCATGGGTTACATTTATGTAAACAAGTTTGTTTTAGCTAGGCATAGACATTGCTAACCATTGTTAGACATGTGAAAACAAAGGGCAGGCGATGACTAACCCTATCAGCTTGTGGTGCCTTCAGACTGAGAGGTCAGCTAATAGTCAGCAACCTAGGGTGGATACAGTTTCCCACACTCGCACTCTTACATATTCCCCTTAAGCTATCTGGTTCTTTATCCTGTATCGTGAGGAGTTGCTTTTATCAGTTTACAGCTGTTCTAGAGAAGTGGGATTGACCACTAAAAGGGTGATTATCAGTATGAAGAAAGGCTCAGGTCTTGATACCTTCAACAGTAAATTGAACAAGATTGAAAGCAGAGTAAGTGGCAAATAAAGCAGCAGAAATGCCAGCAGGAACAGATATGACAAGATGCCAAGATCTGGAAAATGAATGTCAGAACTTCAAACCTAAATATGAAAAGAATTATTTTTAAGTGTCAAGTAAAAACAGGAAACATCTCATTGCATTTCTGAACCATTTAGATGATGATTACTGTATCCAATAAAACCTTCACGAGGAATATTAAAGTACAGATTTTTCTCAGCTGGTAGTGGGTGACAGACAGTGAATTGGCATCACATTTTACATCCTATTGAAGTAAATGGAAGAGAATCATGTAGAGTACAAATTACTCTCCAATTCGCTATCCCCCATTTGCGCTATTGCCCAGGATGAATGTATACCCCATTATCTACATTCACTTTTCTAAGGCTCATTCCTATCTGAGTTTAAAGAGGTTCGCCTGTAGCTTTGCACGATGTAAGTCAGATGCTTTGGCCACTTTCTCTGTCTGTTGCTGTTTCTCTCTATCGCTCCCCTTCCCATTATTCATTTGTCTCTCTCTGTCTCTCTGCTCGTTCTGTCCACTTAACTCTTTTCATTCTCCTTCTCTCTTCCTCCCCAGCTCCTTTCAATGCCTTTTTCTGTTCTTCTTTCCTATTAGGTGGGAGATGGTGGATGGTGTGGCATGATGTGGTGGGATAAGGAGTTGAAGGCTGCATTTGGGGTAAAGGTTACAGGGAAATTGTAGCTTTTAGTGGCTCCTGTCCCATCCCATCAAATGCCCAATCACGTGTGCTTCCTTCCCAACACCCCACTGCCATTGTGTCTCCTGCCCTACCACTACCTTTAACACTACCTATTCCCTTTCCTACTATCCCTCATTCCTATCACTATCCCAAATCATTCTGTCTGAACTATCCATTCAAACCCTGTATTCATCCCCATCTCTGGATCCACAGGCACTTACCTCACCTTAACCCTTTGTCAACTCTTGCCAATGCTCACTTGTTCCCTCAAAGGGTGGATACTATGAAGAGGAGGCTGTCTCACCCTCAATCAATTTCCCTCTTCTGCCCTCCCTTCTTTCCAGTTTCCTCAAAGAGGCTTTATTTGCTTTCAAAAGTCAAATTGATTTCACCCTCTAAAATTTCAAATTAGAATGAGGAAACAAACTGCCTGACTGCTTTCCTCTCCATTTGTGTTTTTCTCTTTGTCACTTTCTCCCTCTTTCCTTCACTGGGGGTAATTTTACAACAAAGGCATAAAAAGAGTAATATTGGATTATACAACCTGTCCAATTTCCCTCTCCATTATCCTAGGTGTTATCGTACAGAGCTGGTAGATGACTGTTCAAGTGCAGACACAGAAAGGCAGATTGGGAGATCCTTGTTGGAGAAGGGGTGATGGATATAGGTTACCTCGTAGGGAAGATTAAAGTGGGTATAGTGTTTTCTGTAAAAGAAAGCTTGATTATCAAGGAAATCGACTTATTGACCTCTGGAAAAGAATGGAACACCAGTAGGAAGGAAACAAATTCTGGACATGATCTGGCATGGACCACCAGGGTCAGGAGGAGAGAAGGGACAAAGAACTTTGTAGGCATAGCAGGGAAGTGTATACAGGAGCAGATGTAACTTTTGCTGGTGAATTCAATTTAGCAGAGACTGGTTGAAAATGATATCAGAACAAAACTTTTTCTTACCTTCAACATGATCTTTCTGGTACTTAGAAATTTATATCTTAACTTCGAAACTGGCTCATTGGTGAATGAAATACAGGATGCATTGTATTCAAAAAACTCTCATACAAAGGAAAATTAAAATTAAAAACTAAATTCAAAAAAGGAACCTTGGTGTAATTACATGTTAACAATGCTACTATTGAGCTAAACCTGGTTTTCAAGGGTTTAAACTCACAGGAGGGCAAGACTGAGAGATTAGATTAAGAATAACAACTAATATGCTGGATACAATGAAAGATAGGTCAGATTCTACTGATCTTTCATACGCATTGCTGCTGTGACAACGCTATTCATTTGAACTCAGCAGAGGTCATTGTTAAGGTATACTATTGCATTCCATTCTTGTATTACGTCATATTACAGAGAAATTAGAACACAGTAACAGGCTGCTTGCCTTCAACCATCCATCTAACCTGTTCTTAAAAGTTGACACCTCAGAAATGAACTTGGCTTCAAAGCTTCACTTCAACAAATGGTAAACTTTGGTGTGGTCTAACAGGTATTAGAGAATGTTAATTGCTGGGGAAGTGTAGGCCAGTTAGTGGATGTAATTAGAGGCTACCTTTGACAAAGGAAAACGTAAATGTTACATTTACCCTCAGTAGTTCAAATGACCACTTAAAGCTCATGCTTTCCATTAGCCCATTTTTATCTTCACAATCATATTCTGTAAATGTCTTGTTGATTGTTGGAAGATTCTGCAGTCCATTTGACCTGTCATAAAACCTATTGCCTCTCAATCATCCAGTCTCTGAAATATCTAACCAATTCTTTTGATGTTTTTAGAATAAGCAATGAGACAAACGACCAGATCATATATTTTAATGGTCTTGGCTGAGGGATAAATGGTGGCCTGAATACCAGGGAGACCACCCCAGCTCTTCTTCAAATGGGATCTTTTACTTCCACCTGAGAGGGCACTCGGGGCCTTGGTTTCACTCCACATCTGCAAGACAGTCCCTCTGATAATGCAGCACGCCCTCAGTACCGCATTGAATTGTCAGCCAAGGTTACGTGCTCAAGTTTATGGATCAGGGCATGAATCCATGACCTCTGACTCAGAGGAATGACCATTATCACTGAGCCAGTCTGATTAAAAATAATAAAGAAATGGTATTTGTGGGATTGTTATGGAGGGAATGTAAACTGAACTTACAATTATTGTGGAGGTACCCTTGTGAAACAAAATGTGGAGAATAGTCAAGGTAATCCTTTATTGTTGTTTTAATAAATGGTAACTATTTTAAAATAACTTTACAGTGTAAAAAATTCTACCATCATAAGCCCCATAATTACCCAAGGGAAAATCTAGCAAGGGAGACACTGAATTGCCTGTTGCACAGTTACACTTTTAATCAAAGGTAAGCATCAAACTCTGTTTGCAATAAGCCGCATTTAGATTTAGATTTAGAGATACAGCACTGAAACAGGCCCTTCGGCCCACCGAGTCTGTGCCGACCATTAACCACCCATTTATACTAATCCTACATTCCTACCACATCCTCACCTGTCCCTATATTCCCCTACCACCTACCTATACTAGGGGCAATTTATAATGGCCAATTTACCTATCAACCTGCAAGTCTTTTGGCTGTGGGAGGAAACCGGAGCACCCGGAGGAAACCCACGCAGACACAGGGAGAACTTGCAAACTCCACACAGGCAGTACCCAGAATTGAACCCGGGTCGCTGGAGCTGTGAGGCTGCGGTGCTAACCACTGCGCCACTGTGCTGCCCTGGTCTCCGCAAGGTCAGGATATAGAGGCACTGCAGCAGGTACAAATAAGAACTGAGATATTTAATATAGTAAGCAATACTTTATTTTTCTAAACAAAACCCTTGTGATCAAGAAAGTTTGAATGTTGATAATTTTACAATGGACTTACAATGATAGGAGAACACACAATGTGGGTCGTATGGTTCACTCTGCATTGACCTTGACACAATCACAATGCGCAAATTGTATCAGGTAAATATATGAAACTATCATCAGCACCGAGGAAATTTGTTAATTCATTCATGGGATGCGGGCATCGCTGTCTAGGCCAGCATTTACTGCCCATCCCTAATTGCCCTTGAGCAGGTGGTGGTGAGCTGCCTTCTTGAACCGCTGCAGTCCTTGGGGTAGGTACACCTACTGTGCTGTTAGGGAGGGAGTTCTGGGTTTTGACCCAGCGACAGTGAAGGAACGGTGATATAGTTCCAAGTCAGGATGGTGTGTGGCTTGGAGGGGAACTTGCAGGTGGTGGTGTTCCCATGCATCTGCTGCCTTTGTCCTTCTAGTTGGTAGAGGTCGTGGGTTTGGAAGGTGCTGCCTAAGGAACCTTGATGAGTTTCTGCAGTGCATCTTGTAGATGGTACATACTACTGCCACTGTGCATCGGTGGTGGAGGGAGTGAATGTTGAAGGTGGTGGATGGGGTGCCAATCAAGTGGGCTGCTTTGTCCTGGATGGTATCGAGCTTCTTGAGTGTTGTTGGAGCTGCACCCATCCAGGCAAGTGGAGAGTATTCCATCACACTCCTGACCTGTGCCTTGTAGATGGTGGACATGCTTTAGGGAGTCAGGAGGTGAGTTACTTGCCACTTACCTGCTCTTACAGCCACAGTGTTTATATAGCTGGTCCAGTTCAGTTTCTGGTCAATGGTAACCCCCAGGATGTTGGTAGTGGGGGATTCAGCAATGGTAATGTCATTGAACATCAAGGGGAGATGGTTAGATGTTCTTTTATTTGAGATGGTCATTGCCAGGCACTTGTGTGACATGAATGTCATTTGTCATTTATGTTGCCCAGGTCTTACTGCATGTGGACATGGATGCATTTGCTATCCATCAGTCCACTTCTCAACATATCCAGATCCCTTTGTATTTCCCTACGCTCTCAGTTTCAGAGATCATCATCGCAACCAACATTGCATTAAAATTCCACAATTACCAGCAATGGACTCATTCTGATCTGTCACCGCAACTGTTAATGAGGGGTGACTGTGTCCATTTTTCTGGAAATTCGAGGGGGACCTTTCCATGAGAGCACAGGAGATGCAACACCTGCCCTTTCACCTCCTCTCTCCTCACCGTCCAAGGCCCAAACACTCTTTCCAAGTGAAACAGCGTTTTCCGTGTACCTCTTCCAATTTAGTATACATAATGCGGTCTACTCTATACTGGGGAGACCAAATGCCTATTGGGTGACCAATTTGCAGAACACAAGCATGACCCCAAGCTTCCAGTGTCCTGCCATTTTAATTCTCCACCTTGCTCTCAAGCTGACATCTCTGTCGTGGCTTACTGTAGTGTTTCCAATGAAGCTCAACGCAAGCTCACATTTAACAGCATCTCACCTTTCGACTAGACACTTTACAGCCTTCTGGACTCAACATTGAGTTCAACAATTTCAGACTATAATCTCTGCCCCCTCATTTTGTGTCCATTTCTTTGCATGTTTTGGCCTTAATCTTGTTTTTCTCTTGTTTTTGCTTTCAGACAGCAGTCGTTAATCACAACCTCCTCTGAACACATCTTTTGTTTCTTTACGTGTTCCATTATCACTCCTTTTGGCTCTGCCCCACCAACTCTTTTGTCATTTAATGCCATCCGTCTTCTGCCCTATCACAGACCTTCCCTTTTGTTCTTTTCTGCCCTCCCCTATTTTACCTACTTGAAACTTATTGCATTTCTAACTTTTCCCAATTCTGATGAAAGGTCACCGACCTGAAACGTTAACTCTGTTTCTCTCTCCACAGATGCTGCCAGCCCTGTGGAGTATTTCCAGCATTTTCTGCTTTCATTATTAACAGAGGCGTATTTGGCTCTGGAAATGCAAATGGTTTCCTTTGTTATTTTTGACTCAATGCTTCATTTGTGAGGAAGAAAAGTAAAATCTATCAGTCAATTGCTCTGGAATAAAACACTGTCACCAGCAATTGTGACCATGCAACTATTGGATTGTCATTAAAAAAAACATCTGGTTCACTAATGCCCTTTAGCGAAGGAAATCTGCCATTCTTACCTGCTCTGGCTGATACGTGTCTCCTGACCCATTGCCTAGGGCTGTTTTTCTGTATACTGTATAAATGCAAATTGTTCTTGTTGTTGTGGAGTAGAAAATACATGCATTGTCATTTTACTTGAACAGACATTTGGATCTACAAAAGGCAGTTCACAGAAATGTAATCAGAAAAAAAAAATCAGCACTGAGCCAAAAAAAAGAGAGACATTAGGAAGTGCGACTAAAATCTTGGTCAAAGAGGTAGGGTCTAAGGAAAAACAAAAGCAAAAAACTGTTGATCAGTTTTGCTGGAAATACTCAGCAGGTCTGGCAGCATCTGTGGAGTGAGAAACAGATTTAACGTTTCAGGGCTACGACCTTTCATCAGAACAATGTTTAAGGAAGTTCTTGCAGAGGGTTAGCAAGGGAATTCCAGTGCTTAAGGCAAGAGTGGTGGATGCACAAGAGACCAAGAGATAGAAGGATGATGAGTTCTTGGAGGGTTATAGGGCTGGAGAAGATTATGGAGATCGGGAGGCCTGAGGCTATGAAGGGATTTGAACACAAAGATTAGAATTAATATTCTTAAATTTAACACACCCTATCAGCATATGTTCCAAGTCCTGAGGATTCTCAAAAAATGCAGCATTAATCACAATTTCCATACCTATACACATCCGACCAACAGTTTTCACTTGATAGTATTAGGAACATTTATTGAGCTCTTTGGTAATATACAATTTCCACTGACCACTTTGGGGAGGGGATGGATGGGGTGAGGGTGTGGGGGGGTGATGTGCAGGATTTTTGAGATGACTGCAGGAACATTCCTGCTGTATCTGGCCACACAAAAATAAGCACAGGTCCACTCTCGGGCTGGGCCCGACTCAGTGTTGCACACCAGTGGAAATGGGCCACTAAGTCATTACCCAGCATTTTTGGGCTGTCGCTGTCCCATATCCGCCAGGCGGGAGTCCTCCAAATCGAACCCATGTGCAGGTTTTACAACCAGCCATGATCAAAATGAATGGCGAAGCAGGTTCGAAGGGCCAAATGGCCTACTCCTGCACCTATTTCTAATGTACTTATGTTTACCTTTTGGACTTATTCCTTCTACATTCCCCTCCCCCATCCACTCCCACACTTCCACACACACAGACACTGCCTATTATTTGTCTGTCTGATAGACTGGGCTGTCAACATTTGGCAAATTGTAGATTGGAGATTTATAGTTGTGAGTCAGCCATACAAGGGTGGTGTCATCCTACACCTCAATGTTATCTGTCTTTTGCACAGCTGCCTCAGATCAGGTGGGGTGATAGGGATGACCTGGAATCTGAAAATGAGATTGGGTGATGATTGCGGTGTACAGTAATTATCTTTTGAACACTGTCCAAGCCCATGAGAAAACCTGCAAATAGTGCCAAAGGATCTAAACAACATCACCAAAAGCTTCAGGCATACCAGCAAACATGGTGATAGTTGGTTGTATGTGAAGCTATGCATAATGTATGTCTGCGCTGAATTACCAGTAATTCTCTCAGCAACTGTTCCTTTATTGACCTCTCATGGCGTTGCTCCTGGGTAGTCACAGGTCTGGAGCACGTTTGTGATGTTCAGCTGCTAAGCAGGGCTACGAACCCCTCACCTTTAAGGCCACTGCTTTAAACCAGGTAACAGGAGCTGCTTACCTATGAACATATGAACATACAGGAGCAGGAGTGGGCCACTCGGCTCAACGAGTCTGCTCCGTCGTTCAATAGGTTCATGGCTGAACTGATTACTCCACATTTCCACCTACGCCCAATAACCTTCCACCCCCTTGCTCATCAAGAATCTGTCTACCTCTGCCTTAAAAATATTTAAAGACTCTGCTTCCACCACCTTTTGAGGAAGAGAATTCCAAAGACTCACGACCCTCTGAGAGAAAAGATTCTCCTCATCTCTGTCTTAAATGGATGACCCCTTATTTTTAAAAAGTGACCCCTAGTTCTAGATTCTCCCACAAGGGGAAACATCCTTTCCACAACCACCCTGTCAAGACTCCTCAGGATCTTATATGTTTCAATCAAGTCACCTCTTATTCCAGCGAATACAAGCCTAGCCTGTCCAATCTTTCCTCGTAAGACAGCCTGCCCATTCCGGGTATTAGTCTAGTAAACCTTCTCTGTACTGCCTCCAATGCAGTTATATCCTTCCTTAAATAAGGAGACCAATACTGTACACAGTACTCCAGATGTGGTCTCACCAATGCCCTGTATAGCTGAAGCATAACCTCCCTACACTTGTATTCGATTCCCCTTGCGATAAACGATAACATTCTATTAGCTTTCGTAATTATGTGCTGTACCTGCATACTAACCTTTTGCGGTTCATGCACTAGGACACCCAGATTCCTCTGCATCTCAGAGCTCTGTAATCTCTTAACTGCCCTCTGAAATGGCCCAGTAAGCCACTCAGTTGTCAAGGACAATAAACGCTGACCTTGCCAGTGATGCCCACATCCCATGAAAGGAATAATGGAAAAAAAGTGGCATCTCAGGCAGGGTTTTGGGTCAGGCCCCCTGCATCATGGTCAAATGGGGGTCACAATCCGGCACTGTGTGGGGAACAGTTACCCGGCTGTGATTTTCCCTCAATTAGCCAATTAGAGGGAGAGCTCCCCATCCAATAAAGGACGGTGGGTGGGCTCACAAAACTGGAGGGCCAGGATGAGGCCCTCCAGCATAGAAGAAGCAGCAAGCTGTCTTTTCACGTAAGAGAGGGGGTGCCTCAGGATGGGTCGGGACCCAAACAGATTTAAAAAGTATTCCGCTGGCAATGCTGTCCTCTTTAACTTTAAGCAGCATATCCTATTTAATTTGCCTAGCAGTCGTTAAGTGGTGCTTTGATGCATCCCATTGTCTGGTTTCTCCATACGGCACTCCCAATATGTCAGGAGTTTTGCAACAATTGTACAAAGGTTTATTTAAATCAGCTGGCCTTATAGAAGCAAGCAGCGCCTGACATGTAGGCTTAGTGTGTTATGTTTGGAATCTACTGGACATGAAAATACATGTAAAAGTGCATGTATACTCACACACACACACACCAGTAGGTCTCCCATCGCTTTGTTCGTGGTGAATCAGAGGTTACATTGTTGTCAAAGTGTGGGAAAGGCTCATGATTCCAGTGCTAGAATTGGAAAGATGTTTGGAGCCAATTCCCCACAGACAGCAAAAGTAAGAGATTTTCAAAATGCTTGAGATAAATTGTTAGGAAGAGAGTACAAGTTCGCAAAATCCCAAGCATGGTTGAGTATTCTCAGTTCATCCATCCATGCTGATGCTAAAATATTAGCCTTTGCTCAGTCTCATTTCTGAGGCCTAAAGGTTGTGAGTTCAAGTCCCATATATGGGCCTGATTTTAATCCATTCACAACCCAACCATTTGCACAGAGTTAAAATTGGGTGATAATCTTAACTTGCACTTTAGTGCAGTACAAAAGGAGCTTCTTTGCTTCGCCTAGAATTAAAATTGCAGTTGAGGCTTGATTACATCATTGGACCCTGGCCTGATTTTTAAAGGAAGACCCTACTGACTTCAGGCAGGTGTCCTTGCTGCCTGCTCAGAAGAGCAGGTTCAAATTGGTCAACGGTGGGGCAGTCGGTTTTCAGAAAATTGAGTCAGAAAGTTCAGGACGCCAGAGGAAAGGATTGCCAAAAGCGATTAAGATTGATTTGATTGCTATTGGTAGCTGTTGCTGACGCAGTTTTTTTTTTCTCACATTGCTGTGTGATCAGCTTTGAATGGCATGTTTTGTTCAATTGTGATGTAGTTCTGTTGTACGAATACAAAATTTAAGTCAATTAAATACAAGCGTGTCACTTAAAAATTAGCATTTGAAAAGGTGCAACACCAAAATGTGATGCTTGAGGTATGATGAACATAGATGACTGTGATGCAATGTTTACATGCCAGCTGATTTCCTGAGACATCTTTCGTGTGGCTGCTGCATAAAGATAAATCTTTCTAAATTCTCTGTGTAAACAAAAATGGAAAGTGCTGCAATTGTTCCCTGCTGTCTCTATGGGCTTGATATTATCAGGGATGGGCTATGTAGGAGGGTTGGGGGTATGGGAGTGGGGGGGTGGTGGTGGGCGGTTGGTGAGGCAGAGTTTCAGATCGGAAACCTGAAAGGGTTTCCCCACATTCTTGATGACTTTTAAGTCCACGGTGTGCATCTTTTGTCATTTGACAGATTTCCCACCTATTGACATGCTTTGTTTCCAGCCGAATGGGGAGCAACTTTTGAACAAGTCACAGGAGCAGGTAGGTCCAATACACTGCCTCGGGGTTTACGATCCCCAGGGTGGTTGTGGGGGGGGGGGGTTCAGTCCCAGAGGTCTTTGTACAGGCGGGGGGGGGGGGGGGGTGGTGCTTCTATGGTGGATTAGTTTGGGGTCCAGGGTGATTCACTGCTGCTCACAAGCAGTGCTGTAAAGGCACTCAACTGCATCCCAAAGTTGTCCCGTCTCTCTTTAGTTGCCAGGTACCCCAAAGCCTGGGAAACCTGGCCGCCCAGTGAAAACCCTGCAAAGCAGTTTCAATCAGAGGCTGCCAGCATTGTTAAACTAGTTAGATTATAAACCCATCTCCTGGGAGTAGATTGGCTGCCCACCCCCCCACCTCCTTGTTCCACCTCTGTTTGTTTAAACCCAGAGGTAGGAGGGGAGTTGGGGTCAGGTTTCAGGCTTTTAAAATTTTAACATCTGACCTGACCCCAACCCACCTGTTTTGGTTGTTAAAATTCATCCCTATGTGTCTCTTGGTCTATCTCTGACTTAATTCTCTGAAATAAAACTATTTTCAAGGAGTTATTTTGCATGCTGGGTCTTACCAGAAACAATGATCTAAGATTTATGCTCCCATTGTTTTGAAATCATTTGGCAAAATAATTCATAATTATTGTTATACCCTGAGAGGCTAGCTTCAAGTTGTTGGAGTGAGAGCAATCAATAATTGTTTTTGAATTCACAACATAAATAAAATAAAGCATTTTCCACAATTAAAGGAAAATGGTGCTTGACTACTTGATCTAGTTATTTGATAAAGTGACGGAAAGGATTGATGAGGGTAGTGTGGTTGATGTTGTGTATCTGGACTTTCAAAAGGTGCTTGATAAAACACCTTATAATAGACTTGTTAGCAAAATTGAAGCCCATGGGATAAAAGGGTCAGTGGCTGCATGGATATGACATTGGCTAAGGGACAGAAAGTAGAGAGTAAATTGTATCAGTTGTATTGCAGACTGCAGTGAAGTGTGCAGTGGTGTCCCCCAGGGGTCAGATCCAGGACTACTGCTCTTTATAATATATATTAATGGCCTGGACTTGGGTATACAGGGCATAATTTTAAAGTTTACAGGTGGCACAAAACATGGAAAAGCGGTAAACACTTAGGAATGTAGCAACAAACTCTAGGAAGACATAGCCAGGCTGTTGGGATGGGTAGACATATAATAAATAAGGTTTAATGCAGAGAAGTGTGAAGTGACACACTTTTGTAGGAAGAATGAGGAGAGGCAATATAAACTAAGTGGTACCATTTGAAATAAAAACAAGAAACGCTGGAAATACTCAGCAGGTCTGGCAGCATCTGTGGAGAGAGAAGCAGAGTTAACATTTCAGGTCAGTGACCCTTCTTCAGAACTGGCAGATATAAGAAACGTAAAAGATTTTAAGCAAGTAAAGCGAGGGTGGGGCAAGAGATAATAAAAGGGAAGGTGTTGATAGGACAAGGTCACAGAATAGCTGACCAGAAGGTCATGGAGCAAAAGCTAACATAGAGACAAAGCATTAGGACAGATAAGGTGTTAATTGACTGAAAACTGAACAGTCACAAGCACAAACATGAAAGAAACAGTGGGTAGGCACAGTAGAAACAAACAGAACAAACTAAAATAAAATAAACAAAAAAGAAAAAATAACTAAAAATAAAAGTAAAATGGGGGGGCCCGTCATGCTCTGAAATTATTGAACTCAATGTTCAGTCCGGCAGGCTGTAGCGTGCCTAATCGGTAAATGAGATGCTGTTCCTCGAGCTTGCATTGATGTTCACTGGAACACTGCAGCAATCCCAGGACAGAGATGAGAGCAGGGGGGGCAGTGTTGAAATGGTCAGCTACCGAAAGCTCCGGGTCATGTTTTCGGACTGAGTGGAGGTGTTCCACAAAGCGGTCACCCAGTCTGCGTTTGGTCTCCCCAGTGTAGAGGAGACCACATTGTGAGGAGCGAATACAGTATACTGCATTGAAAGAAGTACAAGTAAATCGCTGCTTCACCTGAAAGGAGTGTTTGGGGCCTTGGATAGTGAGGAGTGAGGAGAGAGGAGGTAAATGCGCAGGTATTACACCTGCGATTGCCGTGGGAAGGGGACGAGGTGGTGGGGGTAATGGAAGAGTGGATCAGGGTGTCGTGGAGGGAATGATCCCTTCGGAATGCTGACAGGGGAACGGAGGGGAAGATGTGTTTGGTAGTGGCATCACGCTGGAGGTGGCGGAAATGGCGGAGGATGATCCTTTGGATATGGAGGCTGGTGGGTTGGAAAGTGAGGACAAGGGGAACCCTGTCGCGGTTCTGGGAGGGAGGGGAAGGGGGTGAAGGTAGAGGTGTGGGAAATGGGCCGGACACGGTTGAGGGCCCTATCAACCACAGCCAATTCTGGGAACTACATTTTAGGAAGGGTGTCAAGGTTTAGAGAGGGTGCAGAGAAAATTTACTGGAATGGTACCAGGGATGCAGGACGGAATTATTGCAGAGAGTAGAGAAGCTGGGGTTGTTCTTCTTAAAGCAAAGAAAGTTAAGGGGTGATTTAATAAAGGTGTTCAAAATCATGAATGGTTTTGATAGAGCAAATAAGAAGAAACTATTTCCAGTGACAGAGTGTTGGTAACCAGAGGATACAGATTTAAAGTAATTGACAAAAGAACCAGAGGCAACATGAGGGGGAAAAAAATTACAGAGTGAGCTTTTATGATCTGGAATGCACAGCCTGAAAGGGTGGTAGAAGCAGTTTCAATAATAACTTTCAAAAAGGAATTGGATAAATACTTGAATAGGAAAAAATTGCAGGGCTATGGGGAAAGAGCAGAGACTAATTGGATAGCTCTACCAAGGAATCAGCACAGGCTTGATGTGCTGAATGGCCTATTTTGTTGTATCATTTAATGATACTTCTAATCTCTTTCTGTCCCTTTTAGCTACTCTCCAAAGTAAAAAAAAAACTTGAGAATTGTTACCCTGTCAAACCTGATCTCAAACAAGAATTAAGTTTATGTTCCAGCTTGTTTTGAACTCATTAAAAAAAAACCTCATAATTACTCTTACAGCCTGATGAAAGGCAGGCTTTGAAGTATTTCACTGAGAGAATCATACTGATGCATGCCAGGAGGTTCTCTGCGGTCCACATGCACATTTAAAGATCCTGGAAATTACACAAACCGATATTTATTTCCTTACCTTTCTTTAGCTGACAGAGTGATGACTCTTGGTACAATAGCAACTACAACCTTCGGCTTTTGAGATAGACTGAGGCATATGAGTAAAACTCCTCTCGAAGACAGTGATGAGCACAAAATAGGCCATTGTAATCATGCTCTTGTCAACTATGTAATTTTCTGTCTTTATTTTGATACATTTTCAACATTAGAAAATTCAGTTACTGAGAAAAATGGCAACCAAAAGCATTTTGCTTTTCTGAAAATAATTTAATGGTTTCAATTTCTGCTTTTGATTTGGTAAATCTTCTGCACTGCTTGCAGAGATTGCTGACTTGTCCATAGTCAACAAAACAAAATTGAAGAAATATCTTGTGTGAGTTGATGAATTCGCTTTCTGTTTTTGCATTAGTAGATTTTCCTTGCTGCATATAGCTACAGAGCTATGATTTGTTCTTTTTGGAATGTGGAATATAAGACAGTCAGGTGGCAGTATGAAGCATACAGGGACATTTGATGGACGAAATGTGTGAATTTGTACTGCTTTTACGGCCGTTTCTAGTTGACTCCAGATAGAATTGTTGAATGTTAGTCATTATTCTGCTCCAGGGAAGTTCCTGGCGAGGGAGGCACCACTCTAGTGAAAGAACTTGGAAGGATGCTTGTCAGGGGTCCGCCCAGAAACAATGAAACAAATAATTTTGGTTGGCTGCTGGGTAATAAATAATCTGCAGCTAGATAAATAAATAGATACTACTGCTGTATGCATATTTCTTTGTGTAAATAATGGTTGCTTTTGAATTTTCAACATTAACAAAAGGGACAGCATCCTTCTCTGTCTGTATGCCTGTATCTCTCAGTGAGTTCTCTTCAAAGTAAAGATAGGAACTTGAAAATAGTATCCCTGTCAAACTCTAATGTTCTAAAGATCGTGTTCAAGCTGGTTTTGGAATAATTTGGGAAAACATCCAGTTACTATTATAGCCTGAGAAAAGACCGATTTCAGATCATTACTCAGATAATCCTACTAATGCATGTTGGGAGATTCTCCAACATGCACATGCCCAGACTGCAGCACTCCTGGAATTAATGTACAGGTGTAGTTCTTAATTGCGTTCAGCTGACAGCGTGCTTATCCTGGGAAGAATATGAACTCAATTCCAATCCGTGTTGCAAGAGGTCAAATGCTCATCAAAGCTACAAAAGGCAACTTTTATATTTAAGTTTAATCCTCATTACAAAGTATATTTTTGTCATTATTACACGATAGATTTTATTTTCAATATTTTTTCTGTGACTATAAGTGGCTTAAAAAATGGTAACCAACATTGTTTTTGAAAAGAATCTTTGGAAATGATTTTGATGCTTCAATTCGTGCATCTTTTCATTGGTAATATGTCCTTTACATCTCAAGAGTTCTGATTCATTGGCTCAAACTTAAATAGTTTTAAAAGAGCAATGAGGTGAAGATGGGACACTGATATTTTAATTCATTGTAACATTAGAAACAAACACAGTTTTGAACTTGCTCATCTCAATTTTTTTCCTTTTTAACTGTGCACTTTTACTTGTGACTTGTTTCCTCTCCATCATGTGCATTGAATCTTTGTCAAACTTAATATCCTAAGCAATGCCTTGCAAAATATTTGCCTGCTTGTGTGTGCTCTCTATTGTTAGCATCCTGTATGCATGCAAAATGAACATTGCGCAGCCAATTTAGAGCTGCTCTGCATTGGATGTGGACACTGATTGGAAGGACCTCTGCTTGGCTCTTCTCTCCCTCCACTTACCACCTGTAGAAGCTGTATTTTATTTGGTTTGTTCCCACACCATCCAAACTCCCCTCCCATAGCACCATGGAGGCTTCACTGAAATTGGGACACTTCTAAACGTTCTCATTTCTATATCCCTGCTGATTGCTGTGATGGTGCATTACGCAGGGCTGGGTTTTTCCTCCGCAGGTTGGGAAGCAGAGGTCGGGACTTATTCTAGGTCCCGAATCCGCCCTTGGGAGGAAACAGTCACTCTTTGGGATTGCCATGGGACACCCCCTTTATCTGGCACGGAGACAGGTTCTCCATCCAATTAAAGATGGTGGGTGAGCTCTAGAAGTTGGAGGGTCAATTACAGGCCTTTCAGCTTGAGAGTAGCTGCTGGATGCAATGCAAGGTAAGTAAGGGAGAGGGTGCTTCAATATGGATGTGCCCTTTCTCCAATTTTTTTAAGGTTGAAATTAAAAAATGGCCTTTGCAGTCAGGTCACCATTGGGAGGGGTGGGGGGTGGTGGTATTAGTGGGGGAGCCCCCTCTACAGGGCGGCCTGCGGCTGTTGCAGCACTCGTACAGGGCATCTAAGCTTGCCTGAAGCGCTGATTTCCCAGTCTGTCACTGGGAAGCCACCTCCAGGCAGCTAAACTGGCCCCCACTGCCTGTAGGAACCTGGAGGCTGACAGGAAAATCCCAGTTATCCTCCTTTAAGTGGCTGTTAACAAATTGGATCGGCTACCTGCTGCATGTGGGTGGGTAACCCTGCTGTCCCTCCCAATCCCGCCTCCATAAAAATGGCTCGGGGGCAGGATGGAGCTGGGTAACAGGTATGCAGGCCGCGGCGCTATTTTTAGTGCTTTTCTGCCTTCAATTCCAGTCTGACTGTGGCTTAAAAATCAAGCCCATAATCTGTTGGTGCGTTCCACTAATATTAAACCATGTTTTAATCACATTTTTTTTTCAAGAGAAATGTTTGCATTTTTACAATTAAATAGAATCACAGAAGGAGGCCATTCAGATTTGGGAAGTCATCAGGTTTTGGATCCATTTTCATTGGGAGCACTAAAGATGAGAATTTACCCTCCGGTGAGAAAATGTAAATATACGCTATTGTCAAAACTTACATTTCCATCTTCCCCAATGGTTTAGTTGGTAAGTGTACTGGCAAGTGAGGAACTGAGCAAATTGATCCATAGACACCACGAGGTTTCTGGATATAATACCCAGCCCTGACTGACTTATTGGATCTCAAATGGTTAAAAGGATGTTGGCATGGCTGACATTTATCGCCCATCCCTTGTTGCGCAGATGCTGCAAGTTATTACTTGTAGCAGTTTGATACCAAGTGGCTTGCTAGGCCACTCCAGAGGGCAGTTAAGGGTCAACCACATTGGTGCAGGACTGGAGTCATAGATTGGCTAGACAGGGTAAAGACAGCAGGTTTCCTTCCTTAGAGTGGATTAGTGAAACAGTTTTTTTTTAACAACAATTCAACAGTTTTATGGGCACATTTACTGATACCAGGGACAGGATTTTCTTCCCCATATGGGGGCGACTACAGATTAAGGCACAAAAATTTGGCCTGCTCTCCAGTGTGGCAGTTTGCCGGAACCATCCTGTTCCAATCTGTGTTTGTTTCTAATATTTCTAATTCTAATGAAATTCCTTTGGGTAGCCAATTGAGGTGAATTAATGGTTTGTTAAGGCCTATTGTCAGAGGCCAACTGGAGTTTTCCAGTCAGCCTGTGGGCTCCCCAAAGTGTCAGGATCTAGGCCATCAGCCTGGAGAAGGTCTCCTGGTGGCAGACTGGAGGACCAGTGCTCCAGGCAGGCTTTGAGGCTTATTCCGCTTACCGGACCATGGCTGTAGCCACAGGCCGCGCTCTGGAGGGACTCCCCCTCCACAATGATGGCCTGCTGCTGAGGCTCTCTCTCTTACCTGAACTGTAGGCTGCTGCTTTTCCAAGCTGGAGGGCCTCCTATTTACCCTCCAGCTTCGAGAGGCTGCCCACTGTCCTTAATTGGATGGTGAGATCACCCTCTGGCTACTTATTGACCAATTTGGGGGAAATCACTGCCAGCGACGGTTTCGTACACAGTGCGGGGTCAGGACCCCCATTTAACCTGAGGTCTGGATCCCAACCCAAAATACTGCCCCAGCTTTTTAAAACTGAATTCAAATTTTCAATCTGCTGATGGTGGGATTCTTACTCCCCTTCTCTGGATTAATTAATCCCGGCATCTGGATTACTATTCCAGTAACAAAGATTACACTAGCATACCCTTCAGTTATATTAAGTTTGAGCCTCTACAGTTTTGTTAATTGGAATTGATGACCTCTGCTTTGAAGCTTACCTGTAAAAGGCATGGTTGAATAAAATCAACTGTTTTGACTACGAAAATGCATCCTGTGTGAGTAATTATTACAAATTGTCATGTTGGTTTGGTACCACCCTAAAAGCTCAGTCTCTGGAAAAAAACTGTATCATCAAGATTCATCTCAGACAACTTTGAAGTTGCTTAGGTCAGGATTAAGATCTATAGTTTTATATGTATGTGGGTGTGGGGCAGTCTCTGTTAAGAGAGATGTTGCAGAAAGGATTTTGAGCATTGCCGCGACAAATAGACAAAGGTAATCTGGAAATTACAGTGTTCGTGGATGTAAATGTAGGCAGTTCCATCACATTTTGCATTCGCAACAGAAATTTCACCTTATCTCTTAGTGCATTAGGGTTACTGGTGGCCTCCAGTGAAAAGTAATAAAGGGCTTTGCAATATGGAGCCAGCCTAATGCATATGAAAATGGTCCACAATCAGCTCCGATAGTGCAAGATGTTGTTTAGTCATTTAATTCACGTTGTGGTTACAATGTGCTATACTGATACTAACTTTGATTTTGCGTATTTGACAAAAAGTTACTTGCCTTACATTAAGTTTAGGATTAATCATTAAATCTAGCCACAACTTCCTGCAGCTGAATAATGGCTGAAGCTATTATTTTTGGCTGCATCTGAGATTCCGCTCCCTTGATATTGATTGCATTAACCTACCCTGACATTCTGTCAAGATGAACCAGACTGTTCAAAATTTTTGTGTTACATTTCATCTTTAAATCCCACATCCTGTCTATCATCGAGATTGCTTACTCCCACCTTCACCTCATTACCTGCCTCCACTCCTACCTCAGTACCTCTGACACTGAAACCCATATTCATGCTTTTGCTACTTCCAGGCTCAGGCCCCTTCCTGCTGACCTCCCATCCTGCATCCTTCATAGCTCCAAAGGTTCTGTTTCTTGTGCCCTGTCCTGCTCTAAACCTCATTAATACATTTCCCCTGTCCTGGCTGAACTTGACCAGCTCTCTCTCAACTGACGTATTTAAAATCCTCACACTTGAAATCCACTAATGTCTTGCCACATCATACCCCTGCAAATTCCTCCAGTCCTGTAAACCTCTCCTCAATGCTCTGCTCCTCTGAACATAAGAAATGAGACCAGTAGGTGGCCTTTCAGCCCCTCAATCCTGCTCCGCCATACACTATGATCATGGTCGATCTTCCACCTCAGTTCCACTTTCCTGCCCACTCCCCACATCGCTTGACTCCCTGAGAGTTCAAAAATCAATCCATCTCAGCCTTGAATATAATCAACAATGGAGCATTACCAACCCTCTGGAGTAGACAATTCCAAAGATTTCGGCTTTATGTTAGCGACACCAGTGGTGGTACGGCCTTCATTCACATTGGTTCTGCTTTGTGGAACTCTCTTCTTTGACTTCTTCAGCTCTTCATTTTTCAAAATTTCCCCCAAACTCAGCTCGTCAGTCAGGGTTTGCACTCCATTTTCTAATCTCTCCCTCTCTTCCACGCTCGGTATTCATTCCCAAACAGCATCTGTGAAGCATCAGGGGACTTTTCTATGCGACAAGTGCTCTAAAATTTATGTTGTTGATGTTGGTATTCCTCTCTTTCTCAAAGCCAATTAACTGTCATGATCCCTTTCCCAGCTGACTGAATAGATAAATGCCATCAATTCTAATGCTCCTTTAGTGACTTACTTAGAGGAGTTTGTTTTGAGGAAGAGATGTTTGGGGTGATTCTTGTCTCCGAGCAAAACAAACCTCCCACTTCCCCTCTCCTCCCCTCCCCCACCACCATTCTCTGCTGCTTGACATCTTTCAGGAGAAATATTAGTATCCAACTGGACACTGAGCCCACTCCACCCTTTCGGATGGTTTTGGGCAAACAAATTTTGTGGTTGTGCCCTGTATCCCTTAATACCTCTGGTTAACAGAAATCTATCAATCCCAAATTTAAAAATGACGCAGCCGCCAATCTGTAGATTCAGAGCCCGCATTCAGAAAGAAAAATCGAGGTGTGACATCATAGGGGAGCAGGTAGATGATTGACTGGTGAGTATTTCCTATTTATCTTATCTAAACTAGGGAGTAAACTGGTGAGTCTTCTCTTTCTTTAAGGTATTGTTTATTACTACTAGTAAGGCGTATTAAGCATGAGTAGGGTTTATCAGTACTAATGTGAGCTTTGTGGATAGCACATTTATAGACATGTCACCCTGCAATTTAAGAATATGCAGGGAGAGAGGGAATGGGTGACTGCCAGACAATCAAGAAGAAACAGGCAGGTAGTGCAGGAGACCCTTGAGTGCATCTCACACTCCAACCAGTATTCAGTTCTGAATACTGAAGAAGGTGATGGTTCGTCTAGGGAGTGCAGCCAGATCCAAGGCCATGGCACTACAGCTGGCTCAGCTGCACAGGGGGGGCACAACGAAGACTGGAAGACTGATAGTATTAGGAGGTTTGATAGTGCAAAGGATGTAGAGGAACAAATTTGCAAGGAAATTACAGACAGATGCAGGAATTAGTGTAGTTATAATGGGGACTTTAATTGTCCAAATGTAGACTGTGACAGTAGTAGTATAAAGGGCAGAGAGGGCAAGAGTTCCTAGAGTGTGTTCAGGAAAATTTTCTCCAGCAGTATGTTTCCAGTCCAACAAGAGGAGAGGCAGTGCTGGACCTGGTTCTTGGAATGAGGTGGGACAAGTGGATCAAGTATCAGTAGTGGAGATGGTGGCGTAGTGGTAATGTCACTGAGCTCGTAATCCAGAAGCTCAGCCTAATGCCCTGGGGACATGGGTTTAAATCCCACCACGGCAGCTGGTGGAATTTAAATTCAATTAATTAATAAAAATCTGGACCTGAAAGTTAGTCTCAGTAATGGTGCCATGAAATCATCATTAATTGTTGTAAAAACCCATCTGGTTCACTAATGTCTTTTGGGGAAGGAAATCTGCTGTCCTTACACGGTCTGGCCTACATATGAGTCCAGACACACAGCAATGTGGTTGACTTTTAACTGCCCTCTGAAATGGCCTAACAAATCATTCAGTTGTCAAGGGCAATAAATGCTGGCCTTGCCAGTGATGCCCACATTCCATGAAAAGAATAAAAAAAAAAGTAGAACATTTGGGGACTAGCAATCATTGTATCATAAGCTTTAGATTGGTTATGGAAAAGGGCAAAGAACAATCTAGATTAAGAATAATCAACTGGGGGAAAGCCAAATTCAATGGGGTGAGAATGGTTCTGGGCTGAATAAATTGGAATCAAAGTTGGCAGGAAAAATAGTAGCTGCATGATGGGCTTCCTTCAAAGAAGAGATAGTTTGGGCACAGTCAAAGTGTATTTGCCCCTTGAAGGGCAAAGGTTGGGCAAATAAATCTGGACCTCCCTGGATGACAGAAGAAGCAGAGATGAAGATGAAGAAAAGGTATGCTTATGACAGCTGTCAATTGGATAATACAACCAAGAACCAGGCTGAATATAGAAGGTTCAGAGAGGAAGTGAAAAAGCAAATAAGAGAAGCAAATAGAGAGTATGAAAAGAGACTGGCAGCTAACATAAAAGGGAATCCCTAAATCTTCTCGAGGCATATGAATAGTAAAAGGTGGAGTAGGGCCGATGAGGGACCGAAAGTAATGGAGGTGGGGGAATAGTGAGGTATTAAATGAATACTTTACATCTGTCTTTACCAAGGAAGAAGATGCTACCAGGCCACATTGAAAGAGGGTGTAATTAATACATTCGAAAGATTTAAAAATGATAAGGAGGAGGTATTAGATAGGCTGTCTATACTTAAAGTTGATAAAGCACGAGGGCCAGATGAGATGCATCCAAGGATATTGAGGGATGTGAGAGTGAAAATTGCAGAGGCACTGGCCATAATTTTCCAGCCTTCCATAGACTTGGGTGGTGCCAGAGGACTGGAGAATTGCAAATGTTAAACCCTTTTTCAAAAAAACATGTAAAGATAAGCCTCGCAACTACAGGCCAGTCAGTTTAACATCGGTAGTGGGGAAACTTATAGAAACAATAATTTGAGACCAAATTAATCGTCACATGGACAAATGCAGGTTAATGAAAGAAAGCCAGCACAGATTTGTTAAGAGAAAACCATGTTTAACTAACTTGCTAGAGTTTTTTGAAGAGGTAACAGAGGGTTGATGAGGGCAATGCTATTGATGTGGTGTACATGAACTTTCAAAAGGCATTTGATAAAGTGCCACACAACAGACTTGTGAGCAAAATTATAGTTCATGGAATAAAAGGGACAGTAGCAACATGGATACAAAATTGGCCGAGTGACAGGAAACAAAGAGTACTGGTTAATGGATGTTCTTCTGACTGAAGGAAGGTTTGTCGTGGAGTTCCCCAGGGATCAGTGTTGGGACCTTGCTTTACCTGATATATATTAATGACCTAGATCTTGGTGTACAGGGCACAATTTCAACGTTTGCAGATGATACGAAACTTGGAACAACTGTGAGGAGGACAGTGTAGAACTTGAAAAGGACATAGACAAGTTGGTGGAATGGGCAGACAAGTGGCACATGAACTTCAATGTGGAGGAATGTGAAGTAATTCATTTTGATAGGAAGAACATGGAGAGATAATATAAAATAAAGGGTGCAACTCTAAAGGGGGTGCAAGAGCAGAGGAACCTGGGGGTATATGTGCATAAATCATTGAAGGTGGCAAGACAGGTTGAAAGAGCAGCTAATAAAGCATACAATATCCTGGGCTTTATTAATAGAGGCATAGAATACAAGACCAAGGAGGTTATGTTAAACTTGTATAAAACACTGGTTCGGCCTCAACTGGAGTATTGTGCCCAGTTCTGGGTGCCACACTTTAGGAAAGATGTGAAGGCATTGGAGAGAGTGCAGAAAAGATTCATGAGAATGGTTCCAGGGATCAGGAACTTCAGTTTGGAAGATCGATTGGAGAATTTGGGACTGTTTGCCTTGGGGAAGAGAAGGCTGAGAGGAGATTTTAATAGAAGTATTCAAAATCATGACGGGGTCAGGACAGAGTGGATAGGGAAAAACTGTTCCCACTTGTGAAAGGATTGAGAACAAGAGGGCACAGATTTAAAGTGATTGGCAAAAGCGACACGAGGGAAAACTACTTTACGCAACGAGTGGTTAGGATCTGGAGTGCACTGCCTTAGAATGTGGTGTAAAGCAGGTTCAATTGAAGCATTCAAAAGGGAATTAGACTGTTATCTGAAAAGGAAGAATGTGCAGGGTTATGGGGAGAAGGTGGGGGAGTAGCACTCGGTGAATTGCTCATTCGGAGAGCTGGTGCAAACACGATGGGCTGAATGGCCTCCTTCTGCATTGTAATGATTCTGTTTTGCAGTACAAAAGCAAAATACTGCGGATGCTGGAAATCTGAAACAAAAAAAGAAAATGCTAGAAATACTCAGCAGGTCAGGCAGTATGTGTGGAGAGAAAAACAGAGTTAACTCTATCAGTCCGATGAGCTTTTATCAGAACTGGCAAATGTTAGGAATGTAATAGGTTTTGAGCAAGTGAAAAGGGAGAGGGGGCAAAGAGAACAAAAGGGAAGGTCTGTGATAGTACAGAGGGCAGGAAATATCACATGGCAAAAGGTTTCATGGTACAAAGCTAAGTGAGGGAACAAAAGACGTGTCTGGATGAGGTGTAGATGGCAATATAGCAGCCGTCCAAACACAAAATAAAGGGATTAAGAAAGAAACCGGTGGGCGGGGGGATGTGGTAGTGGGGGAACCGTTTTTTAAAAAAAAAATGAGGAGAGGAAAGGAAATGGGGCCAGAGATTATGATCTAAAATTGTTGAACTTAATGTTGAGTCCAGAAGGCTATAAAGTTCCCAATCAAAAGTTGAGGTGCTGTTTCTTGAGCATTTTGCAGTGTTGCCTGCCCCTTAAACTGCTGCAACCCTTTAAATCCCCCAGCAGCATGGGATTTTCCTATTGACCAAAACAAGAAGGATTTTTCACACCTGGAGCTTGACCAAATTATTTAAATTAGGCCAGCGCAGTAAATTTGATCATTGCACTGTGAGCAGAGTGGGTTCAAAATGCCAAACTGAAAATAAAATGTTTATTGGAAATTACTTCCATTGTTTCAGCCCAACCATGAAAAGCTAGACTTTAATTTGTGGTTTGTGACCGTCAAGGAAAGAAAAACTGCTGGGGGAAGATGTGTAATTTTCAGTCTTTTAACCACAATGATAGAAATGGGAGTTAATAAGGAAAGTTTAGCTGTTTAGGAGACAAATGCTGTGCCATCTCTGTTTGATCATATGCAACGAGAGAAAGTGACTGTCTGCTGCTCTGACTCAGAGAAGTTGGCCTTGATTTTAGTCTCTGTAACCGCCTATAACATGAACAAATGGGAGGTTATGGAGTGGAAATGTGAATGATGCAATTGTCTGCCCTTGAAAATGAATGGCACGGGAAGTTCCCACCATAAATAGGGGGCGGGGGCTTCATTGTGATATGATATATGTCGGAAGTGACCTCATTCAAATATCAATTCCGTTTTCCATCATCTAAACCAGAAGTGTACTGCTTTTTATTTCCCTCCATGTGAATTGGGGATTCAAGTTTGCTAGGCTACACCTTTTGAATACAAAATTATTTTCAAGGGACAACTTGCAAGTCTGCTCCCAATTTTGAGTTTTGGCACTTTTACAAATTTCTTTTGGTAAACTCTGGCTGAAGGTTGTTTGTAGCACACAGTTTGGTGCACATATTTTTCCTAATAAGCTACTCCTCGCATACCAGTGGCGAGCTCACTGTACAATGTGTCTTTGGGGATCCTGCCATCTTCCATGCAGCTCACATGGCCAAGCCATCTCAAGCGCCGCGTGACTGAGTCACGCGGCGCTAAAGTGTGGCGAGTCGAAGAGACTTAGCAGTTGGCAGGAAAAAAGACAGAGGCGCAAGGGAAGAGCCAACTGTGTAACAGCCCCGACAATCAAATTTTTCTGCAGCACCTGTGGAAGAGCCTGTCACTCTAGAATTGGCCTTTATAGCCACTCCAGGCGCTGCTCCACACACCACTGACCACCTCCAGGCGCTTACCCATTGTCTCTCAAGATAAGGAGGCCAAAGAAGACTCCTCACAACAATAGCTGTCTCAATGGAAATCTGTTTATGTTTATGGTATTTGGACAAAGAAAAAAAAGAAGAACTCACATTTGTATAGCGCCTTTCACGATCTCAGGATGTCACAAAACGCTTTACAACCAATGAAGTACTTCTAAAGTGTAGTCACCATCGTAATGTAGGAAATGTGGCAGCCAATTTGCACACAGCAAGCTCCCACAAACAGCAATGTGATAATCAGATAATCTGTTTTTAATTGAGGGATAAATATTGGACACAATACCAGGGATAGCTCCCCTACTCTTCTTCAAAATAGTGCTCTGAGATCTTTTACATCCACCTGACAGGACAAGTAGGGTCTCCGTTTAACGTTTCAGCTAAAAGACACTATTCCCTCAGTACTGCACTGGAATATCCAGTGAGGGAGAGCTACAGTGTCAGTGGCATCAGATATGGTGGATTGTGGGTGCTACAAGAACAACAACCTGTATTTATATAGCATCTTTAACATAATAAAACATCCCAAGACATTTCACAGAGGCATTATAAAACAAAATATGACACTGAGCCACGCAAGAAGATATTAGGTCAGATGACCAAAGGCTTGGTCAGAGAGGTCGGTTTTAGGGAGTGTCTTAAAGGAGGAAAGCGAAATGCAGAGGCAGAGAGGTGTAGGGAGGGCATTCTGAAATTAGGACCGAAGCAACTGAGGACATGGCCCCAAAGGTGGAGCGATTAAAATGGGGGGGGGGGGGGGGGGGGGTGCTCAAGAAGCCAGAATTGGAAGAGTGCCGATATCTCGGAGGGTTGTGGGGCTGGAGGAGATGACTGAGGTAGGGAGAGGCCAGACCATGGAGGGATTTGAAAACCAGGATAAGAATTTTGAAATTGAAGTATTGTTTAACCAGTAAGCAACAGTAAACAAAGACTGGTCCATCTGCTCAAGGGGGCGTAAAAGATCACACGACACTATTCAGAGTGGCGAGTTCTCTCGTGTTTTGGGCCAACATTCCTCTCCCAAACATAAACAGACTATCTGGCTACTCATTCATTTAATCTTTGTGGAATCTTGCTGCGCTCAAAGTGACTGAAGTTCAGAAGGAAGCCAGTGACTGTAATGCACTAGTAGATGTATAGAAAATGTGATTGGGGGCCATAACGATGGAGTGTATGAAGTACGTTAGCTGCTCTTGGGATTGAGGCGGAGCTCAGTTTCATGCAGCACAGCTCAAGAAAGAGATGAACAAATGTCACAATTGCTGTCTTAATGGCAGCTCTTGAGACGTCATGTTCCATTAATTAAATGATATGGATACACACCCCAGCATATGGAGAGGTGGTTGTGCAGCGCTCAGGTAACCCAGAGTAACCCAGAGTCCTAAAGACCTGCTACCCAACCTGGACCCGACGACCTGTGTCAGGTCGGGTTGGGTTGGGTCACACTTCTGGGTCCGGCATTGGGCTTAGAGCGTGTCCGATCCGGCCCGACCCATCACCTCCTCAGGTAAGTGACTTTAATGTTAATTTACTTTTTGCTCTTTAAATGTGCTCTTGTTACAGTTATTTTAAGCTTGTGTTCCTTACGTACAAAGTGAAAAACGGAAGGTAGGATAACTGATGGTCGGGTTGGGTCGGGCGCGGGAAAAAATGGAAAGTCTCGGGCCGGGTCGGGCTTGGGGTCAGATGGGGTTCTGTCGGGCTCGGGTTGGGTCTCATTTGCAGAGTCTTTAGAGTCCCACACTAATGCTCTGGGGGACATGGGTTTGAATCCCACCATGGCAGATAGTAGAATTTGAATTCAATTAATACAAATCTGGAATTAAAAAAAAACTAGTCCAGTGGTGACCATGAAACCATTGTTGCTTATTGCTAAAAACCCATCTGGTTCACTAATGTCCTTTTTTAGGGAAGGAAATCTGCTGTTTTTACCTGGTCTGGCCTACATGTGACTCTAGACCACAGCAATGTGGTTAACTCTTAACTGCTCTCTGAAATGGACTTTCAAGCCACTCAGTTCAAGGGAAATTAGGGATGGGCAATAAATGCTGGTCTAGCCAGAGACACCAACATCCCCTGATCGAATAAGAAAAAATATGGTTTGCGGCAAATAACATTTAAATCATTCTTCAAAGGTAAATACATTGTTGACCTTTGGGGATCAAAACAAATGTTTTTTTAATTAAAAAAATTCCAAAGTTTACCAGCTTGTGGGGACACGATATTATTTAGCAATCAAAAATACAGACGTCTCTTGTAAATGATCAGCTGAATTATATTCTGGAGGAGTGTGTAGGCTTTGATGAACTAATTGTCATTCTGCCTCAGAGCAACTGTTTTAGTTATTCCATTCCATGCCACAAAAAGTAATTCAAAATGATTTTTTTTGGGAGTGCTGTTGCATTGTGCCAGAATTCTGAAGGAAACTGGAGAGAAATTAGTTGTGCCTGTCAAAATAAAGTTTGAGTTATTTTTATTTTAAGTAAAGTATTCCGCTGTCTGTTATGGTGCACAAACAGTGCTTGAGGAACAGGGCATTGTGCAACATGGTGGTCATGACAGACAGGCTGCCTTTGATTAAATAATCTCATACTGGCGCCTCCTTCTCCAGTACATTATTCTCTAGTCCTTCCTTGTGGCTCCCATTGAAAGAGATTCACCACAGGAAATGGAGGAGGCAACATCATTTAAAAAAGACTTGCCTCATGACAGAAATTCATTCATAATTAACAGATTTTGCAACAGTAATTCAGTTTAGCCAAACTAGTTTGAGAATGCCTCACCAACTGAGGTCTCTAATCACACATATCCTGGTGGCACAGCTCATCATATACATCACTACATGAAATTTACAGCACAGAAACAGGCCCTTTGGCCCAACAAGTCCGTACTGGCGTTTATGCTCCACTCAAGCCTCCTCCCATCCTTGCTCATCTAAAACTATCAGCACAACCCTCTATGCCTTTCTCCCTCATGGGCCTCTCTAGATTCTAATTAAATGCACCATTCGCTTTAACTTCTCCAGGTGGTAACAATTTACGCATTCTCACCAATCTCTGTGTAAAGACGTTTTTTTTTCTGAATTCACTATGGGATTTATTGGTGATTATCTTACAGTGATGGCCTCTATTTTTCCTCTTCTCCATTAGAGGGTGGTTCTCTATTAAATAGTTTATTGATCTGTTGTTCACCAATTTACATCACTCTGTTTGACCTAGTAAGAACAGGAAAAGATCAACAAAACTGCAACAAAATAAACAGCATACTAGTTATTTAAAAAACCCATTTGGTAGAGGATATAATGCGTTGTCATGTGATGGTGCCAGGTTCCGTCATTGACCTGTGCTGAGTTAGCTGATGCCAGCCTGGTAGTGGCATTGATACAACACTCTGGGGTAGGGAGGGGAAACATCAGCAGGGTTCCAGCTCCTGATCACTCTCCCACCAGCTCATTAGAAAATACACACCATTAGACACTGGGCGAAGATGGGATTGACTTTAGCGGTGACGCTCCCCCATGATCGAATAGCTTCATTGTTGAGACACACGCGTATCTGGTTGGGTGAAGCACCAGAGACCGGTGATGAGTCGACATCTTTAGTCTGGGAGTACGGGGGGAGGGGAGAGGTGGGTGTTTAAATATTGTAAAACTGAAACAGAAATAATTATCGTGAAACATTCTGAGGTCTGCTTTTTCGCCACAGGGGACAGATAACCAAACGATTTCTGTCCCTCTGTTTGTAACAGAAATGTTGGGGCTTGACAGTGTGAGATTGTGTCTACTGCCTAGATGCTGTGCAGTTCTCAGACTCTCGCCTAAGACAGGGAAGCAAGGTTAACTATGCATCAACAAACAGGCCAGTGCCAGACCATGGGGAAGCTGAATAAATGACACTGATTTGGCTTCCCAAATGAGTGTCAGAGCTTAAACAGACAGACTGGTCAGACATTCTCCATAAATACAACACTTCCATTCTTTTGACTTACCACAACATAGTGAGCGACTATTTAAACCAACAGTATTCTTACAAAGACAGTTCCATGTTTGTGAAATCTGTCACCCTCTTTAATGTGGGTTGGACTCCGAGCGGGCGGGAGAGGCAGTGCCCTGCGGACTCGAATTATATTCATAAGAGTTGATGTTTTCTAGACTCGGGTTTTCAAGTTTGCCAAATTAGTTCTTTAAGTTATTCCCAATAGTGAGGATACAAATAGGGAGAAAGCAGAGAGGACGGGTTGCAACTCATTTCTTAAAGGGTAATAAACATAGAATCAAACAGCACAGGAGACTATTCAGCCCATCATGCTGGTGCTAGCTTGCTGAAAGATCTAGCCAATTAGTCCCACTCCCCTGTTCTTTCCCCATTGCCCTGCAAATCTTTCCTCTTTTAAGTGGTGATCTAATTCCCTTTTGAAAGTTACTATTGAATTTCCCTTTTCAGGCAGCATAATGTATAACCTGGGGAATAAATTATCATAAAAGGTCATTGAAGTAGACACTTTTGGGCTGATGGCATGCTGCAACTGGAAGGTCTAAAGCCAGCCCGAAATTGTGCCTCAGCCCTTATTTAGGCAGGGTACCTGATGGCTGACATACCGCCAGAAGCAGCTAGCCTCTTTGAAACAGGTGAATTTCGAACCACTTGCCTCACTAGCCCTCACGGGTGCTGTGGAGCTGGGAGGAGCACCCCTCAGTATGTTGATCATAAATAAGATAAAAGAAATTGCTGGGCCACATCAATGCCTGAAAAACCTGAGGGGAGCAGGCCTGACAGAACTAGTCCCACCACCTATCGTACAGGTCTTTTTATATCGGTTGGTGAAACTACAGCTGAAAGGCAGAGAATTCGTTTGGTTCCTCAGGCGTGCTCTTCCCGCACTCCCACATCTCACTGCCTCTTAAATGCAGCAGACTAAACTTGTGGTGGGTGGTTGAGTTCTCCTGCTGGAGGGGAGGCAGTGTGAGGCAGGAAAGCTATCTGATTTCAGCAGTGGAGATGCAGCAGTAGGTAGATGGAGCAGCGCTTCTGCACAGTGGAATCACTGGTGAACCTCATCCTATTTTTACCTGATAGCTGCATTTCTGGTGAGGGGGACTGGCTAAGGATTGGGTGTGGCATCCCTGGCTAATCCTCCTTTCCCAATTGAGATGCTAAGGCAACTGCAGAACTCAAGGAGCTGCCTTGGCCGGGATCCACAAACTCATCAAAAACCAACGATTCAACATGTCTTTGTGGTTCAATTCGTCAGCTCAGTACTCTTACAAAATGAGCAATCCTGGGATCTTATAAATGATAATGTTCAGTGCAGATACAAATAGCCCTCCATTATAAATGTATTGATTGTAAAGCTATATCCTCAACTCTCATTGCTCTGTGTGGAGTCTAGCACAGGGAAATGCGAAACACATACAACATCTGCGCAAGGCATGAAGGTAATAGCATGTCAACACGTTCTTCTTCCGTGTACAAAGCACACCAAGATTTGCAGCTGCAATTTGTTATCACCTGAGAGAATACAAAGATTTTCTTTCAATTATATGGCCAATGGTTAAGATTACATACTCTTACTGGAGACTTAAAAGCAGTGAGGAAAGAACAAAGAACCGGGGAACAAAGCCATCCGAAGTCCATGTAGTTACAGGTCACTCTGACCTGTAATCATTTTACTCTGCCTTTTAATTGGTACAAATACTATGCTACTTGTTAATGCACTGGGATCGATCATGCTCCCAGCATGTTTATGCCATCATTTATTGGGTGGGTGGGGGTGGGCAGGGAAACCGAGAAAGTTGGAGACTATCTTCACAACATTTTCATTTATGTCACAGAAAGAGTTAAGATTATCAAGCTCAACGTTTTCCTAATTATGAATTGAAAATGAGCCTTCTGCAAAAGAAAAGGGGTCAGAAATTTGATGTTGCTCCTTCTGTTTCACAGATGTAAAACGGGCACCAAAACCTCCAATATGGACATATTCACCTGCACGTTCTGCACCAGAATTGCAGTGCCCACTATATTAATATAGGCATTGAAAGAGGCTTTAGGCCCTTTACATATTCAAAGGAAGTTATGATGAATCTTTATGAACCTCAACTGGAGTATTGCGTCCAATTCTGGGCACCACACTTTAGGTAGGATGTGAAGGCTTCAGAGAGGGTACAGAACAGATTTACAAGAATTGTTCTGGGGATGTGTGACTTCAGTTTCATAGATAGATTGGAGAAGCTGAGCTGTTCACCTTAGAGAAATTTGAGAGGAGATTTGACAGTCATGAAGGGTCTAGACAGAGTAGATAGAGAGAAACTGTTCCCATTGGTGGAAAGGTCAAGAACCAGAGGAGACATGAGGAAAAACTTTTTTTTTACGCAGCAAGTGGTTACAATCAGGAATGCACTGCCTGAAAGGGTGGTGGAAGCAGATTCAATCTTGACTTTCAAAAGGGAATTGGATAAGCACCTGAAGGTAAAAAATTTGCAGGGTTACAGGGAAAGAGTAGAGGAGTGGGCCCAGCTCTTGGAGAGAGCCAGCACAGACTCAGTGGGCTGAATGGCCTCCTTCTGCGCTGTAACCATTCTATGATTCTATGATATGCAGGAAAGGGAACTAACACCTGAATGAGGCCTCTTTTGCCAAACAGCTTTGCCCTGAACAGAGTTGGCCTGTCAACCGTTACATGCGGCCCAACCAGTAGTCTTAAAGGGTCACCGTCAATGTTACCTGAATATGGAACTGGGGAAGGGATTGCAGGAGTGCTCCTCCCTGCTCCACTGACCCTCCCCTGGTCTGATCACCACTTTTACCCCCTCCCAATTGTCTTCCTTTTCCAGTTGCACCAACCCCCTCCACCCCGTCACGATCGCCTCCCGCTCCCGGCGATGCAGTGGCCCCGGATTTGAATATTCTTCACTCTGGGACACCCAGCAAGTGTGTGCAGCTCCCCGGGATAAATGAGGCCTGGGGTTCAATATCAGGTGGGCCTGGGCCTACCTGCTGCAGTGCCGGGAATGCTCCCTGCACGGAGTTCATGTTGGCCTGCTGATGTGAACCAATCTCTCGGCCTTTACAAAGGGAAATTGCTAATTTTTTGTCACTATTTTCCATCAGGTACGTGGCCACACTCACACCATCATTTAAATTAACCTCTTTTGCCAAAGGATTCTCAGCATTTGAAAGAATTTGCCATTGGACTCAGAGAACGTCGAGGTAATTCCACATCTTTTGGATCTGAAAATTTGAAATCTAGGTTCAGAATCCTTCACGCCATCATTGTGATTACATTTCTTCAGTTATTTTGGTTAACAATGTTGTACCAGGCCCCAATATGACAAGGAATGAAAATTGCTGGAATGGCTAAGTGCATGATAATTTACTGAATTTGCCCCACTTTCTGTTGAAATAAAAGTTGAGAGTGCAGCTCCACTGTTGGATTAGCAGAATCTTTTTAAACCCTTACTTCACATGAAAATGCCTTTTTGCTCATTCCCAAATCTCTTAATCCAGTAAAATGGTGTCTTCAACAGAATGGGACCCAGACAAATTCCTGTGGGTTTCTTATCTATCATTATTTATGTTCTTTGATAAGCTAACTAATTCCTTTGGGGGGCCATCATATTTATAAGGAAAAGATCTTCTTCCAGCATGAGGGTATGGTTTGGAATTTTCTATTTTTAGTCAACTTGTGATTTCAAAGTCTATACAATGATTTTTGTTCAAATGTTATATGTACAACAAAAGTATTAGCTCCATTTTGAAAGGAAAATTATTGTCTTTCTGTTAAACCCCACGGTGGCACTGTGCCACGTGTCATATTGTGGGCAAAATGATTGACAAGCAAATTGCTCCCTGCCCTCCTCAT
Organism: Heterodontus francisci; assembly: GCF_036365525.1. Lineage (NCBI taxonomy): Eukaryota > Metazoa > Chordata > Chondrichthyes > Heterodontiformes > Heterodontidae > Heterodontus > Heterodontus francisci. Next base: position 8,702,334 of record NC_090383.1, on the reverse strand, counting down.
CACACACTGTGCCTCGAACGATAGCCAGTAGTGAACTGATTTTAATTATGTTGTACTCAGCCACTTTATTGATATTACTATCCAAGAGTCTCTGCTTTAATGCATACTTTCCATGCAGAGTGCTACATATTGTGACATTTTATTGACCACTCAACAGCAAAATCAGCATATATCTAAAAGCAGTTAATGATTGTATTCCATAATGGGCCTATACTCTTTGGAGTTTAGAAGAATGAGAGGTGATCTCATTGAAACAGATATCATTCTAATAGGCCTGACTGTATTGGTGCTGGGAGACTGTTTCCCCTGGCTGGGAATGTAGATTCAGGGGCATAGTCTCGGGATAAGGGGTCGGCCATTTCGAACTGAGATGAGGAGAAATTTCTTCACTCAGTGTTGCTGACTTTCAGAGTTCTCTACCCCAGAGAGCTGTGGATGCTCAGTTGTTGGGCACATGCAAGGCTGAGATTGATAGATATTTTTGGACTCTAAGGGAAGTGAGGGATACGGGGAGCAGGCGGGAAAGTGGAGTTGAGGTAGAAGATCAGCAATGATCTTATTAAATGGTGGAGCAGGCTCGAGGGGCCGAATGGCCTACTCCTGCTCCTGTTTCTTGTGCTGTTAATGTTGATTCTGTTGAAGGAACATTGTGGGTAATTTGGTCTTTGTGTGATAGTGTAAAATGGGTGATAAATGGGGAGTAAAAATTGGGCTGCTGATTCACTATCACTATTCTCCCCTACCAATTACTCTTCTGGGCAACTGTGGGACAAATTTCTTCAGCCTCTAAGAATATCTGCTCCCATACCACCCACTGAACCAGTGCACATTATGCTGCTATGCAGCTTCTTTACTAGGTGGCTGCACAGGTTAGCAGCTGTCCGATGGAGCATCCTGTTACATTGCTCCTTTGTGAGCACCTGGTTACTGATTCTGGGTCTGTAGACCCCATTGGAGGGTACAGTCACCTGTGAGAAACTTCCCCAACCCTCCTATGTGGTACACTGACTGGACACACTCCAGCTCCACCATGTTCTCCTTCCTGGTCCAGCACCTCTTCTACCTCCTCACCCTCTGTCCGCAATGATGGAGCGATGTGCAAGAGGCCAGAATGGAGGAGAACTCTGAGGGTTGTAGGGGTGGAAGAAGTTAGAGATGGTTGGTGGGGTCAGGAGGTCATGGAGGGATTTATAAAGGAGGATGAGAATTTTGGTGATCAAGGATGTCATCGGGGTCTTAATGAGTCATAGGTCCCTGATTAGCGCACTGCTGTCAGGCTACAAATGCATTCAGGCATTCCTCCAGGCCATCTAAATTGAGGACCCCAGGAAAATGGTATTAGCAGCACCTGTAACAGAAATAGAGCAGTATGTCATTTGTTGCATTATCTGCGCCCTACAGCCCTGCTTCCATTGGATGGAAGCCTCAAAATTCAGCCCTATGTATCTAACACTATTTAACACTATTACTGAAAGTGCTACATCCCTGTGCTGTTAAGCAATGACCAGCTAATCATTTGCTTTGCGTTAATTCCCTCCCTAAACCCTCTGCTACCTACCTGTCTGTCCTCCTTTAAGACACTCCTAAAAATTTCATCCTTGTTTTCAAATGTCTCTATGGCCTCCCTATCTCTTTAATCTGCTCCAAGCCTACAAACCCTCCGAAATATCTGCGCTCCTCCAACTCTAGCCTCCCTGATTTTAATCCCTCCTCCATTGATGGCCAAGGCCCTAACCTCTGGAATTCTCTCCCTAAACCTCTCTGTCTATCTATCTCTCTGTCCTACTTTAAGATGTTCCTTAAAACCTACCTCTTTGACCAAGCTTTTGGTCACCTGTCCTAATATCTCCTCCTGTGCCTCAGTATTAAATTTTGTTTGATAACAGTCCTCTGAGGTGCCTTGGGATATTTTACTACGTTAGAGGTGCTATATAAATACAAGTTGTTGTTTTGTTGTTGTGATAACGGGTACCCATAATCTGAAAATGGATAATCTTCTAACATTTTCATTATGTTTTTGCATGACTGACGAAATCTGTCAAAAATTGGTACTGCGTTGCCTATTCCTAGCTCCAGCCTGTCTCTCGTTCTGTGAGGAAATGAGCTGCCTTAAGGCACGAAAATCTTTATCGAGGTCATCCTGAAATCTAAGGAAACATTAGCCTTCAAATAACTTTAAGAGGATGTAACACTTTACCTGCGAGGTGGGTGTAATAGGAGCATCGGTAATGAGCATTGAGGACAGAGTTGAGATTGAGATAAAGCAGGTGGTTATTTTAGCTGTATGATGATTGGAGTGCTGATGGATTCCTTTATAAGGCCATGACAATAAATAAACATCAAGAGAGAAGGGGCGTTACAGTTCATAGCTTTGCTGAGTGACTGGAAAGTAGCAGGGCTTAAATGAATTCACTCAGGAGTCATTCTGTACTAACTATTTTCACTATTTTTGGTGCGGGAATGTGGTATTTCAGGAGATCTGCTTTTATTGGCTGGTTTGTTTTTTTAAGTTCTTATTTTATCTTCCAATCCAATACGTTAATTTTTTTTTCCTGGTTTTTAAAACTATTATGTAATGACGCATTATGATTTGGATGAATACAGGCAAAGTTGGAGTCCAAAATGTACCAAAGAATGGTTTAGTTTGGGTCAAAGGTTGATCTACTTGCATTGGTCTCCCTGTTTCCTTCTGAAAGGTTGTATAACATTGGTTGCTTAAGGTACTTTTCCAACATCTTAAACTGGGGTCAAGTTGATATTCAAACATTACTAACACTGATGGAGTCACTAATGCATCATGCACACCTTTAGCGGCTAGCTGAACTTTGACTTCTCACTGTGCAGGAGGCAACTGTCTCACCTGGGGAGGGGGAACACTGCCTTATTTCTATAAAACTAAAATATTGAACAAAAATGTAAAATGTGTCAATTTGTCCCATGAAAAAGCCTGCCTTAATGTTCTCATTAAACTTTAAACTGTGTGTTTTATCATGTTCCTGCTTCTTATACTCAGGACTGATTGGAGTCGGTGTTAGAAATCATCCTATCCTACAGTGAAGCAGCAAAGATCCACTGACTACTCCCTCGGCCACTGTCGGAATACAGCCAAGAATGGTGTGCACCTAGTAGGTGAATAATACTTAAGTGAAACAAGCCAGTATCATGATTTTTTAAAGATGCTCCGTTTGACGTGTCTGTGATAATGGATTTGTCTCTTAGTAATGCCCGGCACTCAAATAAACCAAATGTGCAAGTGATGAGTTTCCTCAGTCTTGGGTCAGGCCATTAAACGAGGCATCTGGGAGAAGTATAGTCTCTTAGATAGGGATGTTACAGTGTCAAATTTCCATGGGATGATAACCGTGGGAAAGGGAAAAGAAGGAAAGCAGCATCTTAGACAATGTTTAAAAAAAAAACCTTACTCAATTTGAGACTGCTCCATCCTCAGGAATTTAAAATAACATCGGACGAACAATGGAATTGAAATGTGTGGTAAATGGAGGAACACAGCCTTCAGGTGAGGACAGTACATGAGTAGCTCAAATGCTTAAAATCCACCAACAATCCATGGCAGCATAATATAGGCCTCATTATGGCTTTGTGCTGGTTTATGTATTAGGCTCAATAATCTTGCATTCTTTTCATGTCAATACTTACCAATTACATTCACAGAATACTATTTCTTGACTATATTACTGCTTTCTTTTCCCTGTGTGGCACTTTTTTTTAGCCCTGCCTTGCTCTGCCCTAAAAATGGTTGTTACCCCGTTTAATGTAAACATGTTGCAAGATGTTTGCTGGTATTGTCACTGGATGTGTGTAGGTAGAGGCAGAACTTGTGTATAAATACGAATGAATATATTGTGCAGTATAAACGTAAAACTAAAGCTGGTGGAGGGTCTAAAATGGCAGCTTAATTCCAGTGAATTTGGTTTACAGAAGGTGGGCCTTTGGCTTACAACCATATTAATGTGTTAATTAAACCAAGAAGACCTTATTTCTACGATGTGGATGATATTCACCTGCTGAGGGAAACAGATTATGCAGTTAAGTCCACAAGACCAATATTTATATCCCTATCCAGAATTTACTTTCCATTCCCAGCATTTCAAAGGCAAAGGGGACATTTAAGTCTATTGCTTGACAGAGAGACAGTGGCCTCAAACACAGGGTGGTCCTGAGAGAAACAGAACCCAAACCGATTATGGAATGTAGAACAGACTGTTGGTAATGAGAGTCTCTGCATTAATTGCTGGTGGACCAAATTATAGACTCAAAAGACCTAATCATTTTCTGTGGTCACTGTACAAAATCTTGTGTTGTTCTGTAATTTTCTCTACAGAAATCTAGTTGGTTCCTGAGCCCAGCTTGAATGTATTGTGTCAATAAGATAATTTTCCAGAGTGGCTTGGAGAGAAGTAAAGTACAGAAGGGAATGGTAATGTAGGCTTGTATGAGTCTGATGGTATATAAGATAGGGGTAGAAAACCACAGGACTGCAGCTTCTGGTTCATGGGGAACTGGCTGTGGGTTTAACGGAACTGTTGCAAAACCATCACAAGAAGGTGAAGCTCATCAAAATGCCCTAAAATGACATGTGGAAGACCTGTCTCTTCATACATGTTAACATTACCTGCCTTTATTCTTAGCTAAGCCTGTCTGCTGTTGAAAACCTCATTCATGGTCTTGTCACCTCCAGACTCGGCTATTTTAATGATCTTTCGGCTGGCCTCTCATCCACCACCCTCTGTAAACTTCAGCTCATCAAAACTTCACTGCCTGTATCTTTTCCTGTACCAACCCGCTGCTCAGCTATTATCACTGTCCTACTGATCCACCATTGCCTCAAATTGATGATTTTCATCCTCGTGTTTAAATCCCTCATGGCCTCTCCTGTCCCTATCTTTGTAACCTCCTCCCGTCCAAGCACCCCCCCTGACCTCTTCTTTCCTCTGACTTCTGCCTTTTTTTCATTATTTCATAGGATGTGAGCGTCGTTTGCTAGGCCTGCATTTGCTACCCATCCCTAATTGCCATTGAGAAGGTGGTGGTGAGCCGGCTTCCTGAATCACTGCTCTCCATGTGGTGTAGGTACACCTACAGTGCTGTTAGGAAGGGAGTTCCAGGTTTTTGACCCAGCGACAGTGAAGGAATGGTGATCTAGTTACAAGTCAGGATGGTGTGTGGCTTGGAGGGGAACTTGCAGGTGGTGGTGTTCCCATGCAACTGCTGCTCTTGTCCTTCTAGGTAGTAGAGGTCATGGGATTGGAAGGTGCTGTTGAAGGAGCCTTGGTGCATTGCTGCAGTGCATCTTGTAGATGGTACACGCTGTTGCCACTGTGTGTCGGTGGTGGAGGGAGTGAATGGCACCCCACCTAAAAACAATGAAGTGGGCTGCTTTGTCCTGGATGCTGTCAAGCTTCTTGAGTGTTGTTGGAGCTGCACCCATCCAGGCAAGTGGAGAGTATTCCATCACATTCCTGACTTGGGTCTTGTAGATGGTGGACAGGCTTTTCAGAGTTAGATGAGTTGCTTGCCACAGGATTCCCAGGCACTGTCCTGCTGTTGTGCATTCATCCCCTCCTTTTGCCCTACCATTGATAACCGTGCCTTTAGGCACCTAAACCCTATACTCTCAAATTCCTACCCTAAATCTCTCCACCTCCCTCTTTAAAACCTATCTCTTTGACCAAGCTTTTGATCACTCTTCCAAATGACTCCTTCAACTTGGGGAATTTTTTTTGTTTAGTCTCCGTGAACTACTTTGGGATGTTTTTCTGTTAAAGGTGTTATAAAAATGCAAATTGTTATTGATCAAATATTTGAAAAAAAATCCAATATGATTATTTCATCTGAATGTTTGTTTTTTTTGTAATGTGTGGTGCTGGTCTTGTGTGGAAACCATCATTCACCTATGGATAAATGTGTTGTATGATCGCTTTAAGAGTGATATCCCTTTAAGAACTCAGTATGCTAATGAGCTAAGTACCAGGATGTAGCCATGTGACTAGAAGCCATAGTCACTCTGCACAGCAACACCCTGGACAAAGGTTCTGTATATCGTTTTCTCTGTATTGTACATACTCATTTAGCTGTTAATAAACCTTCTAGAGATCTTCAAGGAACTAGAATCCATGTACCTCATTGCGTTGCTTAAGATAAGACAAATGCATGATTTTTCATGTTTTATTATTTTTACTCATCAGTCTATAATTTGTCAGATTGAATGAAAACAGAAAAGTAGTGAATAAAATGGGGAAACCGTGGTGTAGTGGTATTGCCACTGAAATATTCATCCAGAGGCCCAGGTCAATGTCCTGGGGACATGCGTTCAAATTCCACCACGGCAGCTGGTGGAATTTAAATTCAATTAATTAATAAAAAAAAATTGGAATTGAAAGCTAGTCTCCGTAATGGTGCCATGAAACTATTATTGTTTGTTGTAAAAACCCATCTGGTTCACTAATGTCCTTTAGGGAAGGAAATCTGCCATCCTTACCTGGCCTGGCCTACATGTGACTCCAGACCCACAAGGTTGACTCTTAACTTCCAATGGCCTAGCAAGCCACTCAGTTGTCAAGGCCAATTAGGGATGGGCAACAAATGCTGACTTTGCCAGCGACACCTGCATCCCATGAAAGAGTAAAAAAGTAGTTGGGAGAGGTGCTGAGATATATCCAGAACTGTCTTGGATGAGTCATTTAACAATATCATAAAAGAGAAATGTCATTGCTATCTACGTTCAGAAATAGAACTGTTTTTTTTTTGTTACTTTTCATGACAAATTTAAGCCTGAGATCAAAGTTTAATATCTGATCGTTTGAAAAAATATCAACAAATTTTTAGATCTGTTATCCGGTTATAGATATTCATGAATGTTCAGACTTTACTTTAAAGATAGTAATAGTAGACTGAGGTTGATAGAGATAAGGAGGTAAGAATCCTCTGAAGGCATGTTGTGCATGTTTTTCTAAAGATATCTGGGAAAACACAAATAGAATCTAAAACATGTTTATGGTTTTGCTAAAAGTACTGAACAGAGGAAATCTTCCTGAAGACATTTATGATGTCTATACATATTGGGTTAATGCTTGATATTTAGTGCCCTTAAGGTACACAAAGCTTTTGGTAGCTAATATCACTTGTAGACAATACTGATCTGAGGAATCCTTCCTGCCATGGTAAATCTATCCTGGATTTTGGGTTTCCACTGACCAGGAGAGAATATGGAGACCAAGGTCACTATCATTGTGAGAGTCTGCTTACGAGGGCCAGATTTCTATTATTCCTCTGCATGGATGCACCCTGACGTGAAATTCCTTCCCAACAGCAAAATAGCCATGTGTGTGAGGCCACCTCTATCACTATTTTTAGCCTCGGGGGGGGGGGGATATCAGGATCAATGGGGCTTCCTGGCCCCACAAAAATCAATGTCATGATATTTGATTATCTTTCCACCTGTTAATAATCTCTGTAGCCTTCAATCCCACTATGTGAAGTGGTTGGTCAGCGTAGCATTAACAATTTTTGATGGAGTCTGTCGCTATTCTTCCTCGAGTTCAATGCTCACAGTCCAAAGTAAAGAGCCTGCTTATGTCTACTTTAGCTATGACTCAAAATTCCCATTCATTCTCAAGCTTTTCTCTTCAATTTAACTCTGATAATCTTTCTTTCTAACGGAGTCCTTGAGTGAACCCTGCTGCTCTTCTATTCAACCCCTCTAATAAATAGGGCTTGAATTTCCATGGAGGTTCTCCTGATTGTTATTTCTCAGTTGTTTTTGTAGGTAAGAGCTTAAGAACATAAGAAATAGAAGCAGGTGTTGGCCATATGACCATTTGAGCCTGCTCCGCCATTCAATAAGATCATGGCTGATCTACCTCATCTCCGCTTTCCCATTGATCCCCATATCCCTCGATTCCCTTCGTGTCCAAAAATCTATTGACCTCTGCCTTGAATATACTCAAATGTCTGAGTATCCACTACCCTCTGGGAAAGAGAATTGCAAAGATTCACAACCCTCTGAGTGAAGACATTTCTCCTCATTTAAGTCCTAAATGGCTGACCCCTTATCATGAGACTATGCTCCCTCATTACAGACTCTTCAGTCAGTGGCTAGCAGCCTCTCAGCATCTACCCTGGATCTTCCGCTGTGGTTGAGGCAGATGATTGGGTGAAAGGTGCGCATGAATTTAACCCCCAAGTGGACTCCAATCAGATTCAAATATACCATGAATGGCCAAGTGAGGAATAAACCAGAACTTGGCCAATGCTGTTGTCTCATCAGTCTGCTTACAGACATCACTGCAGGTCCAGAGCTAAATGAAAGAAAGACCTGCATTTATGTTATATGTTTCACAAACTCGGGACATCCCAAAACATGTTGCAGCCAATGGAGTACTTTAGAAGTGTTGTAATGGAAAACCAGCAATGCTGATCAAAACAGCCTTGTGGTACAGCGTCAAAGAACTTAACGGAAAACTTCAAAATGATGTGTCCGGGTCGGAGTGTACCTCAGATTCTCAACATGGCATGCCACAGAATGGTTGGGTTCATGCTCACCTGAGTTCCAGAATCTCACTAGCAATACCCAACAGAGGAAATCTTCAGAAACACTCAGACAATGTCATTATGCACAACAACCTGAGAAATTCTCAATTTTTTCATGGGGAAGAGCAGTTGAGTGTTGTTGCGTATGAAGCCTTGAATATACCTGATCCACAACTTAGTGCTTAAAAAAAATAGAAAAATTCCTTCGCACTGATGGAATGTCATCTTGATCGGCCCAACTCTTCAACATAGTTGAAGGAAACTGGAGCATTCATCAAGCACACAGCAAAACCCACAAATTTCATTTACTCTCCCTAGATTGGACTAGTCTTCAGTTAGTTGGTCACAGACCATTTTCTATTAATGTACCCTGCTGTAAAATTGATAAATGATGTTGAGCATTCTAGCCACCACTGCATGAGGTAAAGACACACTTAGAGTTCTTTGCTGCTACTTACTTAGAGTTATTGATAATCTATTATCTTGGAGCCATTTAGTCAGAGTCTGGCCATCAGCAGACAGAATACTGCAGCAATTAATATCTGGAGGGGATTTTTTTTTTTAATCTAAAATTTTTATGGCAGAAATGTATTTTGTTGCTGCACATTACACCGTGTAATTTTATCCCTCTTCTATCATTTTAACGCTCATCTGCATTGCTTGGAGGATCATTATAAAGAAATGATTTAGCATAGAGCCATTGTATTGCTAATTGTGTAAACTGGTCACATGTAATGTCTGCTGTTGTAATGTTCCCTGGGTTAATAGTGCGCTCCCTTGGAATATGCTTCATTAAAAGCTATCAGCTAAAAAAAAATCAATATATAAATTTAACAGACTTACTTCGAAATGACAGCACACGTGTACTATAAGATTCCTTAAAGGCTGAACCAGCTCTTATTTTAGTTCAGATTAGCCTATATTAAATGGTAGTCTTCGCTGGATTGTTGGACTCAACAGCTTACTCACATCTCACATTTCAACCGGGAATTGGACTTGTCATTTTAATGAGCTGGACAACACCCTGATTTTTCAGAACCAAGCACTTCGTGCCCTAATAAAAATCACCAGGAGCCAAATACAAGAACTACAATGCCAAAGACAACTGTGGTCATAATGGGAGATGAAGCAGTTTATTGTAAAATTCGCCAAATACCTCATAGTTCAGGACTACTGCAGTATGAAAGGGACACATATACTTCCTGATGGGATAAAAAGTACTTCAAATTCCTAAAGTTCAAGCAACCTGTTTTGGCTTTGTTCAAAGGCAATTTATTATCTACACACAATCTTCAAATGCCACACACTATCTTCAAACAGCATTGCTTTTCAGGATGAGAATGGATTGGATGTACATGTCTAGAGTCATTTATGTCTTGAAGATTGCAACTTTCTACAGGTTCCACTTCTCATTTCAAGCATCACGTTGGACATTAACACTTTTTAAAGTCAGAAAGCAATGCTTTTAAGTTTCATCCTGTGCTTGCTAAGAGGCCAGCTCTATCTATAAATGGTGTCAGATGATGCCTCACACATTTCACTTAAGAAATCCTATGCCTGATACTGCCTTGACCTCAGAGGTTATGCAGGTTGAGCTTTATGTGTGTGTGTGTTTTTAATGCAATGTTGAGCAGTAGAGCAACAGGAATTGCTGTGAAGTTCTCTATCACAGACATGAACTGGCCTTAACTAAATGGATTGTGGATGCGATTTAGAGAGACAAGCTCATCTGCAATGTACCAGATAATCAAATGCAGAAACATAAAATGCTTAATACATATGGAAGTGCTTACCAGGAATTTGCACAAAACAGCCCTTACAAAGCACTTACCTACAACAGAATTACCTCACAGCCAAATTCATCTCAGCACAATGACAAAGCTGCTTTTCACAGATTCTGGCGTTATGGAGCCTGCGGTTAGAGTGCTGTATGCAGTCTGGTCACCATATTTTTAAAAAAAAAGGATATAGAGGCGCTGGAGAAAGGATGATACCAGAACTAAGAGGCTATACCTACCAGGAAAGACCAAACAGGCTAGGGCTCTCTCCTCTAGAAAAGAGAAGGCTAAGGGGTGACCTGATAGCGATCTATAAAATTATGAAAGGATTCAAAAGGGGAGACAGAGAAAAATGTTTCCACTTGTGGGGAGTCCAAAACTAGGAGTCATCAATATGATAGTCCACCAATAAATCCAATAGGGTATTCAGATAGAACTTCTTTGTTCAGAAAGTGATGATGTGGGAACTCGCTACCAGAAGGAGCAGTTGAGGTGAATAGCATAGATACATTTAAGAGGCAGCTAGATAAACACATGAGGGAGGAGGGAAGAGAAGGATATGTTGATGGGGTTAGATGGAGGAGGCTCGTGTGGAGCATAAACAACAGCATGGACCAGTTCTGATGAAGGGTCACAGACCTGAAATGTTAACTCCGCTTCTCTCTCCACAGATGCTGCCTGACCTGCTGAGTATTTCCAGAACTTTCTGTTTTTATTTCAGATTTTCAGCATCTGCAGTATTTTGATTTTATTATACCAGCATGGACCAGTTGGGTTGAATGGCCTGTCTCTGTTCTGTACATTCTGGGGGGAGTTTTATGCTAGCGGCAGGGGTCTCGACGTTGGGGGGAAACTGACGCTAAGATCCCTGCATCACCTCTTTTCTGGAAGCTCCGCTGAATTTAGTGCTAAGCAGGCACTTAAGTGGACAGCAGCGGGCCTTCTGTAGGATTTAGGACCCCGTCGCCAGAAGTTCTGCCCTTGGAGAGATGCCAGCCAATCAGAGGCTGGCAGCTACAGTGCCACTGTGGAGGCAGTGACTGCTGCTGGACATGACCGTCCTGGAGGCCGAGAATCATCGCTGGACCCAGGCCTCAGGTAGGTCAGGGCCAGAGGGGTCTCAGTGGGCCCTCCTCCCCCACCCCGCCTTCCTGATGCTGGGTCCCTCATTCAGGCACTGTGCTTTTGAACAAGGGACCCCCCACCCCCCCAACCCCACCCCCACCCCTACCTGAGCCAGGAAGCAGCCTGCACGCTTTTTCATGCCGTGCTTCCCGTGCGGTGATGGGGCCACCCGCAGCACGGGTAATTGTGGCTGCCACAGGAAGAGGCCCTTAATTGGGGGTTAATTACCCAATTAAAGGCCTCAATTGGCGGTAGAGTGGGAAAGCCGTTCACAGGCCTTACCGCCCCAGGCTAAACTTTGGTGGAGGCGGGATGATGGTGGGAACCCCCCCCCCCCCCCCACTACCACCATCCCACCCAATTTAATACTCTCCCCGCCTCCAAACCCACTATGGGGGAGAGAATAAAACTCCCCCCTCTATGTAATTCTATGTAGATTTGTTAACTGCTGAAACCAGGCATGCTTCTAGCGTTGCCTAGCAATGGTCACCAGAATGGAGAGGTCAGAGGACCACCCTAAGTTTGTTCTTACACCTTGTCATCATAATTCAGGCGAGCTGCAGCCACAAATCAGGTGCCCTGCGCAACTCGCCTCATGGGGCCTAACCTATTTTTTGGCCTGCGTGGAGGGCCACAGATAAGTCTGGTGTTGGGGGGGGTGGGAACATGTGGGACGTGATGGGAGGAGGGGGGGGTGTGGCTCAGAATGTTTTGTGGAGCATGGATAAGCACTCTTGCTCAAAGATGGCATTTCAGTAAGTTTTCTGGTCTTTTCTTTTGAGTAGCCCCTTAGGGACTCTGATCAGCCTGCTCAAGACTCGGAAATAATGGTCTCAGCTCACAAAGCGCAAGCTCTGATTTGTGTAAACAAATTTAGGAAATGAGCATAGGAGCGTTGTTATGACCTCAGTGAGACTATTAACGTTAAAACCCGAGCTATGTACCCCCAAACCAATTGAAAGAATTACAGGACAAAATGTCACTTTTTAAGAGTTTTATTGTAATAACTAAACTAAAATAAAGCCCTATTAACTAAATAATACTTTGGAAGTAGCTGATACCCCAAATTACAGAGAAAGATGTTTTCTTCATTCATTAAACACTTGAATATCTCACACCACACTTATACGTTACACAGATGGCAAAATCTTTGCACCTTAAAGTCCCAAACTCCTTCCAGTTGCAATGGGTTGGATCTCCCAGACCTTTCTCAAAGTCAATGTTGCTCACTTCTTCCTAGAACTTTCGACCTGGACTTCCGTGAACAAAGTGATCTCTCATGATCCTGTTGGTCTTTTCCTTCTCTGCAAAACTCAACTTTCAAAACCGGTTCAAGTCTTAGCAGTTTTTCGCTGTATGAATCTTCTGAAAGCAGGTATTCCCTTTCTCTCTCTCCTCTCTGAGGCTGCCACCGTTGGTTGTCTTCCTTACAGTTGGCTTGCCTTCTGAAAATCTGTTGCATTTATCTGGAATCAAAAGTCAATAGCCAATTGCCTTTTCCAATATGCAAAGTCCACAAGTCTGGCTACAGCAGAGCCACCCGGGCTTTCCATTGTTTTCAGGTGTTAGCAACTGCCATTCGTATTACAATTTCAGGACCACTGACTCCTTGTTTACGATCTGAAAGTCTGGGAAAGTGAAATCCATTGTTCTTCAGGTGTTACCCCTGCAGTCTCTGCTTTTCAAAAAGGTCTTTGATCTGGGTTCTTTGTTGTCCTGCTAACCAAGATCTCTGTCTTGCCTTTAAGCAGAGTTGATGGAGGTCACCTGACTTCTCTGACTCCATCTTTAAACTACATTAAAAATCACAGTTTTTAAAGCATAATCATGCTACAAAGGCCAGTGTTCATAACAGCAACATTTCAGTATCGAAATGCACTTATCTTACAAAAAAGGACCCAACCAATTTAGCAGTGTCCTGAATGGCCTGGTTACCCCTGTTTCATGCCTGGTGAAACTTAGCCCTATGTGTCTCTCACCTGTAACACCCTGAACATTGAAGCAAGGTTTGTCCCAGAAACACCAAACCTTTTACTTCTAGATTTTAATCTGTGTTCGATCTCCAGTGCAGGCTACTGGTTCTCTGACAGGTTCCATTGCTTTCTGTGCTGTACCACATCTTACATGCTTAAGTACAATGTTAGCAATCCTATAAAACAAGGTAGAACACTGAAGTTAAATTAAGGCAAGGAGTGCATGTATATCATATTGGTGCAACATCATTTCCTTGTGTAAAAATAATGGGCAACAGTATTTGGGCATTAACGAGCAGGCCCACAGAGGAAAAGTGGTCAAAGAATCAAATAGAATCATAAAGTGCAAATAAAGTCCATTTGGCCCATCATTCCTGTGCTGGCGCTTGGAAAGAGCTATCCAATTAGTCCCACTCTCTCTTGCTCCTTCCCCATAGCCCAGCAGATATTTCCATTTTAAGTATTTATCCAATTCCTTTTCAAAAGTGACCACTGCCAGCATCCTTTCAGGCACTGCATTCCAAATTTCCAAAATTTGTCCTTATCTCCCCTCTGGTTCTTCAGTCAATTATCTTAAATCTGTGCCCCCTGCCTGTTGAATCAGTTTCTCTTTATTCCCTACCGATCAAACCTCTCCTTCTCGAGTTGTCAGATTTTGAATTCTCTTTGAGTGTGGACCATTGCGGTGCATCTTTTTTCCCTGAATTTTTACATTCCTGAAGCTTGGACAGATTGTATTGTATTGGTCTGTTTGCTGATGACACCCAGCTCTACCTCAACATCACCCCTCTCGACTCCTCCACTGTTGCTAAACTCTCAGACTGACGTCCAGTACTGAATGGAGTAAATTTCTGCTCATTCAAATATTGGCATGACTGAAGCCATTGTTTTCGGTCCCCACTCCAAACTCTGTTCCCTAGCTACCGACTCCATCCCTCTCCCTGGCAACAGTCTGAGATTAAGCCAGTCTGTTTGCAACCTTGGTGTCATATTTGACCCTGAGATGAGCTACCGACCTCCTATTTGTACCATTACTAAGATCACCTATTGTCACCTCTAACATCACCCGACTTTGCCCGTCTCAGCTCATCTGGTGCTGAAATCCTCATTCATGCCTTCGTTACCTCTAGACTTGATGATTTCAAAGCACTCCTGGTTGGTCTCCCACATTCTACCCTTCATAAACTTAAGGTCATCCAAAATTCTGCTTCCCATGATACTAACTTGCTTCAAGTCCCATTCCCCTATCAACCCTGTGCTCGCTGACCTACATTGGCTCCAGGTCAAGCAATGTCTTGATATAAAAATTCTTATCTTTGTTTTCAAATCCTTCCATGGCCTCACCCCTCTCTACCTCCGGCTCCTCACCCTTTGAAATATCTGCACTCCTCTAATTTCAGCCTCTTGAGAATCCCCGATTTTAATCACTCCAGCATTGGTGGCCACACCTTCAGTTGTCTAGGCTCTAAGTTCTGGAATATTCTCCAAACACCTCTCCACCTGACTTTTCTCCTTTTCGACACTCCTTAAAACCTACCTCTTTGACCAAGCCTTTGGTCATCTGATCAAATATCTCCTTATGCGGTTCGGTGCCATATTTTGTTTTATAATGCTCCTGTGAAGCGCTTTGAGATGTTTTATTATGTTAAAGGGACTATATAAATATAAGTTGTTGTTACAGTGCTGTAATTGTAAAATACTATTGGTGAGATCATGCTGTCTGTGAATTCCCAAACAAGAGCAGATGCTGGTATTTTGAAGGAACCGGATGTGCCAGCCATTTTTGGATTACAAATGGTATCCAAAAAACAAACCCCCCCCGCCCCACCCCACCACCCCACCAAACATTTCTTAAAAGTTTCTAATGTCCAAACAAATTTGAAAAAAACACCATGAAAATCCTACATTTTAAGCTTGCCATCTTGCCTTATGACTGAATGGATGGTGAATCCAATTATTTACTTTAAGGACTCTGATATTGATTCTGTACTAACATTCTTTTGACACAAATGCTTTTTATTTATTTATTATACCAATAGGAACAGGAGGAGGCCATTCAGCCCCAAGAGTCTGTTCTGCCATCAATGAGATCATGGCTGATCTGCAACCTAACTCCACATACCCACCTTTGCCCCATATCCCTCAATACCTTTGGCAAACAAAAAATCTATCAATCTCCGATTTAAAATTAACAATTGATGAAGCATGCGGAAGAGAGTTCCAAACTTTTACCACCCTTTGTGTTAATTTTACTCCTGAAAGGTCTGGCTCTAATTTTTAGATGATGTCCCCTAATTTTAATTAGTTTAACTAATATTTAATAATTCCAATGTTTATATATTTTAAGTTCCCTTCAATTAAAGTGATTGTTTTGCTTCATGACAATTCCAGGATTAACCATTTCAGATATTTTAATTCAAATTCAAATGTGCCACAAACATATTTTATAAATCCTGCCTTTCTTAGACTCTTCCCTCCATGTCAATGATCTTGAAGTTGAATTTGCCTTAATATATTCCACTGCTTGTCAGAAATGATATCTTTCTATGAAAATTACAAATTGAATTTGGATACTTTGTTCATTTTTAAAATGCCTGATTTGTGAAATGATAAATAGAAATTAATAACTATGTTTAAAATGCAGCAGGCTAATATAACCTGTGTCATAATCAAAATCAAATATTTTCATATTGAAAGGGAATGACAAATCAAAGTCTATTGAATGGAGGTTAGAGCATCCAGTGCAGATGGGCTACTGCCTGCGAATTATAATGACGTTGAGTTTCTAAAGGTGAAAATACAATAATCAAATCATCCATTTCAGGATGTCTATCATAAAATTAAGGCCTGACATATCTTTTGTTTGCGCCACTATTGCAGTCCATTTTAAGCAGGTTTCTTGACCCCTTCTTTATTTTTTTTGGGTAAGGGATCCTATTAAACATCTGCCCATGTGCATGTGATCTAAAGATGAATTGTTTGCAGAAAATTCAGAGGTCTGGGATGATTTCGACCGTGAGACCATATTATGGGATTCTCTCTGGCGTCTAGCCAGTTTTCTGTGCAAACTGCAGATGGTGGGGCTAATCCCATTGCTGTTGCCCCATGCATCCTCTGTGTGTTGTCCAGTCACACACACTGCTGCACTTCTTTAAAAGCTTATCAATAAGCTAGTGTCCATTGTCCACATTCTCATTATAATTTCATTACATTACATAAGCCTCGCCTTCTTCAATTCTTCCAGCTGAATATTGACTTCATGCTTGCTTTTCTAATTGAATTACAGCAGAGCAGGCTGAGTGATTGCAGTTTCTAGTGCACAGTCGACGCTTCCCTGGCAGCGAGATGAATAGAGGCTGAGAGACTGGGTGTTTGCTGTACCAGCAGGAATAACAGAAATCTGTCACGGAACCTTGCCTTATAGAGAGCGGGAGATATGTGAGAAAGTGTGCCGCTCGCTCCCAGCAGCAGCTGCTTTCCCCATCTCCCTTTTCTCCTCAGAAAAATTCTGACAAAAGCTGGACTTGGCTGCCACCTGAGACAGCTACTCAGGATTTATGGGACCTATCCTTTAATTTATATTGCTTCTCCTCATTCTTCCAACTAAAATGTATCACTTCACACTTCTCTGCATTAAATTTCATCTGCCATGTGTCCACCCATTCCACCATGTCTCCTTGAAGTCTATCACTATCCTCCTCAAAGTTCACAAACTTCCAAGTTTTGTGTCATCTGCAAATTTCAAATTTGTGCCCTGTACACCCAAGTTGAGATTGTTAATATATATCAAGAAAAGCAGTGGTCCTAGTACCTAACCCTGGGGAACACTACTGCATACCTTACTCCAGTCCAAAAAACAACCGTTCACAACGGTTTCCCAGCCAACTTATATCCATGCTGCCACTGTCCTTTTTATTCCATGTGCTTCTTCTTTGCTGGTAAGCTTTATCAGTGGTGCTTTATCTAACATCTTTTGGAGGTCCATGTAAACCACATCAACCACATTACCCTCATCAACCCTCTCAGTTCTTTACTCATTTCTTTAAGATCCTCATTCTCGCTAGGCCCTTGGTTCCCCATTATTTCTGGAATGTTTTTGTACCTTTTGTGTAATGATTATCGTAATGTTGCAATCATCCAATGTACAGATTGATTGCTGCATTGACACGTGCTGATGAAAGGTAGGCCCTACTTTTTATTGAGGTTTCTTTTTGTAAAGTCTGTACATAGCCACTTAATAAAGGGAATATTTGAACTTTTGTAAAATTGGACACCAGTTCAGAAGAAGAACTTGTATTTAGATAATGCTTTTAACATAGAAAAGTGTCCCAAAGCACCTCACAGTGAGGTAAGGAAAAGTGTGCACACTGAACCAAGGAGAGGGGTCACCAAAATCTTGGGAGCAGAGGTGGCCAGGGAAGATGGATTCTTATGTGTCATGAGTGGAGACAGTAGGAGAGAGACAATAGGGGAAATTTTATGGAGGCGACTAGGGTCTTGGCCGCCGACTGGAGAGCTGACCAGAGATATGTGTTGCCTCCTTTGGGGAAGGCCTGCCATATTATGAAGCAATCGGGCACTTGGGAGGCCACCGGCAGGTCTTTCCTGGGATCAGGATCCTGGGGATGGGAAGTCCTGCCCACTTTTGCTCAGCAGCGCCACTAGTCGGCGGTGGTGGATACTGCTGGAATAGCACCCACCAGAGGCCCAGGATCGCGGACCATCCCTGGGCCAGAGATAAGTGATGGCGGGAGGGGTTTCACGGGGTGGGGGTCGTGGGAAGGGGGTGTACAGGGGTTGGCAGCAAGAACAAGTGGATGGCTCTCAGTGGCCACCCCTCCTTCCAATGCCAGGTCCCTCTATCAGGCACTGAGTGCCTTTGAATGAAGGAACAACAACCCCCCCTCCTGAGAGACCACAAGCAACTCCACACAGGTGTGTATGTTGTGCTCCCCACGCAGTGACCTGGCTGCTGGGTTAATACCAGCGGCGGCATGAAGAGGCCCTTAATTGGGCATTGATTGCCCCTTAAGGGCCTCAATTGGCGCGGGGTGACAAGGCTATCCATAGGTCTTCCTGCTGCGGAATTAATCGGGGTGGAGACAGAAAGCTTCCAAAACTTCCAAACGCGCCACGGGGAGAGCATAAAATACTGCCCACTTGGTAGGCATACTTTTAGTGGATATGTACCAGTGGAGTCAACTGAGGGTCGTTTTTCTGAGCTGGAAAACCGAAGAAAGACTTCGGAGGAGCCTGGTGTGGTTGACAGTAACTAAAGCTGCAGAGTGGTTGAGGAGGACAAGGAGATATAATTCCTCATTGTTAAATTCCAGAAAGCTGGTTGTGGAAGGATGATGCTGGAGCCTATCTTTACTCAGTTTCACATTTATTGTGCAGAGTAAAAGGAATACAAACATGTAGTTCCTCACTCAAAACCCTCCACCAGTCTCAGTAACTGTCTGCTTATAAATGCTCAAGTAAGACCCCGATTAACACCCTCCACCTGCATATAATCAAACAATTGATACACAATTAACAGATTAACACTCACATCACTCATCGCTTTGATTACAGCCATTTTGGTGCTTAAGGACGGGTGGACTTCTTGTGATCAAACAATAGGTTGAGAGAGAGATGGGCATGGATTTGGAGGTGACAACATGTCCAAAGACTGAAATCTTTTACTGTTTGATGAGAATACCACCACCAAAAGTGAATGAAGAGCAATGGGTATTTCCTGGAACTAGACAGTGAAAGCTGTCTGAGGATTTTCTGAGGATTTCTTTTCTCTTTCAGATATTTTAAATATTTTGGCTCTGACCAAGATCAGGCAATGATTAAATAGAGAAAGACCAATCGCTGTAATGCTGAAGTAAAACATGATCAAATTCAAACTTTTCTATTCAAAATAACCAGTTCTAAATAGACCAAGGGCTGGGGACAAAGAGCAAGGGAGTGGAATTAATTGAATAGCTCTTTTAAAGAACTGGCACAGACATGATGGGCTGAATGGCCCCCTTGCATGCTGTATGATTCTACGTGAATTACTTTGCGAATGTTTGTCATTCCCTCAGCTGGTGATTGCACCATCCAGGAACTAACACAGCCAAACAGTTCAGGAATGCTTCATGCTCAGTCCCTGGTCCATGTTCAGCTGGACGATCTCAACCTAGAGAGTTAGACTTGGAGTCACTGCCGATCAGTTAGGCACGAGGAAATCAGTCAGGGTTCCCATTTCGCACTGCTACTCAGCAGCACCTTTTGCAAAGTGTGTATGTGTGAAAGTTGGGTGAGGACAAGATTAGGTTTGACTCGAGGACATTCCAAAGCACTTTATAGCCAATTAAGTACTTTTTTCTATTTGCAGTGTCGTCACTGCTGTAATGTAGGAAACATAGCAGGCGACTTGTGCACAGCAAGCTCCCACAAACAGTGACGTAATAATGATCCAGATAATCTGGTTTGATATTGATTAAGGGATAAATATTGGGTAGGACACTAGGGATAGCTCCCCGACTCCTCTTCAAAATAGTGACGTGGGATCTTTGGCATCCACCTGAGAGGGCAGACGGGGCGTGGGTTTCATGTCTCATCTGAAAGATGGCACTACCAACAGTGCTGGACTCCCTCCATACTGCACTCGAGTGACTGCTTTGAATTTTGTGCTCAAGTCCTGGCGTGGGTCTTAAACCCACACCCTTCTGACTCAGAGGCAAGAGTGCTACTAACCGAGTCACAGTTGACACCTGACACATGCTGTGATGAGGAGGTGATGAATAGTGGCCACTGGTTTACCTGGATGTAAGGCCTTGTGTGTTCCCAAATGACAATTTTCAGAGTGGAATTCCAGCTTTGGGGGAATGTTACCAACGACTGTCACTGGCATGTGGCTAAATGGCCCCTTTTGTGCTGTATCACTGAAAGATCCAGGAAAGGTAGGAGAGTGCATCGAGTTTAAAATAAATTGGACTTTTATTACCCAAAGAGTTAATCCTTCCAGTGCTATGGATAAGTTTTATAGTCCAGATGTGCTTGAGTTGTAATCCTTTAAAAACATAACATAGACACAACCAGGTGAATGATCACTTTTCCAGCATTCAGTTGTCTAAAGCATTGTCCTTTGGAGATGACCGGCAAAAATAACGTTTCATGCTTTTATTTAAAAATGTTTGAGTGCATATTTGTATTGTACTTTGTTATTGCTGCTGTAAAGCTATCGTTGACATTTATTTCCGTAATATTAATGTTTGTTTCAGCATCCTCTTGTGTGAACCAGAACTCTAAGAAACCACCCAGCTGAAAGTAAGTGGAATTTCCTGGACCATCCTGTACTCTAAGGGTGAAGATGATGTTCTTTCACTTTTCAAATTCAACATGCCAAACCTTTGAATTTTATGAATGATAGAGTTCACGAAATTAATTTTCAGTTGTGTTTCCCATTGTCATTATTTCTCCTTCTGCTTCCTATTACTCACATTGTTTTTTTAAATGTGACAAGTTATTCGGCCCAGTTGACTTATTTTTGCTAATCTATTTTCTTGTGTGAGTGGTTTAAAAGCAGCAAGGTGTGGGTTAGTGGGTGAGAGCATATCTAGAGTGGAGGGTCGAGCATGAAGTCCAAATAATTAGTGAGGGAGGAAGGAATCTTTATGGGAAAACTTGTCGCAGTGTTTGCTAAGAACTGAAATTTTCACTGTTAGCCATGTGAAAAGGTTTATTTTTGAGGGGAATATGGAAAGAAAAACTTACCGTGGGCCTGCCCAAATCACTTTACAATCTTCTTCTTTGGCCTCCTTGTCTCGGGAGACAATGGGTAAGCGCCTGGAGGTGGTCAGTGGTTTGTGAAGCAGCGCCTGGAGTGGCTATAAAGGCCAATTCTAGAGTGACAGACTCTTCCACAGGTGCTACAGATAAGATTGGTTGTTGGGGTTGTTACACAGTTGGCTCTCTCCTTGCGCTTCTGTCTTTTTTCCTGTCAACTGCTAAGTCTCTTCGACTCGCCACACTTTAGCCCCGCCTTTATGATGCACGCCAGCTCTGGCGATCGGTGGCAACTGACTGCCACGACTTGTGATCATTGTCACAGGACTTTGTCGCGTTTGAAGACGTCTTTAAAGCGGAGACATGGACGGCCGGTGGGTCTGATACCAGTGACGAGCTCGCTGTACAATGTGTCCTTGGGGAACCTGCCATCTTCCATGCGGCTCACATGGCCAAGCCATCTCAAGCGCCGCTGGCTCAGTAGGGTGTATATGCTGGGATGTTGGCCGCCTCGAGGACTTCTGTGTTGGAGATACAGTCCTGCCATCTGATGCCAAGGATTCTCCAGAGGCAGCGAAGATGGAATGAATTGAGACGTCGCTCTTGGCTGACATACGTTGTCCAGGCCTCGCTGCCGGAGAGCAAGGTACTGAGGGCGCAGGCTTGATACACTTGGACTTTTGTGTTCCGTGTCAGTGTGCCATTTTACCACACTCTCTTGGCCAGTCTGGACATAGCAGTGGAAGTCTTTCCCATGCGCTTGTTGATTTCTGCATCAAGAGACAGGTTACTGGTGATAGTTGAGCCTAGGTAGGTGAACTCTTGAACCACTTCCAGAGCATGGTCGCCGATATTGATGGATGGAGCATTTCTGACGTCCTGTCCCATGATGTTTGTTTTCTTGAGGCTGATGGTTAGGCCAAATTCGTTGCAGGCAGCCGCAATCCTGTCAATGAGTCTCTGCAGACACTCTTCGGTGTGAGATGATAATGCAGCATCGTCAGCAAAGAGAAGTTCCCTGATGAGGACTTTCCGTATTTTGGTCTTCGCTCTTAGATGGGCAAGGTTGAACAACCTGCCACCTGATCTTGTGTGGAGGAAAATTCCTTCTTCTGAAGACTTGAACGCATGTGAGAGCAGCGGGGAGAAGAAGATCCCAAACCGTGTAGGTGCGAGAACACAGCCTTGTTTCACGCCACTCAGGATAGGAAAGGGGTCTGATGAGGTGCCGCTATGCTGAATTGTGCCCTTCATATTGTCATGGAATGAGGTGATGATACTTAGTAGCTTTGGTGGACATCCGATATTTTCTAGTAGTCTGAAGAGACCGCGTCTGCTGACGATGTCAAAGGCTTTGGTGAGATCAATGAAAGCAACGTAGAGGGGCAACTGTTGTTCACGACATTTCTCCTGTAGCTGGCGAAGGGAGAACAGCTTGTCAATGGTGGATCTCTCTGCTCGAAAGCCACACTGTGCCTCAGGGTAGACACGCTCAGCCAGCTTCTGGAGCCTGTTTAAAGTGACTCGAGTGAAGACTTTCCCCACTGTGCTGAGCAGGGAGATTCCACGGTAGTTGTTGCAGTCACCGCGGTCACCCTTGTTCTTATAGAGGGTGATGATATTGGCATCGCGCATGTCCTGTGGTACTGCTCCCTCATCCCAGCACAGGCAAAGCAGTTCGTACAGTGCTGAAAGTATAGCAGGCTTGGCACTCTTGATTATTTCAGGGGTAATGCTGTCCTTCCCAGGGGCTTTTCCGCTGGCTAGAGAATCAATGGCATCACTGAGTTCCGATTTTGTTGGCTGTACGTCCAGCTCATCCATGACTGGCAGAGACTGGGCTGCATCGAGGGCGGTCTCAGTGACAACATTTTCCCTGGAGTACAGTTCTAGGTAGTGCTCCACCCAGCAGTCCATTTGCTTGCATTGGTCAGTGATTGTGTCCCCTGATTTAGATTTGAGGGGGGCGATCTTCTTGGTATGATGGCATTAAGAGAACTTTACAATCACGAAAATAGTTTTTGAAATGTAGTCACTATTGTAACATAGGAAACATGCCAATTTGCACACAGCAAGCTTCCACAAACAGCAATGTGATAATGACCAGGTAATCTGTTTTATGTGATATTGTTTGAGCGATAAATATTGGCCAGGTATCTGGGAATAACTCGCCTGCTCTTCTTCAAAATAGTGCCATGGGATCTTTTACATCCACCTGAGAGAACAGATGGGGCCTCAGTTTAACATCTCATCAAAAGACGGAATCTCCATCAGTGCAACACTCCCTTAGTACTGCACTGGAGTGTCAGCCTAGATTTTGTGTTGAAAGAAAGTCTTGCATTTATATAGTGCCTTTCATGACCACCAGATGTCTCGAAGCAATTTCCACCATGAGGTACTTTTGAAGTGTAGTCACTGTTGTTAATGTAGGAAATGCAACAGCCAATTTGTACACAGCAAGCTCCCACAAACAGCAATGTGATAATGATCAGATAATCTGTTTTTGTGTTGGTGATTGAAATCTCTGGAGTCGAATTTTGAACCACAACCTTCTGACTCAGAGGTCAGGGTTCTAACCACTGAGCCACAGAAGATGTAATGGGGCAAGTTGGCACTTATATCTCACTAGGTATTTTTATTGTTGGCTGATTGGACAGAATTTTAACTAAAAAAGTTAAAGATAGTATCAAACTTAAAGAAAAAGCAGATAATTACACAAAGATGGGCAGCAGTCAGATGATTGGACAAAATATAAAGAACAACAAAGAATGACTAATAGATTGATAAGGAGGGAAAAATTAGAGTATGAGAGAAAGCTAGCTAGAAATATAAAAACAGATAGTAAGAGTTGACTAAGTGAGCATTAGTCCTATAGAAAGTGAGTCTGGGGAATATATAAGGAACAATAAGGAAATGGCAGATGAATTCAACAGGTATTTTGCATCAGTCTTCACCATAGAGGATACAAGTATCATCCCAGAAATAGCTGCAAATCAGGAAATGGAAGGGAGGGAGGAACTCAAGAAAATTACAATCACCAGGGAAGTGGTACTGAGCAAATTGTTGGAGCTGCGGGTTGACAAGTCCCCGACTCCTGATGGACTTCATCCCAGGGTCCTAAAAGAAGTGGCTAGTGAGATAGATGCGTTGGTTTTAATTTTCCAAAATTCCCTAGATTCGGGGAAGATTCCATTAGATTGGAAAATAGCCAATGTAATCCTTTATTCAAGAAGGGAAGGAGACAGAAGGCTGGAAACTACAGACCAGTTAGCTTCTGACATTTTCCCCAAGATAGGTGTTAAGCTATTATTAAAGACATTATAGCCAGGGCACTTCGAAAAATTCAAGGTAATCAAGCAGAGTCAACATGGTACACAAATAAGAAAGGCGGGAATACTCAGCAGGTCTGGCAGCATCTGTGGAGAGAGAAGCAGAGTTAACATTTCAGGTCAGTTACCCTTCATCAGAACTTTATGAAAGGGAAATCATGTTTACCAATTTATTGGAATTCTTTGAAGAAGTAACATGTGCTGTGGATAAAGGGGAACCGGTGAATTTACTGTACTTAGATTTCAGAAGGCATTTGATAAGGTGCCACATCAAAGGTTATTGCAGAAAATAAAAGCTCATGATATAGGAGATAACATATTGGCATGGATAGAAGATTGGCTGGCTAACAGGAAACAGAGAGTAGGCAAAAATGGGTCATTTTCTGGTTGACGAGATGTAACGAGTGGCATGCTGCAGGGATCAGTGCTGGGGCCTCAACTTTTTAAAATGTCTATAAATGACTTGGATGAAGGGACCGAAGGTATGGTTGCTAAATTTGCTGATGACACAAAGATAGGTAGGAAAGTAAGTTGTGAAGAGGACATAAGGAGGCTACATAGGGATATAGATGGGTTAAGTGAATGGGAAAGGATCTGGCAAATGGAGTACAATGTGGAAAAATGTGAAATTGTCCATTTTGGCAGAAAGACTGTAAAAGAAGTATATTATCTAAATGGTGAGAGATTAGAGTTCTGAGATGCAGAGGGATCTGGATGACCTACTGCATGAATCGCAAAAGGTTAGTATGCGGGTTCAGCAAGTAATTAGGAAAGCTAATGGAATGTTATTTATGCAAGGGGAATTGAATACAAAAGTAGGGAGGTTATGCTTCAGTTATACAGGGCATTGGTGAGACCACATCTGGAGTACTGTATACAGTATTGGTCTCCTTATTTAAGGAAGGATGTAAATGCGTTGGAAGCAGGTCAGAGAAGGTTTACTAGATACCTGGAATGGGTGGGTTGTCTTACGAGGAAAGATTGGACAGGCTAGGCTTATATCCGCTGGAGTTTAAGACAGTAAGAGGCAACTTGATTGAAACATATAAGATCCTGAGGGGTCATGACAGGGTGCTTGTGGAAAGGATGTTTCCCCTATTGGGAGAATCTAGAACTAGGGGTCACTATTTAAAAATAAGAGGTCACCCATTTAAGACAGAGATGAGGAGAAATTTTGTCTCTGAGGGTCGTGGGTCTTTGGAACTCTCTTCCTCAAAAGGCAGTGGAAGCAGAGTCTTTAAATATTTTTAAGGCAGAGGTAGATAGATTCTTGATAAGCAAGAGGGTGAAATGTTATCGGGGGTAGGTGGGAATGCGGAGTTGAGGTTACAATCAGATCAGCCATGATCTTATTGAATGGCAAAGCAGGCTCGAGGGGCCGAGTAGCCTACTCCTGCAATGTGATTGGGAAAATTTTTAGAAGCATAAAATCATTGAATAGTTTGTTGCTATCAAGGTGATCAGTACATTTTTGGGAAGAGAACCATTCAGCAGTTTTAAAGAATGGAAGTAGAAAATAAGCCACAGAAGAGAGACTTAATCAATGACAAACAAATAAGTTGCTGAAAGTTCAAAGATGAACCTTTGATTGATGTTTATTACAAATAAAATGCTCACAATGTTCACCAGACACACAACTCCTTATAATGTAGATGGATACTTAGAAACTATTTTGTTCTATCGTTTGTGACTCTGCCTCTGGTGTTGGGGAATGGAAGAGGTTGTTTACCCAGGTGATTGATTGATAAGTCCTCAAATTATCCTTGTTGGTAAGGAGGAGCTCACTATGGAACACACTTTAGTAGCTACCTAGTTGTTTGCAAACAAAGGACCTGTTTTTTTCTTCAACTTCTATAGAGATACTGTGACAGGTCGACTTCTTCTCAGGTTTACACTGGCTGAATAGGTAAACAATAAATCTCAGTCGGCTTTACCCTTGAGGAGGTAATTTTCAACCGTATACATTTCCATGCGTACTTATACCAAGCTCACCATGAGTCCTATTTGGGGGTTGAGTTTCTCATTCAGAGCGATCTGTTAAAAGACTGTCAGGCCCCCTTTCACCAGGCGTGAGATTCATCCTTCAGAATGATTCGCGTGCTCAGGCGATACTTGTCAGCCGTGTTGCTAGGTTCTAGGTGCAGCTACTTCAGAATATTGGCACCACCACCGGTGTTGGTGGTGGGCACTGCTGCATGGGGAATTTCCATGGCAACGATATCAATATTGCTTACGGTGGCACAGGCAGATTGAGTACTCAGTCTCTCATATGGCCAGCACTACGGATGTATCACTTGTTGGCCTACATAGATCGAGGTTTCGGGGGAGCTCAGCATCCAGAAAATAAAAGTCAAAAATCATGCCTTTCAAACAACGTTAGAGGCCTACTTATTATGCAAAAACTTCTTCTGAAAATAATCTGCAATATAAAAGCAGCATTTGATTCCCCCTACTCTTCTCTCTCCTATCATAGATCATGTAATTGAATTAAAATAAAATAACTTGAAATAAAATGAATTACATATTGGGAAGTCAGAACCCATTATCTTCAGCCCCAGTCACAAACTCTGTTCTCCAGTCACTAACTCCATCCCGCTCCTTGGCAACTGTCTGAGGCTGAACCACTATAGAATATAAATAGAAGTTGTTGTTGTTCAAAACAGGTGGAAATTTAACAACTTTCTGCCTGCTCCTCAACACCCCATTCTGGCAGAAAGTCTAACATGTCTCAAAATCACGTTTAGTGATTCCCTTGGAATTGAGAACCACAGGCAGCACCCACCCACCCACTGATATGTGGACATATGCAGATGGCTCAGTAATGACAATGCATCCAATTTCTCCTCATTTTGTCTTCATTTCTGAAGTCATATGGACACTGGTTTCACAGGGCGTTGCTTCCACAAAGGACTTTCAGACCCTGGTGCTACTTACTACCTGAAACTGGCCACTGCTCAAGGCTGAACCAGACTATTGGCAATATTGGCCTCCTATATGACCCAGAGTTGGACTTTCAATCCCATAATCCTTTCCATCACAAAGACTACCTACTTCCACATCAGTAATATCATTCTTGTACCTCCCCCACCCCCGAACCCACCTGTTGGAGGCTGTGGACTGACTCAATGCAGGTACCCTTGGTCTCTTCTGTTGTAATGAGTACCTTGGTGACCTCGTGCATGGTTATGATGTTGAGGTCCTTACATGCAGGTAGTCCTGCCACTGCTGGCCTGCTCGTGCCTACAGGGTAAAATATTTATGGTTTCCATGCCGACTTGCCATAGCTGCATTGCATTGTCAGTGTGCTACTGCAAGGGATGGGTGACCCGTTGCATGCAGTTAACTTTTCAGCTGTCGGTTGTATCATTAATTTCCAATGACCCTGGTACATATCGTTCAGGATTTGGACTGGTAGGATATTTTCATTAGCTCCGGTATCAATTTTAATCTGGAGTGTGTGTTTGCCAACTTTGTTTGAGCGCATGATGTTAATAGTAGCAAAAGCTTCCAGTTGTTGCATTTCATCAACACAATGTGTCAGGTTTACAATGTGAAACGCCTGCTCGTCTTCTGGCTGAGAATTGCTCCATTCTGAGCCTTGTCTTGGGTCTGTTTTGCTGTGGACTTCGTGTATTGGCTTTACACAGGTCTCTGGAGCTCTCCTTGCTGCTGTTGCCCTGTTGCTGTCCATGTCTTCAGTTTGTTTGTGTCCTATTGTGACTTCTGGCTGTGTCTTTGGAGCCAGATTTCTTGCATAGGTTGGCCCAGTGTCCTTTTGCACCGCATACCTTGCATAGATCTTGAAATGCAGGACAACTTCATGGTGAGTGGGACAAATCATACTTATCATACAGCTTGCTTGCTTTTTCTCACCTGGTTATCGTGCCTATACCATTGGCTGCACCTAGTGCTTGCAGATGTGTTGTCCAGCTACAATGGCTTTGTATTTCCTGCCATCTTCTAGCAGCACATCAATGCTGTGACCTTTCTTTTGTCCCAAGAGGTCTTTTCGAAATGCTTCAATAGGTGTTGAGACAATTACCAGCTCCATTATTCGCTCCGACAGCTCAGTTTCTGAAAAATCGCTTTCATTGCCCTTCCTACGGCATCTACTGATGAAGTGAGCTATTGATTCCTGTGGCTGTTTCCAATAGGACATCAATTTCAGGTGGTGAATTCTGAAATTCACTCATACACAAAGCTAATATTCTAACACTTGTCATATCTTTATGGGATCTTTCTGGTCTTCTTCAGATAAGCCTGAGCTACTGGTTCTGTATAAGCCCTCATTTCCAACTGCTATCAGTATTTTCACAGCCCTGTTTCTCTGGTTCTGCAACCGTTTGGTCTGTGAAGCATAGCTGCATTCTTTGTTTAAAAAGTTTGAACTCGGATAGGATATCAATG
Organism: Heterodontus francisci; assembly: GCF_036365525.1. Classification (NCBI taxonomy): domain Eukaryota; kingdom Metazoa; phylum Chordata; class Chondrichthyes; order Heterodontiformes; family Heterodontidae; genus Heterodontus; species Heterodontus francisci. The sequence goes on along the minus strand of NC_090383.1, from coordinate 8,673,411 downwards.
GCCTTCCAGTACATGCTGGGAAATTTGATATCCATCTTTCTGCTGTTATTTTGCTTTCTACTCTATATTTAACTTTGTTCAGCTCTGTGTGTGCCTTCAGCACTGTACTTATTATGACTTTTCTATTTGTTGTTTGAAGCTGGTTTTACAACTTTTTCTATTAACTCTGCACTGTTCCCCCTTTAAGAAATTCTCTTTTTTGAAGCTAGTTGCTTTTATGGAGTGTAACAGGTGCTTGACAGTGTTGTCTGTTTATTTTGCTTTCAGCACTTCAACTTGTATGTTTACACAGCTGTTCGATAGGCAGTTCAAGGGGTTCCCCTTTGCTTTTTTTTTGCTAGAGCTTGTTTATCTTCACGCCTGACTGCTTTAATGATTTTTCTTTAGCTTTGGCTGTGTGAATGGAGTCTCTGTTGTGTTCGGGCATTACCCGTGCTTTTCTTTGGACGCCTCCTGTAATGGCAGTGACTTCGGTCAGCCTCAGAGTGGAATTGGGTTTCCCCATTTTTTTTTCTCCCATGGAGTCTTTAAAACAAATTTATTTTTTAAGCACTTCAAAGCTTTTTTTAAAACCGGGATTCCTCGTCTCGACCTTCAGCACAATGACTCACCCGTTCACGGGAATGTATTTGCAGCCTGTCGTTCAGTGCTCTGTCTCCCACAGCTGGAGGTAAGTAATTTTTTTTTCTTTTTTCCACTGTTCGGGCCAGTATTTCTTTTGAACTTTCTCTCTTTTGGCCGCAGGAAGGATCGCTTTCACAGCTGTTTTACCCGTGGCCTTCAAGCTTCAATCTTGTCTTTTTACCACTGATGCCACCATATCATGAGTTCTTTGTGTTATCTTAAGCAACACAATAAGGTATGTGAATTTCAGTCGTTGAAGATCTCTAGAAGGTTTATGAATAGTTAAACTAGTATATACAATACAGAGCAAATTATATACTGAACCTTTGTCTAGAGTGTTACAGTTGCAGAATGACTATGACTTCTAGTCTCATGACGACATCCTGGTACTTAGATCATTGGCATACTGAGTTCTTAAAGGGATATCACTCTTAAGGCAATCATACAACATGTCCCACATGCCTGTGCTTCCAATGGGAGAGGGAGTGGTCAGCAATCAGGAGGGAAAGCCTTAGTTAATTTTGTCTTCCCTTTCCCAAGGGCACAGGACCAATTGTAAGGCCTCTACTGCCACCCCGACTCAGCTGAGATAGGGAATGAATCTAAGACCCTTTCATCCGAATGGCTCAACTAATTTCCCAACTGAGCCACTGGAGGAATTTTACTCTATTCCCTCTCTATGTGGCTTCTCTGCTCTGGAGGTTTGATGAAAGGATATTTCTAATTTTCGGGTCCTGAACTGATGGTTTGACTCAGCCCCATTATTTTATTACTTTTTGTGAATTTCTTACCTAATACTTCGGTGTGAGACAGTTGGGTGGGCCAGCTGGTCCTTGGTTTCAAATTCCGGGAAGGTTCCCTCAATCTTTCCTTCTTTCCTAGTAGATTATATGAGCACCACATCTGAGTATCTGCGAGGGATGCGGAGAGGAGGAGAGTGCCGTGCTTCTGAGACACTTCTGGCTTTTGCCAAAGGAAACGCGGATCAAAAATGTCTCGGGGGGTGAGTCACACTCTCTGATGTTTGATATGAACATCACAAAGAGTGCCGGTGAGATACAATCTATGCTATGCTTTTGGCACTGACTATAGCTTGCTTATACAAGAATTAGGAGCAGGAGGAGGCCATTCGGCCCCTCGAGCCTGCTCTGCCATTTGACAAGGTCATAGCTGATCTGATTGGGGCCTCAACTCCACTTTCCTATTTGCCCCCCAAAGGCCTTGACTCCCTTGTCGATCAAAAATCTAACTAACTCTGCTTCCATCAGGTCGACCCATGCATGGAATAATAAATTGTATCCCATATCTGGTGGTCATATATCCTCTACACTTTCTAACTCTGTGACCAATATCTTATAAGTCAGCAAGTTTGAAGTACAATAATATCTTGTACATAATGGCATTTCCTTTTCTGTAAAGAATAATGGACCTTTTTATTTGTTACATATGCTTTTAATTGGAAATTCTTTGAAATGCCATTTAAACACATTTACTTGACTTCAATAAAAAAGAACAATAGAAATCTTTCATAATGCTAACTTATGTTTGTCAGAATTAAAGAAGAGCATACTCTCTCCCTCATAATAAAGTTGTTGGGCTATATCACAATCAGGCCTTTGAAATGGCATCGCTGAAATCAGCTGCTTGGTTAGACGTGGGGTTAAAGTTGAGAGGGAGTTGTGTAAGCCACCTACACACTGTTTGAACTACTCTGTCCTTCACACACTAAGAAACTCCATGCTTATGAATTTAATGACATTGTCTGAGTGGGCCAAAAAAGTTCAAACGCCTAGTTCGGTATATGTATGCAAAGAATGCTGATTTTCCCCTTTAATCATTTGGGAGCCAGTGCAGCGTAATTGAGTCAACTGATAATTATGACTCCATTCACATTTTTAAAATGTCTATTTCAGGCAAAGCTTTACAAGGAACTGCTCTCTGCCACGATCCTCCCCTCCTCCCACCTCCCCCCCCCCCCCCCACCCCCTCCCCATTCAAAGCTCAGTCTAAGGTCCTGTGACGAGTAGGTTTCACACTGAGCAGAATCAGCAGCTTGTTATTGCTGTGTAACATAATCCCTGTTTTGCAAGGAAAGGCACTTCTGCCATTGCTAGAGGACAGTTTTTACATGATTTGAGTTCAGGAGTTTATATTTTGCCGGAATGTAGTCTTGACTCATTGTTGACTCTTGCGTATGGGGTATGGGGGGTAGAGAGGCAAATCCCTCAACGCAAAGCCTTAACCCTGCTCTCCCCAACTGAGAAAATAGTTGCTTCTCATTTACCTGCTACATTGAGAAATAATCCCCTCTGATTGTATCTAATTTTCTGCAAGCTGATTTCATCTATCATTCATACATATTAGAATGATAGAGTTTTAGAATGGTTACAACACAGAAGGTGGCCATTTGGCCCATTGTGTCTGTGCCAGCTCTCTGTAAGACCAACTCGATTTGTCCCACTCCCCCACTCTTTCCCTGTAGCCTTGCAAATTTTTTTCTCTTCAGATAATTATCCAGTTCCCTTTTGAAAGCCATGATTGAATCTGTCTCCACCATACTGTCAGGCAGTGCATTCCAGATCCTAACCACTCAATGCGTAAAAAAGTTTTTCCTCATGTCGCTGTTGAGTCTTTTGCCAATTACCTTAAATCGGTGTCCTCTGGTTCTCGACCCTTCCACCAATGGGAACAGTTTCTCCCTATCTACTCTGTCCCGACCCCTCATGATTTTGAAGACCTCTATCAAATCACCTCTCAACTTTCTCTTCTCCAAGGAGAACAGCCACAGCTTCTCCAAACTATCCATGTAACTGAAATCCCTCATCCCTCAAACCATTCTCGCGAATCTTTTCTGCACTTCTAAAATGCCTTCACATCCTTCCTAAACTATGGTGCCCAGTATTGGACACATTACTGCAGTTGTGGAAGCAGAAGTATTGAGACATAGTGCTGTATTTTAACTTCTGAACTCGCTGGCAGTGGGGGAGCCTGGCAGCGGGTTTGTTAGTGACTTTTAACATAATCACTGCATTTGCAACTGACTACCAGGTTTCCCGTTCAATTAGCGTGAGCAGGCGTGATGACAGCTGCCCGAGTTGATTTCAGCTGAAATATTTAAAGGGACCTGCTGGGATGAAACTTGGGGGATTGTCCAGGTTTTTCAACAGAACAAGGAAGTGCAGCAGTGCACTCAACATATCGTTTCACTGATGCCTCCCCAGTGTTGGTGATGTAAGGGCTGTAAGGGCCCTCAGGGAGGTGCTGTTCCTTGCCAATGGGAGGAAGACACTTGTCACAGACAAGAAAGTGTGGCTGGAAATTGCTGAGCATGTCAGTAGCAGAGGTATGGTGTCACCCTGGATACAGTGCCGGAAGAGGTTTACTGACCTGATTAGGTCTAGAAAGGTGAGTGACGTGGCACCTTCAAGTATGTCATGTTATGCGCCTAATCCCAAGCCCCTCACTCTGCCTTCCCAAGCATAGTCCTGAACATCACTCCTTATACCAGCTTGCCTTGCAAGTGTAGTCATCCCTCTCTGTCGAGGCACCTCCTCACATCCCCATCTGACCATCCACCACTGACGCTCACTTTCATCATGTTAATGCAATGTCACACCTATCCCTCACCGTGATCTCAACAGCTGTTGTCCCATCCATCTACTCAACACACTCCATTACTCTCACTCATAGCTCTCTTCTTTGGATCCTTTCAGGAAAAGAGAGCACAGAACACCAGGGAGAGGCAGAGAATTAGCGGTGACTCTCCTGCCATCTCCTTACTGAAAGCTGACGAAGAGGAGACACTGTTTCGGCATGCCTGGCCATTAGAGATGGAGAGATTGGGGTCTCCCAGCTACCTGGTGACAGAATTTAATATCACACAGCCAATAGCATACGACACTCACTCATGTTGAATTGGTGTCAGCAGGCAGTGAAATATGATCATGTGCACAATGATGTCTTAACACCTTCTCACCTTGATGGGTCCAAATCATACCTTTCATTTCCCATAGGCTCACCAACAGTCCCTCAGGAAGCAGTGCAGGACAAGGACGAAGACTCCTGAGAGGAGGTCACTCACTCGGAGGATGAACAGTGCACCCTCCACCAGCTCACATGTACACACTCAGTAGGACCATTAAGACAGACTAGTTGGGTTCTCACATGGTGTCTCACACATAACAAGTGAGCAGGAGCAGCTGATAGACAGGGACAGCAGTGGAGAGTTTGTGTTGGAAGGCACAGGGCCCTCCAATCTCGGCTCAGCCAGATGCAGATGCTAAGCCTTGGGGTCCGTAGCCTGCACTGTGCATGATTGGAGAGAGCTTGAAGGAGTCCGTCTCTACTGTGAGTACCATGATGTCCCAAGCCTTCACGCTGATGTCTACGTCCACGGAGAGATTGGCCACCTGCATGCAGCATCAGATGCGGCAATTAAACGAGTGCATGCTGGCCCTCACCAATGGCTTGCACGCTATGAATTCCACTTTAAACAGATTGATGAAAGCCTAAAATAAAAACAAGAAATCATGAGTTCTGATGAAGGGTCACTGACCTGAAACATTAACTCTATTTCTCTCTCCACAGATGCTGCCAGACCTGCTGAGTATTTCCAGTTTTTCTTGTTCTTATTTCAGCTTTCCAGCATCTGCAGTATTTTACTTTTATTATATTGATGACAGCCTAACCTTGACCATTCAACACCTTACTGATCTGCAGCAAAGTGTTCCCCAGTTCATTGCTAGCAAGCAAGTGCAGGTGGGCCACGAGAAGGAAGATGGAGAAAGGGGAATGGAAGTGGGGACTCAACTCAAAGCCCTTCCACTTCTCAACCGTTACCCACCCACACCCCCGCCCTCCAGTCAGTACCCCACAGGCTGCCTCATGTCCCCATGGCCGAGTCTGCCCCTGCACAGCTTCAGGTGGAGCAGTCTTTGACAACCCCCTCATGGGCTCCAAAACCCGGAGGACGTTGGCCATGAGCATCTCAGCAGCAAGAGGAGGGATACAAGCAGTATGTTGCCACCTCTGCTGAAGCTAGAGGGGTTGTACCATGTAGAAGTAGTAGAAAAAGGAAGAGTAAAGATTTGTCGTTGCACAAGGGTCTGCCCTTGGGTGTTCAACACAATGTCACATTGTAGAGTTTCTGTTTTTGTTTGTAGAATTAAAAAATAATTTCCTAACTTGCCCATTTTTTGCCTGTGGCCTGGCAAGAGACATTCTCACTTGTGATGAATGATAAGACAAGAGTTTAAATATGAGCAATGGGTGTTTCTGGCATGAATGTGTTGTTAATGGGGGTGGGGGGTGCCAAGTGGGTTCAAAATATAGCTTCCAGATGGACTCATGTCATCAGTCGAACTGAACCGTGCCAGAATTAGGGCATCCTGCTCATTCCGGGCAGTTACGTCCATGCCACTGCTAGTGGCATTGCCACATCAAGTCCCTCCTCTTCGTGCTCTATATGTTTCTCCTTGGTCTCCTCCTCCTCTGAAGAGGCAGTGGCGCTCGGTACCTTCTTCCACCTGGAGCTCCAATTCTCACTGCTGTGTTATGTTGTGCAGGGTTCCGCACACTGCTATAATTCTCTGTAGCCAGGCCGGTGCATTCTGGAAGGCAGCCCCTGACCTGACCAGGCATCTAAAGCGCATCTTCAACATCCCGATTGCTTGCTTGATGTCAGCTCTCTCAGTCAGGTAGCTTCGATTGTATCTCTCCTGGGCATCATTGTCTGTACTCCTAATGGGTCTTCTATGGGTGGGCCTTGTCTCCAAGGAGCTATCTGCTAACGCTGCTTAAAGATGTGCAGACCTCAGGGAGGCTTGACTGGCGCAGGATGAAAGCTGCATGGAACCTCCCTGGAAATCTTGCTCAAACATGCATCATGATTGTTTGTTGTTGCACATGAGCTGCAGATTGATGGAGTGGAAGCCCTTGCAGTTGATGAACACTCCTGGGTGATCTTGAGGCACCTTGATTGATGTGTGTGTGTGTGTGTACAGTCGATGACTCTGCATCTGTGGGAAGATAGTCGAGGCTGCAAAGTCAAGTGCCCACTCATTCTGACTGGCCTCATTGTTTGCAAAGCGTACATAAGTGCTGGCCCTAGCAAACAGGGCAGCGGTCACCCGTTAGATGCATCTGTGGGCAGCAGATTGAGAGATTCTGTAAATATCTCCTGCTGATTCCTGAAGGATGGCAGAGGTGAAGGAATTAAGAGCAGAGGCGACTTTGACAGCCACTGGCGGTATGTGCCCACCTGGTCCACCTGGCAGTGGCTTTTCTTCCAGGAGGATCATCTCAACCTTATTTTCAAACCCCTCCATTCCCTCGCCCCTCCCTATCTCTGTAATCTCCTCCAGCCCAACAACCCTGTGAGATATCTGCGCTCCTCTAATTCTGGCCTCTTGTGCATCCCTGATTTTAATTGCTCCACTATTGGCGGTCGTGCCTTCAACAGTCAAGACCGTAAGCTCTAGAAGTCCCTCCCTAAATCTCCCCACCTCTCTTTCCTCCTTTTAAGATGGTCCTGAAAACCTACCTCTTTAACCAGGCTTTTGGTCACCTGCCCTAATATCTCCTTATGTGGTTCAGTGTCAAATTTTGCTTTATAATGCTCCTGTGAAGCACTAGAATTAGAGGAAGGATGGGAGGAGGCTTATATGGAGCATAAACACCAGCATGGACCTGATGGGCCAAGTCGCCTGCTTGTTCTGCGAATACTTTGTAATGTTTCGTAACAAACGGGCATTCATTTTGTTGAAGGCTGTGGGAACCTGCTGCTGTGTTTACCTGCATAGTAACAGTGACTACGCTTTATAAAGTAATCTGCTGTAATGTGGAGAGCTTTCTGAGCGACGTGATAAGGTGTTGTATGAATGCAACATCTTCCCATTCGGGGGAAAGGACAACCCTTCACGGCAGGTGAACGATTGCATGGAAAAAGCTGGCACGCCCTTGGAGTTTTTTGCGAATTTACCGAGATGGCGGCAAGCACCAGCAAATGAGTTGACTGCCCTGCGCTGATGTGGTCAACACATAAAAATACTGAAGACTTTTATCAGAAGTCAGCTGCTTTTGAACCACTCCAGATTAAGATGTAAAAGTGGCTTCGCAGGATTTTGTTACTTGTTCCTTAGTGTACATACGCATATGTGTGTGGGTAAAAAAAACACCGTCTGATCTCTTTCTGTCCCATTTATACATGAGAACTATTTCAGGAAAAAAAACCTGGTAAAGGCATATTTGCAGGAAAATGTTTGACTTGGCCTGGAATCCAGTTTATTTTAGACTCAACTCCCCTCATCTGGCTGACTATTAGAAAATGACTGTAACATAAAGCTCCACCAGGACTTCCCACTACACTGGTGGTCCTCTCTGTCCTGAAATATTCTGTTTGGAAAACTAACACAGATCGCACCAAAGTCAATGCAGAGTTTACCTCATGAACTGCTGATTGTAATGAGAAGACTTTTTCCTTTGTCCAAAAATGGCACATTTTACCTCAGGTCGTCACAATCCCTTTATTCACCAGCTCCAGCAAATAAGAAGGAAAAAAAGCCCAAGAACTGCATCTCCGTATTTGATAAATATTTAAACTTTTGCACAATGGGGTGGGGGAGGGAGTGGGTAGTGGGTAGTGGGGTGGGGTAGGTTATCAT